>NC_053391.1:621841426-622141538 GCF_905171765.1 Bufo bufo
CAAAGCAGAAGAGTAGTCGGTAGTCAATTCCTGGTCAGCAGTAGACTTCCAGTAGTAGCAAGAGCAATAGATGAGAAGCTTGATCAAGGCTCAGGAGCTCAATAATCAGCAAACTGGAGTGCAAGGGGCTGGACTTATATAGGGAAGTACCAGGTGTGGGAAATCAAGGGTGATGAGCAAGGCTTGGCAAGACTGAGGTTAACTAATAGGCTTCAGGGAGGAATGTCCAGAGAGGACGGTAGCCTAGTAAGCAGGGCTACTGCCTGGGATGTGGCTGGTCACGGGTTCGAATCCCAACAGTACTCCCCCTCTTCCAAGGTGACCTCCGGGCACCGCAGGGGCAGGCTTACCGGGGTGCCATTGGTGGAACTCTTTTACCAGTCTGGGGGCGTGGACATTTTCTTCTGGCTCCCAGGAGTTATCCTCGGGAGCGTAACCCTCCCACCCAATTAGGTATTGTAGTCTTCCCCGGTGGATCCTGGAGTCGAGGATCTTTGCAACAGCATATTCTTCTTCACCCTGTACCCTCACGGGTGGTGGAGGGGGCGAGTGGCGGCCTGTAAAGGTGTTCTCCACGTATGGCTTGAGGAGTGAGCAATGGAAGACAGGGTGCACCCTAATGGAGTCCGGAAGGTCGAGCCGGAACGTGACCTCGTTGATTTGTGCGGTGATCCGGAACGGACCCATGTATCTTTGGGCCAACTTTTTGGAGGGGACCTTCAATCTGAGGTTCCTGGTGGACAGCCACACCTTGTCTCCCACATGGAAGCCCGGGGTGGGTTTGCGACGTCTGTCTGCTCCCTGTTTAAAGCGCCTCTGGGCAAGCTGGAGGTTGTCTATAATGTTCTTTTGTGCCTCCTGTAGGGTTGTTAGGCGTTCGGCCACTGGTGGGAGGGTGGAGGCTACGGGTAGGTGGGGAATGAACACCGGGTGCGAGCCTGTGTTAGCAAAGGGACTCTGCTTGGTTGAGCTGTGCTCAGCATTGTTGTAGGCGAACTCGGCCGTGGGGAGATGATCAAGCCAGTCATCCTGCAGGTGGGAGCTGAAACAGCGTAGGTACTGCTCTAGGGTCTGATTAGTTCTCTCCGTCTGCCCGTTTGACTGAGGGTGGAAAGCGGAGGACAGGTTCACTTTAACCCCGAGCTCCAGGCAGAAGTTCTTCCAGAACTTTGAGGCAAATTGTACGCCTCGGTCGGAGACCACGTCGTCCGGGATCCTATGCAGCCTGAAGACATCTCTGAGAATAAGATCGGCCGTCTGTTTGGCGGTGGGTATGCCTTTGTAGGGGATGAAATGGGCCATCTTGGTGAGATGGTCGACCACGACCAGGATGGTGTTCATCCCTTTTGAAGGAGGAAGGTCTACCACAAAGTCCATGGAGATCGAGCCCCAGGGGCGGGGGGGAATCGGGAGGGGTTGTAACAGACCCATGGGAGAGGAACGAGGAATCTTATTGCGGGCACAGACCGTGCACGAGGAGATGTACCTCTTGATGTCCTCCTTGTATGTTGGCCACCAGAAGGAGCGGGAGAGAAGCTCCTGGGTCTTTCTTGTGCCAAAATGGCCGACCACCTTGGAGTCATGGTTGAGTTTGAGCACTTCGAGCCGTGCGATTTCTGGTACATATAGTTGTAGGTCCTGATGAAACCAATGACTGTTCTTAAACGTAAGGCTGACATTCCCTGTGGGATGGGCGAAGAAGGGGTAATTTTCATATCCTTCTTTGATTGTGCCCAGGAGTTCTTTAGAGTAGGTGGCCCCTACGACCCTTCTCTCGGGTAGGATGTTATTTTGGCCCTTGTTACTCTGTGAGGGCTCGGAAAACATTCTGGAGAGGGCGTCAGCCTTGCCGTTTTTTGATCCGGGGCGATAGGTGATGAGAAAGTTGAAGCGGGAAAAGAATAGGCTCCATCTGGCCTGTCTGGCTGAGAGTCTCTTAGCGCTGCGGATGAACTCGAGGTTCTTGTGGTCAGTTAATACAATTATGGGGTTGGTGGCTCCCTCCAGCAGGTGTCTCCACTCGGAGAAGGCATCCTTGATCGCCAGTAGTTCTTTGTTCCTGATGTCATAGTTCTTCTCGGAGGGGGACATCTGGCGGGAGAAAAATGCGCACGGGTGTAATAGCATCCTCTCCCCTGTCCGTTGTGGCAAAACTGCCCCCACCGCGGAGTCTGATGCATCCACTTTGACTGTAAATGGCAGCTCGGGGTTCGGGTGGATTAGGATTGGAGCAGAAGTGAAGAGGAGTTTCAACTTGGTGAAGGCCTCCTGGGCCTCGGGTGTCCAGGAGAAGGGGACTACCTTCTTGGTGAGTTGGGTGATTGGTGCTATGACCTTGGAGAAGTTCCGGATAAACTTCCGATAGAAGTTGGTGAAGCCAATGAATCTTTGTATCTCCTTCTCGTTTCTCGGAACGGGCCAGTTCATCACAGCTTGGACCTTCCCCGGGTCCATACTTAGGCGCTCAGGGGAGATGATATATCCGAGGAACTGAGTGGTGGTTCGCTCAAACTCGCATTTCTCTAGCTTGATATAGAGAGAGTTCTGTTGGAGTCTCTGCAGTACCCTGTGGACGTGTTTGCGGTGCTGCTCGAGGTCTTCAGAGAAGATCAAGATGTCGTCCAGGTAAACGACTACAAAAAGATCCAGCAGGTCCCTGAGGACGTCGTTAATGAAGTACTGGAAGGTGGCATGACCAGGTACTCGAAATGACCATAACGTGTCCGTAAGGCGGTCTTCTATTCGTCCCCAGGGCGGATTCGGACGAGGTTGTAGGCCCCTCGAAGGTCGAGTTTAGTGAAGATCTTCGCTGCCCGGGGCTCCCGTTGGGGAGGTAGAGGGCCGGATGAACCCCTTCCTCAGGTCCTCGTCCAGGTACTCTTTCAGAGCCTTGAGTTCAGGCTCTGAGAGGGGGTAGATACTGCCAAAGGGTATTTCGGCCCCGGGCAACAGTTCTATAGGGCAGTCGTAGGGTCGGTGTGGCGGCAGCTTGTCTGCGTTTTTCTTGTCGCAGACATCCTGTAACTCGCTGTATTGAGGGGGTAGCAGATCCTTGATGGATAGTTTTGAGATGGTGGTGTCTTCGGGTGGAAGGACGGGTTTGTGGGAGCAATTTAGCAAGCAGAACTCGGACGGGAATCGTATGCAGCGGGTTTCCCAGTCCACCGACAGGTTGTGGGTGGCCAACCATGGGATGCCCAAGATCACCGGGAACTTCGGGGAGGCGATCAGCGAGAAGTGGATCTTTTCGCGGTGATTGGGTTCTATGAGGAGTTGTAGTTCGGTTATCTCGTGAGTGGCCGGCCCTGAGGAGAGTGGGGATCCGTCGACGGTTTCCAGGTCAACGGGGGCTGCCTTGATTGTCAGTGGAATGTTCTTTTCGCGGGCAAAGGTTAGGTCCATGAAGTTGCCTCCCGCCCCGGAGTCTAACATCGCTGAACAGGGGAGTTGTCGCCCCTCAACGTCGATGAGGATGGGAACGATGAAGTGGGATCCATGAGCCGCCGTGTTGTTATTTTCCGGGGATGCTGGCGGGGTTGGAGTCTGTGGTTGCTCCTTTAGTTCCGTGATGGCAATAGTCTTTCGGATCTTATGAGGACATTTGATGGCAAAATGACCCGGCTCTCCACAGTAGAAGCAGAGGTTTTCGGCCAGCCGCCTTTCCTTCTCAGCTGTGGATAGAGACCTACGTAGAGCGTCGACCTGCATAGGTTTAGTTGCTGATTGGGGGTCGCGCTGGGCGGTGGAAGAGAAGGAGTAAGTGGGTCTGTGGTCCGAGGACCAGAGTCTTTCTTTCTTCCTCTCGGAGAGTCTTTGATCTATCCGGATGCATAACTGAATGAAGTCATCCAGATCGTCCGGGGCCTCAACTCTGGCGAGTTCGTCCTTTATTAATTCGGACAGGCCTCGCCGGAATTGGCTCCTCTGTGCCGCTGGGTTCCAGGTGGTGTCCGTGACTCAACGGCGAAACTCGGCGGTGTATTCGGCGACGGAGCGTCTATCTTGCCGCAGACCATGTAGTCGCGCCTCGGCTGTCGCACAGCGGTTGGGGTCGTCGAAGACTTGGCTCATGGCGGTGATGAAGTTGTTTAGGTTGTCCAGGAGCTGACTGTTAGTCTCCACGTAAGGTGATGCCCATGCTAATGCTTCATCCGTCAGGAGATTGACCATGAATAGCACCTTCTTTTTCTCGGTGGTAAAGGGGGCCGGGTACATCTGAAAATAGATGCGGCATTGGTTTAGACAGGAGCTGGACAGGAGCTGTCGGCCCCTTAAAGTGTTCCTTTGGGTGAACTAGTCTTCCTGTATCTGTTGATTATGATCAAATGGCAGGGGTGTTAAGGTAAGGGGCATAAGCTACCTTAGTGTGGCGTCCCACACTGTAGCGGTGTTGTGCCTTAATACCTTCAAATCCCCCACAGTCAGTCCTCGGTGATTCTGTGCTGCTGCTTGGCGGCTGCTCCTGAGTGGCTCGTGGGTAGCGCGCGCGTCTCCTCTGCCCGGCGTTCCACGTGGTGGTGACGTCATCTGATGTGAAGATTTTTTGCGGTCAGCCGAGGGATTCGATCAGGTGGTGCTGTAGTCGCGGGTATCCCCTTTACAGTATCGGGATTCCCTGTGGCTGGATCCTTGTGTGTGTTTATCCAATCTTAGTCCAGGATATGCATGGTTTCTTGGGTACCATACGCGTTTCGGGGAGTATCCTTCCCCTTCATCAGTGGTACCTGCATGTTCCTAATTCAGGCTTTATATACCGTCTGGCTGAGTACAATTATCTAACCAATTTGATTAATCAATAAAGGTTATACTGAGGTATATGGGATATTATAAAACCATCTGTTTGAGTCGAGTTGACTAGTTATTTTCGATTAATCAATAAAGGTTATAAAAAAAGAGAATGAGATGTTGTAAACAATAGGTTGGGATCCGTTCTAGGTGTCAATTGTTGTGGTGATTATTTATTAGAGATAATTAGTTATTTTATAGGTTTGTCATAAAATAGAGAACTGTGAAAGTAAATAGCATCATTTGAGAGTAAAATAATAACAGTATATGAATGTAGTGGGGAGAGAGAATGTCCAATGCATTCACTATTTGATGCTTTTTCGGCAGGCAGAGAGATCCTTTTTCTATCCCATATTGTGGCCTAATGTCGAACGTCCTTCTTAAGCAGTTTTTCTTTATTTGGGCTTACCTAGTAAACAAATTATCACAGGTGTTTGAGATTGATTTCAGTGATCCAAAGAGCCCTGGGACACATTACCATCCATGAGTTTAATTGTAAAACATAAAAATTACATCTTTGACACTTAAATTTAATTTACATAATAATTTGGAACATGGTGTATAATTGAAGACATTATTATTTTTTATTATTATTCAGTTGAAAAACAACATGGGGTAGATTTACTTTTCCAACTGGCCAGAACTCTAGCTCAAACTAAGCCAAGATTCAGGGATAGAGGCCCTACACCCAGTGGCGTAGCGTGGGTTGCCAGCACCCGGGGCAGGGCAAAGAAATTGTGCCCCCCCAGACTGTGGGCACGCCCCTTTTAACAGATAATGTAGTAGGTCACTTGCAGTCCTATGTAACACCGCAGATAACAGTGACAACTCTCTGTGTACAGATAATCTAGTAGATTCACCTGCAGTCCTATGTAACACCACAGATAACAGTAATAACTCTGAGTACAGATAATGTAGTAGATGTCACCTGCAGTCCTATGTAACGCCTCAGATAACACAGTGATAACTCTCTGAGTACAGATAATGTAGAAGATGTCACCTGCAGTCCTATGTAACACCTCAGATAACACAGTGATAACTCTCTGAGTACAGATAAAGTAGTAGATGGGTGTGAGGCCCCAGAATTCAGAACACGCACAGTGTGACCTGAAGTCTGGGGCCAGGATGCGGCAGGGTGGACTAAATTCTCACCAGCCCCCCCCCCCCCCTTCCCAACCCTACTGTGAAACAGATATGTGGATGGACATTATTACATACAGTAGAATACAGCACCACATACCTGTTACATCCAGTGTTACATTCAGAGATAAGACCGCCATAACACCTTCTTTCAGCTGCTTCTCATCTCTGCAGAGTTTCACAGAAAAAAAAATAGGTTCCTCACTTAACTATCATGCTCTCCTTCCTGGTGTCTTAACACTGTCATCCTGCTGCCCCTCCTCCCCCCAATACTGTGCTAGAGCCATACAGAT
Source organism: Bufo bufo (assembly GCF_905171765.1). Classification (NCBI taxonomy): domain Eukaryota; kingdom Metazoa; phylum Chordata; class Amphibia; order Anura; family Bufonidae; genus Bufo; species Bufo bufo. The sequence goes on from NC_053391.1 coordinate 621,847,645, forward strand.
AGTCCCCCATTTCCCATAATATTATTCCCCCTGTATATTATAATGGACCCCTCTGTATTAGTGTTATTATTAATATTAATGACTCACTCTGTATTATTATTATTATTAGTATAATGGCCCCCTCTTTATTATTAATATAATGGCCCCCACTTTATTATTGATATAATGGCCCCTCTTTATTATTAATATAATGGCCCCACTTTAACCCCTTAAGGACTGGGCTCATTTTATGTGGTGATAACTTTAAAACGCTTTGACTTATCCAGGCCATTCTGAAATTGTTTTTTCGTCACATATTGTACTTCATGACACTGGTAAAATGAAGTCCAAAAAATCCATTTTTATTTATAAAAAAAATACCAAATTTGCCAAAAATTTGGAAAAATTTGCAAATTTCCAAGTTTCAATTTCTTTACTTCTAAAATACATATTAATACCTACAACAATAGTTATTACTTTACATTTCCCATATGTCTTCTTCATGTTAGGATCGTTTTGGGAATTACATTTTATTTTTGGGGGACATTACAAGGCTTAGAAGTTTAGAAGGAAATCTTGAAATTTCTCCGAAATCTTCAAAAACCAACTTTTTAAGGACCAGTTCAGGTCTGAAGTCACTTTGTGAAGCTTACATGATAGAAACCACCCAAAAATGACCCCATTATAGAAACTACACCCCTCAAGGTATTCAAAACTGATTTTACAAACGTTGTTAACCCTTTAGGTGTTCCACAAGAATTAATGGAAAATAGAGATACAATTTCAAAATTTCACTTTTTTGGCAGATTTTCCATTTTAATATTTTTTTTCCAGTTGCAAAGCAAGGGTTAACCCCCAAACAAAACTCATTATTTATGGCCCTGATTCTGTAGTTTACAGAAACACCCCATATGTGGTCATAAACTGCTGTATGGGCACACGGCAGGGCGCAGAAGGAAAGGAATGCCATACGGTTTTTGGAAAGCAGATTTTGCTAGACTGTTTTTTTTACACCATGTCCCATTTGAAGCCCCCCTGATGCACCCCTAGAGTAGAAACTCCAGAAAAGTGACCCCATCTAAGAAACTACACCCCCCAAGGTATTCAAAACTGATTTTACAAACGTCGTTAACCCTTTAGGTGTTCCACAAGAATTAATGGAAAATAGAGATACAATTTCAAAATTTCACTTTTTTGGCAGATTTTCCATTTTAATATTTTTTTTCCAGTTACAAAGCAAGGGTTAACCCCCAAACAAAACTCATTATTTATGGCCCTGATTCTGTAGTTTACAGAAACACCCCATATGTGGTCATAAACTGCTGTATAGGCACACGGCAGGGCGCAGAAGGAAAGGAATGCCATACGGTTTTTGGAAAGCAGATTTTGCTATACTGTTTTTTTTACACCATGTCCCATTTGAAGCCCCCCTGATGCACCCCTAGAGTAGAAACTCCAGAAAAGTGACCCCATCTAAGAAACTACACCCCCCAAGGTATTCAAAACTGATTTTACAAACCTCGTTAACCCTTTAGGTGTTCCACAAGAATTAATGGAAAATAGAGATACAATTTCAAAATTTCACTTTTTTGGCAGATTTTCCATTTTAATATTTTTCTTCCAGTTACAAAGCAAGGGTTAACAGCCAAACAAAACTCATTATTTATGGCCCTAATTCTGTAGTTTACAGAAACACCCCATATGTGGTCGTAAACTGCTGTACGGGCACACGGCAGGGCGCAGAAGGAAAGGAATGCCATACGGTTTTTGGAAGGCAGATTTTGCTAGACAGTTTTTTTGGACACCATGTCCCATTTGAAGCCCTCCTGATGCACCCCTAGAGTAGAAACTCCAAGAAAGTGACCCCATTTTAGAAACTACGGGATAGGGTGGAAGTTTTGTTGGTACTAGTTTAGGGTACATATGATTTTTGGTTGCTCTATATTACACTTTTTGTGAGGCAAGGTAACAAGAAATAGCTTTTTTGACACTTTTTTTTTGTTATTTACAACATTCATCTGACAAGTTAGATCATGTAGTATTTTTATAGAGCAGGTTGTCACGGATGCGGAGATACCTAATATGTATACAATTTTTTTTTTATTTTGTAAGTTTTACACAATGATTTCATTTTTGAAACAAAAAAAATCATGTTTTAGTGTCTCCATAGTCTGAGAGCCATAGTTTTTTCAGTTTTTGGGCGATTATCTTAGGTAGGGTCTCATTTTTTGTGGGATGAGATGACGGTTTGATTGGCACTATTTTGGGGTGCATATGACTTATCTAGGGCCTTTGAAGTTGCCTTCTAGCTAGTCACACCACAGCAACCACAGATAGCACATTTCTGTATGTCTTTTGTTACACTTTTTTTGTATATACAGTTGCAATAAAAAGTATGTGAACCTTTGGAATGATATGGATTTCTGCACAAATTGGTCATAAAATGTGATCTGATCTTCATCTAAGTCACAACAATAGACAATCACAGTCTGCTTAAACTAATAACACACAAAGACTTAAATGTTAACATGTTTTTATTGAACACACCATGTAAATATTCACAGTGCAGGTGGAAAAAGTATGTGAACCCTTGGATTTAATAACTGGTTGAACCTCCTTTGGCAGCAATAACTTCAACCAAACGTTTCCTGTAGTTGCAAATCAGACGTGCACAACGGTCAGGAGTAATTCTTGACCATTCCTCTTTACAGAACTGTTTCAGTTCAGCAATATTCTTGGGATGTCTGGTGTGAATCGCTTTCTTGAGGTCATGCCACAGCATCTCAATCGGGTTGAGGTCAGGACTCTGACTGGGCCGCTCCAGAAGGCGTATTTTCTTCTGTTTAAGCCATTAAGAAGCCATTCTGTTGTTGATTTACTTCTATGCTTTGGGTCTTTGTCCTGTTCCAACACCCATCTTCTGTTGAGCTTCAGCTGGTGGACAGATGGCCTTAAGTTCTCCGGCAAAATGTCTTGATAAACTTTGGGAATTCATTTTTCCTTCAATGATAGCAATCTGTCCAGGCCCTGACGCAGCAAAGCAGCCCCAATGAATTCCAAAGGGTTCACATACTTTTTCTTGCAACTGTATATGCTTTGTGACTCTTTTCATCATATTAAAGGATAACTGTCATATTTTCATCAAAAAATTTTATTTTAGCATATGTTACTGCTGCAGCAGCAATCTTTAGTTTCTTCACTTCACTTTTCCTTGAGTTTTCCCCTTAGTTACGGCTGTTTTGAATCCTACATTATGAGGATCTTCTCAAGATGGCTCCTCTGCCAGTTCTCTGAGGCCAAAACTGCATTTCCTCAGGTCACATACAAACTTGCTGTAGCCAGCAGCTTTCTGCCAGCCAATTAGATTGGATTACTGAGAGACACGCCTCCTCACTCTGAAGCCTAAGTGTGAAGGACCGCCCCTCTGTCTTCCTAGCCGGAGACAGATCAGCCATAGCAACTGTCTTTTAAGGGAGCAGTGGAAAGGGGACATTAATGAAAGCTGTTATTATAATGTAGTTACAGATCTTTTGGCAATCATTGACAGACTAACTCAGGTATACATGCCTAGCTCTAATAAACTAGCAAATAAAAAAAAATATGACAGTTATCCTTTAAGCTCCATTTAATAAGTTCTGTCTGGTGTCCTTGAACAAATTCACGTGCTTCAAGCTCTAAGCATATAAGGCTACTTTCACACTTGCGTTCGGAGCGGATCCGTCTGGTGTCTGAACAGACGGATCCGCTCCTATAATGCAAACGCTTGCATCCGTTCAGAATGGATCCGTCTGCATAACAGTTTTTTTCAGATCTGAGTTTTCACTCAGGGGTTAATTGTGCGGATCACAGCCCCCTGTAAGAGATCGGGTGCTGCCAGGCAGCAGGGGGCAGTCATTACACAGTTCTCAGTATATTTTAACTTGAAGCGTCCCCATCACTATGGGAACGCCTCTGTGTTAGAATATACTGTCGGATCTAAATTTCACAATCTAACTCAAATCCGATGGTATATTCTGACATAGAGGCGTTCCCATGGTGATGGGGACGCTTCAAGTTAAAATATACCATCGGATTGGAGAAAACTCAGATGCGATGGTATATTAATAGGGACTCCTGACTTTACATTGAAAGTCAATGGGGGACGGATCCGTTTGCAATTGCACCATATTGTGTCAACGTCAAACGGATCCGTCCCCATTGACTTGCATTGTAAGTCAGGACGGATCCGTTTGGCTCCGCACGGCCAGGCGGACACCCGAACGCTGCAAGCTGCATTCGGGTGTCCGCCTGCTGAGCGGAACGGAGGCCAATCGGTGCCAAACTGATGCATTCTGAGCGGATCCGCATGCACTCAGAATGCATTGGGGCTGTACGGATCCGTTCGGGGCCGCTTGTGAGAGCCTTCAAACGGAACTCACAAGCGTAACCCTGAACGCAAGTGTGAAAGTAGCCTAAGGCTACCTGTTTAGATAATAGTTTGGGAGAAAACTGTAATATTTAGGTAACATAAACTTGCTTTATATAAAGATAGTAGGGAGTAACTGTAAGAGTGTGAAAGCTCTTGAGAGAGTGTGAGCTCTTGGCAGTGTTGAAGTATTATTGAGGAATATTAATAATTTAGATAGATTAGTTGTTTTTGTATTGGCTGGTTATTTGGCGACTGCACATATCCATAATTAGGGCCAATTCTAATCCGCTGTCTGGTGTATGGAGAGGTGAAGATATACACACCCTCACCCAGCACTTACCCCATATGCCTATACACTAAGAGTGGGATTAGCCATATTGTAATGAATATCTATATCTTCAATAAAGTTTTGTTATTTTCTTTTAACCGTTCTTTTAGGCAGTGAACTACAGGGTGGGCCATTTATATGGATACACCTTAATAAAATGGGAATGGTTGGTGATATTAACTTCCTGTTTGTGGCCCATTAGTATATGTGAGGGGGGAAACTTTTCAAGATGGGAGGTGACCATGGCGGCCATTTTGAAGTTGGCCATTTTGAATCCAACTTTTGTTTTTTCAATAGGAAGAGGGTCATGTGACACATCAAACTTATTGGGAATTTCACACGAAAAACAATGGTGTGCTTGGTTTTAACGTAACTTTATTCTTTCATGAGTTATTTACAATTTTTCTTTGTTTACAGCCATTGACATGTCGCCGAGGTTAACACGTGAGGAGCGGATAGAAATTGTGTTGATGTCTGGTGAACGCAGTAACCGGGTCATTGCAGCAGATTGCAATGCAAGACACCCTACGAGACCACCCATCTCCCATGCTACAGTTAGCAAACTGCTTGCTAAGTTTCGTGAAACTGGTTCAGTGTTGGATTTGCCAAAATGTGGACGCATGAAATCTGTCTCTAATGAAGAAACATCAGTGGCTGTCCTAGCTTCATTCAGCAAGAGCCCACAGCGTAGCACTCGCCGCATGTCACTGGAGGGTGGCATTAGTCGAACATCCCTTCGGCGGATATTAGCTACTCACAAATGGCACCCTTACAAACTCCAGCTACTGCAGCATCTCAACGAGGATGACCCAGATCGGCGCACTAAATTTGCAGAGTGGGCAAAACAAATATTGGAACAGGACCCTCAGTTTACGCAGAAGATTTTGTTCAGTGATGAGGCAAACTTTTATGTGAATGGTGAAGTTAACAAACAAAACCACCGCTATTGGTCTGACACTAACCCACATTGGATAGATCCCTCCAAGACTGTTGGAACATAAAAATAGATGGTATGGTGTGGTATATGGGGTACAAAGATAGTGGGGCCATTTGTCATCAATGGAAACCTCAAGGCCACTGGATATGCAAAATTGCTACATGATGATGTGTTTCCCTCTTTATGCACTGAAGCTGGCATGTTCCCTGAGTTTTTCCAGCAAGATGGTGCACCACCACATTATGGGTGTCAGGTCCGAGCATTCCTAGATGAACAGTTTCCTGGGAAGTGGATTGGTTGTTGTGGGCTAGTTGAATGGCCCCCAAGGTCTCACGATCTGACCCCCTTAGACTTTTATCTTTGGGGTCATCTGAAGGCAATTGTCTATGCTGTGAAGATACAAGATGTGCAGCACCTGAAACTACGGATACTGGAAGCCTGCGCTAGCATTTCTCCTGCGGTGTTGCTATCAGTGTGTGAAGAGTGGGAGAAGAGGGTTGCATTGACAATCCAACACAATGGGCAGCACATTGAACACATTTTATAAGTGGTCATAAACTTGTAAATAACTCATGAAAGAATAAAGTTACATTAAAACCATGCACACCATTGTTTTCCTTGTGAAATTCCCAATAAGTTTGATGTGTCACATGACCCTCTTCCTATTGAAAAAACAAAAGTTGGATTCAAAATGGCCAACTTCAAAATGGCCGCCATGGTCACCTCCCATCTTGAAAAGTTTCCCCCCCCCACATATACTAATGTGCCACAAACAGGAAGTTAATATCACCAACCATTCCAATTTTATTAAGGTGTATCCATATAAATGGCCCACCCTGTACATTTGAATTAGGAACGGAAAATACATGTAGGATTTATCTGTGAGATATAAAGATAGTAGGGAGTAACTGAAGGCTTCCTGTAAGGGTCCATTCACACGTCCGCAAAAGGGTCCGCACCCGTTCCGCAATTTTGCGGAACAGGTGCGGACCCATTCATTCTCTATGGGCCCGGACGTGAAGCGGAGAACTTCCGGGTTTCGGCCCCGAACTTGCGGTCCGCAGCGCCGCAAAAGATAGAACATGTCCTATTCTTGTCCGCGGCTGCGGACAAGAATAGGCATTTCTATAGCAGGTGCCGGCCGGGTGTGTTGCGGGTCCGCAACACACCACGGACGTGTGAATGGACCCTAAAAGTGTGAAAGCTCTTGAAAGAGTGTGAGCTCTTGGCAGTGTTGAAGTATTATTGAGGCAGCAAATCAGCCCGGCCCCAGATAGTAGTGACTGATATTGATATTTGTTGGGGCACAGGGGCAGGCTGCAGCTTAGTGCCATCAGCATTTATATTGTTATTTATTGGGGCACAGCACAGGGCCAGGCTGCAGCATACTACTACCAGCATTATTTTGTCACTATGAATGCCTGCCCTTGTGCTGTGCCCCAATAAATATCAATATGAATGCTGATAGCACTGTGCTGCAAACTGCCCCTGTGGAACAATATTAATATGAATAGTGCCTGGTACTAGTCTGCTGCTCCTGTGTGCACATGGCAGCAGACTAGTACAAGGCTGTACAACACAATTATATTGATATTGGGGTACCTGGGCACACTATAGTGTGTGGTACTAGTCTGCTGCTCCTGTGGCCACCAAACAGGCAGCAGACTCGTACTAGTCTGCTGCCCCTGAGTGCCCCAATATCAATATGAATGGTGCCTGGTACTAGGCTGCTGCCCCTGAGTGCCCCATTATCAATAATAATGGTGCCTGGTACTAGTTTGCTGCTCCTGTGTGCAACAAAGGGGCAGCAGACTAGTACAAGGCTGTACATAACCGTTCATATTGATATTGGCGTACCTGGGCACACTATAGTGTGTGGTACTAGTCTGCTGCTCCTGTGGCCACCAAACAGGCAGCAGACTAGTACCAGGCTGTTCATAACCATTCATATTGATATTGGGGCATCGGGGCACACAATGCACCCTAATATCAATAACGGTTCAGCCTGGCACTAGTCTGGTGGGTAAAATATTGTTTTTTGCTTAACAAAAAATGTCTGCCTTTAGGGCCCCCAGACACAACTTTGGGCCCCAGAAATGCCAAACACGCCCCTGTATGTTTTTCTCACCAGGTACAGTAGGCTGGCCTTCAAATTAAAAAAATTGCCTAAAGCTGGAAAACAGCTTTGAGGGTTACGTACTACAAAGTGAACTTGTAATAAATATGACAGCATTTTCCTCCCCAAAGACCCTAAGGTATTACAAGAAAATCAAATCTGCTCAATCAATACAGTTATTCCACTAGTGCATTAACCATAAACCTCTTCCAGATGCAGCAGATTGATTATATTTGTTACCAGAGCCCCCTTCATGGACAAAATCATAATAATAACAAGTTACAAATGACTCACACGCATTGGAAAGGACTCTTAGCCACGGTTGACGTCATCACAGGCTATGATCATGGAACCTACACAAAGCTCATAATTTATTATCCAATTGTGTTTTGGAATGTGCCCTCATGTTAAAATGTTAAAGTTTAATCCCTAAAGTCATGATTTTATCAGTGAAGTGCTGGTAGCAAATGTAATCTCCTTGAAAAATAATAATTTCTGTAAAATGTCATGTTTGTTAAGCCTTTAAAAAATAAATGGAGCAACTTCATTAGTTGCTGTGGGCTCTCCTTTTCCTTTGCGCAAGTTGTGATAATTTTCATTGATATCTTGCAGCCAAGGATGCAGGGAACTCTTTTAGTTTTTATCTCACTGCATTCCTACAGCCATAGCTACATAAATGATAGCGCTTTTTGTGGGATGAGTTGTAGTATAAGCACCAAAAATATCAATTCAAATCACTCCCTATTCCAAATTTTACATAGAAAAATAAACAATAGAAAAACATAATAGGTATCGCCACATCCGAAATCGTACAAACTGTTATAATATAAGAATAGTTTATATTGCTCTGTGAACGCTGTAACGGTAAAAAAAAATCTGTTATCAAAAATTCATATGCACTTCAAAATGGTATCAATAAAAACTAGATCTCACCTGAAAAAAACAAGCCCTCACGCGGCCCTGTAAACTGAAATTTAAGAGTTAGGCCCCTTTCACACGGGCGAGTATTCCGCACGGATGCGATGCGTGAGTTGAACGCATTGCACCCGCACTGAATACCGACCCATTCATTTCTATGGGGCTGTGCACATGAGCGGTGATTTTCACGCATCACTTGTGCGTTGCGTGAAAATCGCAGCATGCTCCTCTTTGTGCGTTTTTCACGTAACGCAGGCCCCATAGAAATGAATGGGGTTGCGTGAAAATCTCAAGCATCCGCAAGCAAGTGCGGATGCGGTGCGATTTTCACACACGGTTGCTAGGTGACGATCGGGATGGGGACCCGATCATTATTATTTCCCCTTGTAACATGGTTATAAGGGAAAATAATAGCATTCTGAATACAGAATGCATAGTACAATAGGGCTGGAGGGGTTAAAAAAAAACATAAAAAAATTTGACTCACCTTAATCCACTTGTTCGCGCAGCCCGCATCTCTTCTGTCTTTATCTGTGAGCAATAGGACCTTTGATGACGTCACTACGCTCATCACATGATCCATCACCATGGTGATGGATCATGTGATGGACCATGTGATGAACGCAGTGACGTCATCAAAGGTCCTATTGCTCACAGATGAAGACAGAAGGAGATGCCGGCTGCGCGAACAAGTGGATTAAGGTGAGTTAAATTATTTGTTGCTTTTTTTTAACCCCTCCAGCCCTATTGTACTATGCATTCTGTATTCAGAATGCTATTATTTTCCCTTATAACCATGTTATAAGGGGAAATAATACAATCTACACTACAACTAACCCAAACCTGAACTTCTGTGAAGAAGTTCGGGTCTGGGTACCACAGTCGGTTTTTTATCACGCGTGTGCAAAACACATTGCACCCGCGCGATAAAAACTGAACATCGGAACGCAATCGCAGTCAAAACTGACTGCAATTGCGTTCCTACTCACGCGGGTTTGCCGCAATGCACCGGGACGCATCCGGACCTAATCCGGACACGCCCGTGTGAAAGAGGCCTTAGGGGTGAGTAAATATGGTGTTGCAAAGAAATTTTGTATTTTTTAAAGAGTTTTTCTTTTTCTAAAAGTTGTAAAATAAAAACTAAATACATTTGGTATTGCTGTAATAATACTGACCCTCAGAATAAGCTCATCATGTCATTTTTAGTGTATAGTGAACACTACAAAAACAAAACCATGGTGGAGATGTATTTTTTTTTTTTACTAGATTTTTTTCAATACCAGATATAGTGAAATGAATGGTGCCATTAAAAATATAAGCCCTCATAAGGTTGTATAAATGAAAAAGTAAAAAAGTTATGGGTCTTGTAAGGCCGGGAGGAAAAACAAAAATGCAATCACAAAAATCGTCCTAGTCCTAAAAGGCTATGTACATCTTTGGGGGCAATTTTTTTTAATTATTGCATTGTACTTATTTTGAGCTAAAAATAATTTTTTCAATTGGTCTTTATTAACAATATGGAATCCTTTTTTTCTGTACAGAGCTGATATGCTCTACTAGCTGCCTGTGGATTTTTTGTCATTTCCGTCATCTGAGGAGCAGACGGATTCCTTATCTCTGCTCTCTCACATTAAAAACACTCATTAAAACTCAATCCTTATCTTACTAATAAGAATGTGGCTTAAATAAGTGTTTATGACCTCTTAGTAGTTTATAGATTAGGTTTATTAGATGACTGGCACAAAGTGAAGGTACCAATCACACAGTTAGAAACACAGTTAACCCTTTGTGACAGAATGGCTCAATATTTTTAATAAAGGCCAATTGAAAGTATGATTTTTAGCCAAAAATAAATTAAATGCAAGAATTAAAAAAATACCTTCAAAGATTTCCATAGCCTTAAAGGGGTAAACTATTCTTTAAAACTTTTAAAGTGCTTTTCCAGGCTAATAACATAAAAAGGCCACAAAGGGTTGAACATTATAAATAAGTGATATTCACTGTCACTGATCCCCTGTCACTCCAATGCTGGTCCTATTCCTGCTGCTCTTCACCTCCTGGCTTTGTGCACTGAAATACCAAGAAAGACATATTCAGTCAATCACTGGCCAGCGCTTGGCTGAATGGGCCTTTCCAGACATTTCCTGCATCTCAGGATGAGACCAAAAAGTGAAGAGCAGTAAGGACCAGAAAAACACTGGAACGTCAGCAGCGGGTGGTTGGGGAAAAGGAGCAGTGTCGGACTGAGGTTCTTGGGGCCCACCAGAGGAAATTGTTCTGAAGGCCAAACCTCAATATCACCAATAAAGTTTTTTGGGTTTTGGGTCAAAGAAATAGACCCTAGTGGCAGGTGATTGGCACAAAAGGCAGCCAAATGTTTTTTTTCTCTTGGATCTTTGGGTCCCATTATGTTATCAAAGCCTGGGCCCACAGGAGTATCCTCTGGTACTCTTGTGGCCAGTCCGACACTGAGAGTCAGTATAGCTATTTATTTCCTTTTTAACCATTTTTGGTCCTACATTTAAAGCACTAAGTGGTTAAAAATAGAATATGTTTGAGATCATGAATAACAATGTGCTAATACAAAAAGTCTAGAGGGGTCTGGATTTTTTGTATAATAATCCTATTATTCTACATACTCTGTTATGCTTCTGAGAGGAAATTATGAGCAGCATAAACAGAAACAGAAACATTTTGCTGTGATTAACATGATCTTCCCTGAAATGTATCACCATTTACAAATTACCAAGCCAGTGAGCTTTATAGTCATTATAATTCATGGTTACGCACAATGTGTTCTTTGCACTGTACAAGCTGAAATAGTGAACGTGAACATTGTGGGTTGATGTGTGCATCATGCTGAAAATCTGGCATCAGAGACAGGAATACTCATAAGCATACTGACCATTTTCAACATCTGTTTACTACGAGAATGAAAGCTAATTTCGGAAACAATAGGCTAAAAGCTATGTCACATCCTTACCTCTTATTTTTATTTTTGAAGTGTATAGAATAGGTCACAAAAAAAATTGAATAATCTCCCATGCCTGTTCCCGCCACGCTTTAAGACTTGCAAATACTGTTAAAATGTATATCTTCTAGATGCCAAAAACTCTGCATACCAAAAATGATGAACAACGTAAAAAATTTAAAATAAAAAAGTCACACGCACCCCAAAATAGTGCCAATAAAACCGTCATCTCATCCCGCAAAAATCATACCCTACCCAAGGTAATTGCCCAAAAACTAAAAAAATTATGGCTCTCAGACTATGAAAACACTAAAACATGATTTTTTTTGCTTCAAAAAAGAAATCATTGTGTAAAACTTACATAAATAAAAAAAAGTATACATATTAGGTATCGCCGCATCCGTGACAACCTGGTCTAGAAAAATATCATATGATCTAACCTGTCAGATAAATGTTGTAAATAACAAAAAATTTAAACGGTGCCAAAACAGCTATTTCTTGTTATTTGCCTCACAAAAAGTGTAATATAGAGCAACCAAAAATCATATGTACCCTAAACTAGTACCAACAATACTGCCACCCTATCTCGTAGTTTCTAAAATGGGGCCACTTTTTTGGAGTTTCTACTCTAGGGGTGCATCAGGGGGGCTTCAAACGGGACATGGTGTCAAAAAAAACAGTCCAGCAAAATCTGCTTCCCAAAAACCGTATGGCATTCCTTTCCTTCTGCGCCCTGCCGTGTGCCCGTACAGCTGTTTACAACCACATATGGGGTGTTTCTGTAAACTACAGAATCAGGGCCATAAATATTGAGTTTTGTTGGCTGTTAACCCTTGCTTTGTTACTGGGAAAAATGGATTAAAATGGAAAATTTGCCAAAAAATTTAAATTCTGAAATTTCATCTCCATTTGCCAATAACTCTTGTGGAACACCTAAAGGGTTAACGACGTTTGTAAAATATGTTTTGAATACCTTGAGGAGTGTAGTTTCTTAGATGGGGTCACTTTTCTGGAGTTTCTACTCTAGGGTTGCATTAGGGGGGCTTCAAATGGGACATGGTGTAAAAAAAAACAGTCCAGCAAAATCTGCCTTCCAAAAACCGTATGGCATTCCTTTCCTTCTGCGCCCTGCTGTGTGCCCATACAGTAGTTTACGACCACATATAGGGTGTTTCTGTAAACTACAGAATCAGGGCCATAAATATTGAGTTTTGTTTGGCTGTTAACCCTTGCTTTGTAAAAGTAAAAAATAAAATAAAATGGAAAATCTGCCAAAAAAGTTAAATTTTTAAATTGTATCTCTATTTTCCATTAATTCTTGTGGAACACCTAAAGGGTTAATGACGTTTGTAAAATCAGTTTTGAATACCTTAAGGGGTGTAGTTTCTTAGATGGGGTCGCTTTTATGGAGTTTCTACTCTAGGGGTGCACCAGGGGGGCTTCAAATGGGACATGGTATAAAAAAAAACAGTCCAGCAAAACCTGCCTTCCAAAAACCGTATGGCATTACTTTCCTTCTGCGCCCTGCCGTGTGCCCATACAGCGGTTTACGACCACATATGGGGTGTTTCTGTAAACTGCAGAATCAGAGCCATAAATATTGAGTTTGGTTTGGCTGTTAACCCTTGCTTTGTAACTGGAAAAAAATTATTAAAATGGAAAATCTGCCAAAAAAGGGAAATTTTGAAATTGTATCTCTATTTTCTATTAATTCTTGTAGAACACCTAAAGGGTTAACAAAGTTTGTAAAATCAGTTTTAAATACCTTTAGGGGTGTAGTTTATAGAATGGGGTCATTTTTGGGTGGTTTCTAATATGTAAGCCTCGCAAAGTGACTTTAGACCTGAACTGGTCCCTAAAAATTGGATTTTTGAAAATTTCAGCAAAATTTCAAGATTTGCTTCTAAACTTCTAAGCCTTGTAACATCCCCAAAAAATGAAATATCAATCCCAAAATGATCCAAACATGAAGTAGACATATGGGGAATGTAAAGTAATAACTATTTTTTGAGGTATTACTATGTATTATAGAAGTAGAGAAATTGAAACTTGGAAATTTGCTAATTTTTACACCTTTTTGGTAAATTTGGTATTTTTTTATAAATAAAAATGATTTTTTCGAAAAAACAATCTCAGAATGGCCTGGATAAGTCAAAGCGTTTTAAAGTTATCAGCACTTTAAGTGACACTGGTCAGATTTGCAAAAAATGGCCAAGTCCTTAAGGTGAAATAGGGCTCCTAGGGGTTAAAGAGTAACTAAACTGTTATTCAATTTTTTTTTTAAATGTCCCAAATGCCCTAAAAATAATTTTCCTAATATACTTTAATAATTGATTTGCACCTAAAGTTCGGATTTCTATTCTGGCACATCGCTGACTTGTCAGCGGTGTACGGAGTACAGACTTTGCACTGTATCACTGGGGCCGCAGCAAATGGAGAACGGGCAGGAGCACACATTGCTGCTCCTGCCTGTGCCCCCTGAAGTTGGCTAAATTCTGGCATAGCACATCAGTACTCTGTAACCATGTGCTATGCCAGGATTAGCTGAGTGGAGCGGGCTCCTGCCTGTGCCTGCTTCACTAAGCTAAGAGCTGACATGCAGGACTCACTCCTGTGAGTTAACCACTCTGGAATGTGGCCTGGTGGTCATCTGACATGGATGAAACCGGCTGACCTGTTACATGTGCGCTTGGCAGCTGAAGGCATCTGTGTTGGTCCCATGTTCATATGTGTCCGCATTGCTGAGATATATGATGTTTTAAATATGCAAATGAGCCTGTAGGAGCAACGGGGACGTTGCCATTACACCTAGAGGCTCTGCTCTCCCAGCACTACTCTGCACTTTGATTGATAGGCCAGGCTTGATCACATTTACACTGTTTGGCCCGGTCAATCAAAGTGCAGAGAGCGCGGCAGTTGCAGGGACAGCAGAACTTCTAGGTGTTATGGCAACACCTCAGTTGCTCCTAGAGGTTCATTCACATATGTTAAAACTTATTTTTTCTCAGCAATATGGCCACATATGAACATGGGACCAACACAGATGCCTTCACCTGCCAAGCGCACATGTAACAGGTCAGCCAATTTCATGGGTACAAATCAGACAGATGTTCTTTAATGTTATGGCTGATCAGTGTGTAAATAAGGTCTACACTTTCTTCATTGCTGTTCCAATGCACAGAATAGTGTATAGTTCTTTGGTGGTGCAGATGCACCATCTAGTCACCAGATCTGGTCACTACAACTTATTTCCTCCTGCTCTCTTCAACTCTTCAACTTCAACCATAAGATAGTACTCTTGCAAGGTTAAATCACTGCTGTTACTTTTGTGTCGTCATATTTTGTAGCAATCTATATTCTCTGTACACTGGACAGTAGATCAGTTTGTCACATACTGACAGCCCCTAGATAAGAAAGTATAAGCTAAAGCCATGTCTAAAAGGATTGGGAGTATAGCCAAAGTCTTCAGAGACTTGATAAACGATTGAGTGCCCTCTAGTGGTCACAATCCCAGCATATTGGAGTGATGACATAAGATTTATTAAAGGTGATTTGTTTTATTCACAAATGACTATGCCCTGTACACAAGGCAAAAAAAAATATTGTCTGCAGGTAGTAAAGCTGGTATACCAGAACTAATTATTATTAGAATAGAGCTCTCAGGGGGTGTACATAGGTATCATAAGGCCCCATAGCTCAACCTAGTAAGGCCCCCCCCCCCCCCCCGAGGATCTCAAAACCTTGCCTCGTGCATTCAGAATGAAAAGAGGATGCATCAGGATGCTTTCCGTTCCGTCAGCATTCTGTTTTAAGACCGGACACAAAACCGCTCCATGCTGTGGTTTTATGTCCGGTCATCGAAACAGAACAAACCAGGTCTGTCACTAAAAACAATGAAGGTCAATGGTGACAGATCCGGTTTTTAAGGATTCTAAAAAAAACATTTACTCTTAAGGTATTTATTGACGGATCCAGTTTGTTCCGTTACGATTTCACTCAACTGTATCCTAATGGAACAGATGCATACCGATGTGTAATCAAAATGGAACAGTTTTGGTCAGGTATTGAGATCCTCCTTCCTGACCAACCTGAACACCAACGATTCAAACATTAAGCTGAGGGTACAATTTCTGGACCTTGCGATCCTGGCAGAGGAGGGCAGTTTTTTTGGCGTAGACGATTTTCAGAAAGCCTACCTCCATCAACTCATTGTTACTCATTGTCCACCTCCTCTCATCATCCGTAGGTTGTGAAGGCTATACCCACTGGACAATTCTGCAGGATAAGATGTATTTGCTCAAGCGATCTCTGATTTGAAAAACAGGCAGTGGACCTGTCTTGATGTTTCCAGGAGAGAGGCTATAGTAAGAACATAATTCAGAAGGGCTACTACAGAGCCAAGTATTCTGCAAGAGAATCTCTCCTGTTAGGTAAAACCTAGGAGGTTCATAGTGAAAATGTGACAAGGTTCATTATTGGATTAATGGAAACAACTTTATTCCATTCTTGGCAGACACTGCCAGGTCCTGCTGACCAATAAAGATTTAAGGGAACAGCTTCCCAAGAATCCCCCCATTAAGTGACTCCTAGGGAGGAAGGACTTTTTGGCAGCAGAGTCCCCAGTTCGGGTAATTTTCCATGTGGAGGGTGTATGGCCTGCCGTTATATGGTTAGGTCAACATCCTTCACAGATTCCAGGGGGCGAAAAGGAATATAAGATTGTCCAGCATATGACATGCCTGACAGAGGCAGTCATTTATTTTGCATTGATCTACGTGGGAATGACCATGAGGTCAGAATACTCAAACAGGTCAATGACGTCAAGGCAGATGGGGATAGACTGTGTAAAACTGGGTACCAGAGGAGGAGACATAAAAAGGTGCCGCATGCAGAAAGAAACTAGGTGGATGGTACTATTTGACACCGTGGTCCCAACAGGCCTAGATGAGGCCCTAAGCTTTAAATCCTTTCTGTATAGCGTTTTGTAAAACTGTATTGGGTTATGGGTTGTTAGTATGTGTTGTATATGTATTTAATCTAACATAGTAACATAGTACATAAGGCCGAAAAAAGACATTTGTCCATCCAGTTCGGCCTGTTATCCTGCAAGTTGATCCAGAGGAAGGCAAAAAAAAACTGTGAGGTAGAAGCCAATTTTCCTCACTTTAGGGGAATAAAAAATTTCTTCCCGACTCCAATCAGGCAATCAGAATAACTCCCTGGATCAACGACCCCTCTCTAGTAGCTATAGCCTGTAATATTATTACGCTCCAGAAACACATCCAGGCCCCTCTTGAATTCCTTTATTGTACTCACCATCACCACCTCCTCAGGCAGAGAGTTCCATAGTCTCACTGCTCTTACCGTAAAGAATCCTTTTCTATGTTTGTGTACAAACCTTCTTTCCTCCAAACGCAGAGGATGTCCCCTCGTCAGAGTCACAGTCCTGGGGATAAATAGATGATGGGATAGATCTCTGTACTGACCCCTGATATATTTATACATAGTAATTAGATCTCCCCTCAGTCGTCTTTTTTCTAACGTGAATAACCCTAATTTTGATAATCTTTCAGGGTACTGTAGTTGCCCCATTCCAGTTATTACTTTAGTTGCCCTCCTCTGGACCCTCTCCAGCTCTGCTATGTCTGCCTTGTTCACTGGAGCCCAGAACTGTACACAGTACTCCATGTGTGGTCTGACTAATGATCTGTAAAGTAGTAGGAATATGTTCTCATCACGGGCATCTATGCCCCTTTTGATGCAACCCATTATCTTATTGGCCTTGGCAGCAGCTGCCTGACACAGTTTTTTGCAGCTTAGTTTGCTGTTTATTAAAATTCCTAGATCCTTTTCCATGTCAGTGTTACCGAGTGTTTTACAATTTAGTATGTACGGGTGACTTGCATTATTCCTTCCCATGTGCATGACCTTACATTTGTCAGTGTTAAACCTCATCTGCCACTTATCTGCCCAAGCCTCCAATCTATCCAGATCCCTCTGTAGCAGTATACTGTCCTCTTCAGTGTTAATTACTTTACACAGTTTAGTGTCATCTGCGAAAATTGATATTTTACTATGCAAGCCTTCTACAAGATCATTAAAAAAAATATATTGAAGAGAATAGGGCCCAATACTGACCCCTGAGGTACTCCACTAGTGACAGTGACCCAATCTGAGTATGTACCGTTAATAACCACCCTCTGTTTTCTATCACTGAGCCAGTTACTTACCCACTTACAGACGTTTTCTCATTTTATATACGAACCTTTTATGTGGTACATGTCAAATGCTTTGGAGAAGTCCAGATATACGACATCCATTGATTCGCCGCTGTCAAGTCTAGAACTTACCTCCTCATAGAAACTGATTAAATTAGTTTGACATGACCGATCCCTCACGAAGCCATGCTGATATGGCGTTATTTGCTTATTTCCGTTAAGATGCTCTAAGATAGCATCTCTCAGAAAACCTTCAAACTGTTTACCCACAACAGATGTTAAACTTACCGGCCTATAGTTCCCAGGCTCTGTTTTTGGACCCTTTTTGAATATTGGCACCACATTTGCCATGCGCCAAATCTTTTTATTTTTTTGAAGTGTTGTTAATGCTTTTGGACACTATGGACGGATGGGACCTATTTTGAGATCACCGCTGTGAAACAGATATGTTGGAGAGCACCTCAGTTATTATCGGTATGGCTTCATGGGACGTCAATTATAATGACTTTATGGTCACTACAGGATCTGTATGAATCAGTGATTTTTGATTATCCATATTACTATCCATATTTTCTTTACATGAGTATCTTTATGTTATAATCATGTAATCTATTGATATTGGGGGCATACTTATCGTCTGATACAGATGGGGATGTTCATATTAATAAGGAGGGGTGTTTTTTTTATAGATATTTGGATGTTGTTCATAGTCACAGCATTCATTTTATTTGTATGATATGTTTATGCTCTTTGTATTTTCTTTTTTGTGTGCTTTTTCAATATTGCACGTTGCACATTGATGTATTCACTATATATGTCTATTGAATCATGTATGTGATTTTATTTTATTCATAATGTAACAATTATTCACTTTACCCTGTTAAATTTGCCCAAAAAGGAACATATTATGGCCGTTATAAGCTTAAGGCAGTAGATTAAGGACATTTTAATTTCGCTGATATTTATACAACATTTTTTTGTTCCTCTCCCTCCCCTTCTCCCGTTTCTCATGTTAAATTGCACTCTGAGTCCCTGACAGTCTGCGCACTTACTTCCGTGCGCACCTGTTAGCGGCTGCTGTTGCTACAGCAACAGGACGCACTGCTAGTGGGCGCTGTTTCGCCATGGAGGTGTGGGCGGACCTATCATGGGATGTGCCGAGAGGAGCACAATCACGCCCACCATTAAGTCCCCTTTCACACAAGCGAGTTCCACACAATGAATTCGCAGCGTGTGTTAGCAAGAGCTCCCGTCCTGACCTCTCAGCACTGACGGGGTCGCATAGCACTATATTAATTTATGATGCTACCGTTATATTTATTTATGATGTAATCCTTACCATTCTTGAATGTATTGTATAACAGTGACAGCATTATGTCAGTGTTATACAATACATTCCAGATAGCATCATAAATCAATATAATGCTATGCGACCCCGTCAGTGCTGGGATGTCAGGACGGGTGCTCTCGCTCACACACGCTGCAAGTCCAATGCGTGGAACTCACTCATGTGAAAGGGGCCTAAGTCACTGTATATTGGTCGCTGCTAGGGCAACGTGCCTCGTCACTAATGGAGGGCCTACCTGCCACAGTATTTGTAGAACTAACGACAATTACTCCTACTATAACAATAAGGTTTATTAAATGTCTTTCTTTCATGTCCCATAAGTAGCTAGTGCTCCAACAGTATCCTCTTTCGATTAATCCAGGGTGTGCATGGCATGGGGGGGGGCAAAGTAACACGAGCCATGGTCTGGGAAGCATCACTTCTTGGCAGTTGCTGACCTTGGAGTAAGGTCGGAATCTGCCATGATGTGGTGATCTGACACAGGCCATGCGCCTAATGTTGGATTACATCCACATGTCTTTAATCATGTGACCATAAGGCTACATTCACACGTCAGTAGTTTTCTATATCCCGATTTTCGGTCCGTTTTTTGCGGATCCGTTGTTCCTGAAAATGTTTCCGTATGTCATCCGTATGTCATCCGTTTTTTGCGGATCCGCAAAAAACGGAAACATGTATAAATTTCAATAAGCAAATAAAGTTGTTTGGATTTCTTTGAAAAAAAATTGAAAAAAAAAAAGTGAATAAAAGTTTATAAAATAAAAATGTAATTTCCAGGAACGGAATCCGCATAAAACGGATGACATACGTAATGACATCCGAATGTCTTCCGTTTTTTGCGGGTCCATTGACTTTGTATTGTACCAGGATTCGAATTTTGCGGAAAAGAATAGGACATGTTTTATATTTAAACGGACATGCGGAACGGAACAACGGAAACGGACATTGTGCTGTCCGATTTTTTACAGGACCCATTGAAAATGAATGGGTCCAGATCTGGTCCAGATCTGTTCCGCAAAAAACAGAACAGATCAGGAAAGAAAAAACGGACGTGTGAATGGACCCTAAGTCTGATATCGGATTGGTGGCATCCCTCTTTTTATACTCGGCCCTACATTTTTATCATTCATCCTCCTGACGAAGCTACCAAGTGAAATGCGCGTCAAGGTGTATTCTGGACCCTCTGATTCACGCACCCTCAAGCATGTCTACAAGTGAGTTATTTCCCTTATTTATACTTCTATGGCGACACTTGCTGGGGTTTCCTCTCTCCTATTCTTTTGGTCCTATAGTGACTGGGAAGTGCAGGAATTTTAAGGTGGGGGAACCCCCCCTACTGCAGTGCGAGGTACACTGCTCATGACTTTACCCCAGGTGGTATAATATTTGTGGATTGTAATGGGGTTACTCACCTCTGTGTTAGTGTTTTTGAGGGAGTGTGTTTATGTGAGGGGTTCTGTACTCGGTGCAGCTTGTGAGGAGACCATTCCATAGTCTGATGTTCTTTGTCCCCATACGATTTTCTCAGAATTTTTTATAGATACGTATATATATATTTGTGGTAGGAGCTAATCGAGGAACAGAATAGGCATGCCTATGTGCTGCCCTGACCTGACTGGCTGGAGTGTGCCCGGCGCCAGTGACGAGGTAAGGCCTATATAAGTGGGCCACCCAGGAGAATGACTGAGAAAGGGGATGGGAGGGAGGGGCAAAGAACGGGCACCCTCCTGCTTGTAGCCGGGGGTTTAAATAGGGGAGGGCGCTCCCCCCACAATTACAGGCTGCACGCAGCCTTAACTATTTGTGGTAGGAGCTAATCGAGGAACAGAATAGGCATGCCTATGTGCTGCCCTGACCTGACTGGCTGGAGTGTGCCCGGCGCCAGTGACGAGGTAAGGCCTATATAAGTGGGCAAAAGAGAACCGACCCGGAGTAGGTTACAAGGTTTTTTATTGGAGCATCATGATACCTATAAAGCCAAAGAACGAAAGGCTCTGGAGATCTCAACTCGCGGGTTGGGAATGTACCTGGCGTAGCAGGATGACCGCCAGCGACCCATCTTGCGGATGACGTGTGCCGGAACCTGATGACTGGACGCTGCGGACGCGGCCCCTATGCGAAAGGAGTGCCCAGAGATCGTGCTAGGGTTATACCCCAACCCTGCCGCCAGGGTGCAGATATTGGAGACAAACTGGGCCGAAGACAGTGGCCTACCGTTAATAGGGAGCAACGGTTCATCTAACGCGGGAGACTGGAGGGAGGCCAGGAGCTCCTGGAGCACCTTGACGGGACACCAACAGTTGGCCGTAGGGAAGAACTCCACCTCGGTGGGAGGTCCCGCCTGGTTGGTCTTGGTGGACGGGATGGACAGTATGAAATGGTCCGAGTGCCAGGTGAGATGTCGCCTGAGCAGGGTCGCTCGGTTGACCGAGCCGCAGGTGAACTCCCCGGGTCTAAGAAACCCATAGAACCCTAGGTACATGGCTGCCTTGGTGATGATGCTTGCTAATTGCCCAAAAGGGAGACCGTCTAGGGCTACGGACAGACTGCGGAAAAGCTCACCTGACACCGGTTGCCTGTGCACCTGGACCGCCGTGCTAGCTTTCTGAATGCCCCTGAGGGTGGCTTTGATTCGAAAAGATGTATTTGGCAGAGGGGTCGCCGAGCATCCGATGGTGCTGAATGCCGGCCAAATACAGCCTGATGGTGTTAACTGACAGGTGGCGGTGTGTGTGGCAAAGGGCTATGAACGCCATGATGAATGTGACCTCGTCCACCTCCCCCCGGGGATGGGTATAAATGAACTCCCTGAAACTCTGAACCCGGCGTCATAGTTCCTGGCGGTGTTGGCCTCTAGTGAGCGCTGGACCAATGACCGTGCAGTCGCTATCAGGGGCTCTAGTCCAACAGGAGGGAGCTGAACGGCGGAGCTGGAACACCGACGGGGTCTGCCTCTGGGAGCTCCTGAAAGAAGACATCATAATTAAAACGAGACAGGGCGTCTGCCGCTACGTTCTGTGTCCCCTGGATATGGACCGTGAAGATATGGAAATTGAATGTTAGGGACAGCCACACAAGTCTACACAGAAAGGACATGATCCTGAGAGACTTGGCCCTCCCTTTAGATATGATCTCTACCAGGACCTGGCTGTCTGTCCTGAAGATGACCGACTTGTTAGCCCAGAGTGGGCCCCACACATGGGCAGCCGCCACTATTGGATACAATTCCAACAGCGGGGAGGATTTCATGGCCTCAGTCTCGGAAATGAGCTCCACCGGCCAACCGCCGACCAACCACTGCGGATGGAAGATGGCAGCGAACCCGCGGGAGGCCGCGGCGTCGGTGAAGACCGTGGGGGACGCTGCATTCGGGGATGGCACAAACAAGGAGATGCCATTCCACCCTGCCAGGAAAGCCTGCCACATCTGGAGATCTGCCATGGCGTGTCCGTCTAGCTGGACGGTGGAGTCCTGATCCGGGGCCATCGGGAGGAGACTGAGGAGCCGGGAAGTGAAGGACCTGCCCTGGGGCATGATCTCGAAAGCACAATTGAGGGATCCAAGCAGGGACTGGAGCTCCCGCTTGGACAGGACCCTGGAAGAGGCAGCGGTGGAAATAGTGGACTGGATCTTGGCCAGCTTGGCTGCGGGAAGGCTGGCCTCCATGCGGACTGAATCCATGGTGATGCCCAAGAAGGTGACCCTGGTGCCTGGACCCTCTGTCTTAGCCAACGCCACAGGGACCTCGAGCCTGGCGAATAGCTGGAGCAAGCTTGCCAACCCCGAGGGGGAGCCCTGGGGCCTCTCGACGATCAGGAAGTCATCCAGGTAATGGATGACCATGTCCAGACCCCCGTGATGGACAAGGATCCAGTGCAGCGCGCAGGCGAACCTGTCAAACAGCCATGGGCTGCTTTTGGACCCAAAGGTGAGCCGGTTGGCAAAATAGTACTCGTCACAACTGAGGAAGCATGGGGAGTAGCTTAAAGGCGTCCGCAATGTCGGCCTTGGACAACCAAGCCCCTTCTCCGGCCAGCAGGACGTACTGGATGGCCTCATCAATGGATGCGTATGACATGGAGAACTCCTCTGACGGGATCAGGGAGTTGAGGCTGGGAACAGGTGACATGTGTGGAGCCGACAAGTCATAGATCAAACGCCTTTTATTAGATGACTGCTTGGATACCAAACCAATGGGGTTTATCCTCCAAGTGGCGAAGGGGATGGTCTTGAATGGGCCCAGCAGAAAACCCTTCCGGACCTCGTCCTGCAACAGGGTGGCTACTGCCGCCGGATCTAGACTAGCCGACTGCAGGTTCCTTCCCTCCCAGGAAACTTGGGGGAGGGCAATGAGGCCCGTATGAAAACCCCTCTCGAATCTGGTGAGCAGGAACCGGACTGCTTGGAGATCGGGGTGGTTTTGCAACAGGACGCCCTGGAGCTCGATGTTGACGTTGGACAGTCATAGGTTCTTGTGCTGTCTCTTTGGGCAGCTGGGGCGGGGATGGGCCCTGAAGCAGAGGGAGCAGATGTGCAAAGCTCGGCAGCTATTAAAACCGCAACCCCCCGCGTTGAAATTATTGCACACCTGACTCTGCCCCAGATATGTGATGGGCCTACCCAGCTTATCGGTAGAACCCTGGAACCGCTGGGCGCCCGAGGGGCCTGGCAAGGAACCCTCTCGGGCCGGGGTGGGGAGGTTGGGACCCCAGTCGGCTGTATGCTGAATCAATTGGCATGCTGCGCACGTTGGAGCCTGTAACCCCGCGAAATGGCGACAAAACAGCTCCATGTCCAGATTTGCCCAGTCCGTGCTGAACTGAAATTTCGGCTGCCTTGGCCGAGAATGACTGGTGGTAGTCGTAGAAGTTGGACCCGCCGTACTTGTACCCCAAGTCGGTGACCTGGTACAAGTACGAGTCCAACTCCTCACGCCTATGTGGCTGGACACCGCAGATGGTGTCCCTATAGAGGCTAAATGCCAGGATGAACTCCGGGATCTATCGTTTTCGGTTCAGTCGGGCGTCCTTGGCCCTAAGAACTACCGTGACCTCCCCGCAACTGATAACCTTATTTTCTGACACGTCCTGAGACACGATGAGAATGGACGCCAAGTTGACGTCCTTCCCTGCCAGAATGTCCCTCTTCAGATTGTCGGGGATGAAGTGCGAGGGGGCAATCTGGGGGCTGGCACGGACCGTACCTGGAGCTGCGTCCTGGGAAGTAGAAGGCAAGGCAGGAGGGGCTGGGGAAGGAGGTGCCGCCGGAGGCCGGGACTCCAATTCCCTCACCCTGGACTGGATGTTCGCTACCGAACCCGCCAGGCTGCCGATGGTAGCCTGCAACTGCAGCATGGCCAGCTGTATTGATGACAGAGAGGGCTGGTCGTTGGGGCCCTCCGGTTCTGACATCAGGAGTCGGTACAGCTCCGCCTTCCTTGCGGAAGCGGGATGACGGATTCCCCTCCTGTTGAGCTCTGCGACGAGCTTCGGAATGGTCCAGCTTCGCAGAGAGGGGTTGCTGGCGTGCCCTGACACGGAAGTCCCGGGTAAAGACAGGCTATCGTCAGATTCCGGAGCCTGAGACATCTTTACACTACCTGGAGAAGGTATGACAATGACAGATGAGTAACATCACCCCCCCCCCCCCCCCCCGGACGCCAAGAGACGACACCCGCCAGAGGATGGGTTAGAACAGAAATTATCTTAATCGCTACTTACCCGGACGACTCACGCTACTAATTTCCGAGGTGAGCAGAAACCTATGAACGGAAGCTCGTGAGGAAGCATACTTGATGCCGCGGGACAGGGAGCAACAGCAGCCTCTGGCTGGACCTACCTGCACAAGGAGGAGCCTGGAGACACGAATGAGGCTTGCTTGAAGCTCTGGAGGCCTGAGGCCCTGTTTACGTGGAGAAATAAGCTGTGTTGGAACGAGACCCGGCGATGAGTGTGAATGACCGGCCCCTAAGGCGCGAAGGGAACTTGCGAGACTCAGAAAAACTACCTTGTGGAAGACCCTCTTATTGATTTTAGGGAAAGACGGTATCTGAGCGATCCAGGGGATACACCATACCTGAGTGATCCAGGGAACACATGGTACCTGAGCGAACCAGGGGGCCTGAATCCTGAGTGAAACGGGGAATTCATGCTACCCGAGCGGATCAAGGAACACGCGACCCTGCATGAATCAGGGACACATGACCCCCGAGCGAACCCGGGAGAACATGACACCCAAGCGAATCAAGGAGAACATGACCCCTGAGTGAATCAGTGACCATGATACCCAGGGGATCAGGGACAGATGATGCCTGCACGAATCAGGGGATCAACTAGTCTGAGCGATTCAGGGAACACACAATACCTGAGCGATTCAGGGAACACACAATACCTGAGCGATTCAGGGAACACACAATACCTGAGCGATTCAGGGAACACACAATACCTGAGCGATTCAGGGAACACACAATACCTGAGCGATTCAGGGAATGCACAATACCTGAGCGATTCAGGGAACGCACAATACCTGAGCGATTCAGGGAACGCACAATACCTGAGCGATTCAGGGAACACACAAGACCTGAGCGAATCAGGGAACACACAAGACCTGAGCGATTCAGGGAACATACCCCTGAGCGATTCAGGGAACACCTAACACCTGAGTGATTGGGGGAGCCAAAAACCCCTGAGTAAATCAGGGGGGACAGACACATGTGATAACGGGAACATGACACCTGCGAATTGGAGAAGACATAACCCTGAGTGATTCAGGGAAGACATGACCCATACGATTTTGGGAACAATACACCTGTGATTTGGAGAAAACATAACCTTGAGTGATTCAGGGAAGACATGATACATGCGCTTTGGGAACATGACACCTAGCGAATTGGAGAAAACATAACACCTGAGCGATTCAGGGAAGACATGGCACATATGTTTCCGGGAACATGACACCTGCAATTGGAGAAAATATAACACCTGAGCGATTCAGGGGAGACAACCTGAGCGATTCAGGGAAACATGACACCTGCTATTCCGGGAACATGACACCTGCGACTTGGGGAAAACAAAACCTGAGCGATTCAGGGAAGACCTGGCACGTGAGTGCTTCAGGAAAAACTACTTAGTGATGCTGGGAACGATTTGACCCGTGGGTAACCGGCACCTGGCTGAACAGGGGATGACAGCCGGCGGCAGACTCCAGCCTCCCCAGGTGAGGAACCCGGTATATCTATTTAATGACCCTTGTTTTGTTTTTTTGTTTTTTTTCACTTTTGTGGGGTGAAGTGCAGCATCAGCACGGCCTAACCCACCCACCGACCTGCAGGGGACAGGGAAGCGGCGCCCGGCGCGGGGGCGGCTGCCAGAGGTCCGTGGCTGGCCGCGCAGCCTGCCCGCCGCCCCAGGTACAGCCCGACCCCCCATGCTGACCCCCGACAGGGACAGCTGGGGGCATGCAGGAGGTCCAGGAATGGCCGGCAGGTGCACAAGCCCCAGGAACCCGGGGGGGGGGGGGGGGGAAGCTGAACGCCGTATACCGCTGATTTATACTGCCATTGTTCTTTACCCAGATACAAATTTAACCTGTATAATGCCATATTACATATATATATATATATATTTGCCAGACCGCTGAACCGTCCCTCCAGCAGCGCCGCCCCGTCAGTGGCGCCCAGCACCCGATGGTGGGGAAAAAAGACTGGAGACGCTGCGCGAGCCTCGTGACCAGGACCGCTGTGCCAGGGCCGGGAGCCTGCCTTGGCTGCAGGGCGCGTCCGGACTCGAAGGAAGCGAGGCGTGGGAGAAGCAGCCACGCCGCCGGTAGGCCTCGTCTACCCAGCCGAGCCCAAGCAGCAACTTACCGGAGGCGCCGCGGTCTGGGATCCACGAGAACGCGAAACCGGAAGTGGCGTCACGGAAGGTACGAACCGGAAGTAGCGTCATGAACCAGCAGAAAACAGCAAAGAACGGGCGCCCTCCTGCTTGTAACTGGGGGTTTAAATAGGGGAGGGCGCTCCCCCTACAATTACAGGCTGCACGCAGCCTTAACTATATATATATATACAGGGAGTGCAGAATTATTAGGCAAGTTGTATTTTTGAGGATTAATTTTATTATTGAACAACAACCATGTTCTCAATGAACCCAAAAAACTCATTAATATCAAAGCTGAATATTTTTGGAAGTAGTTTTTAGTTTGTTTTTAGTTTTAGCTATTTTAGGGGGATATCTGTGTGTGCAGGTGACTATTACTGTGCATAATTATTAGGCAACTTAACAAAAAACAAATATATACCCATTTCAATTATTTATTTTTACCAGTGAAACCAATATAACATCTCAACATTCACAAATATACATTTCTGACATTCAAAAACAAAACAAAAACAAATCAGTGACCAATATAGCCACCTTTCTTTGCAAGGACACTCAAAAGCCTGCCATCCATGGATTCTGTCAGTGTTTTGATCTGTTCACCATCAACATTGCGTGCAGCAGCAACCACAGCCTCCTAGACACTGTTCAGAGAGGTGTACTGTTTTCCCTCCTTGTAAATCTCACATTTGATGATGGACCACAGGTTCTCAATGGGGTTCAGATCAGGTGAACAAGGAGGCCATGTCATTAGATTTTCTTCTTTTATACCTTTTCTTGCCAGCCACGCTGTGGAGTACTTGGACGCGTGTGATGGAGCATTGTCCTGCATGAAAATCATGTTTTTCTTGAAGGATGCAGACTTCTTCCTGTACCACTGCTTGAAGAAGGTGTCTTCTAGAAACTGGCAGTAGGACTGGGAGTTGAGCTTGACTCCATCCTCAACCCGAAAAGGCCCCACAAGCTCATCTTTGATGATACCAGCCCAAACCAGTACTCCACCTCCACCTTGCTGGCGTCTGAGTCGGACTGGAGCTCTCTGCCCTTTACCAATCCAGCCACGGGCCCATCCATCTGGCCCATCAAGACTCACTCTCATTTCATCAGTCCATAAAACCTTAGAAAAATCAGTCTTGAGATATTTCTTGGCCCAGTCTTGACGTTTCAGCTTGTGTGTCTTGTTCAGTGGTGGTCGTCTTTCAGCCTTTCTTACCTTGGCCATGTCTCTGAGTATTGCACACCTTGTGTTTTTGGGCACTCCAGTGATGTTGCAGCTCTGAAATATGGCCAAACTGGTGGCAAGTGGCATCTTGGCAGCTGCACGCTTGACTTTTCTCAGTTCATGGGCAGTTATTTTGCGCCTTGGTTTTTCCACACGCTTCTTGCGACCCTGTTGACTATTTTGAATGAAACGCTTGATTGTTCGATGATCACGCTTCAGAAGCTTTGCAATTTTAAGAGTGCTGCATCCCTCTGCAAGATATCTCACTATTTTTTACTTTTCTGAGCCTGTCAAGTCCTTCTTTTGACCCATTTTGCCAAAGGAAAGGAAGTTGCCTAATAATTATGCACACCTGATATAGGGTGTTGATGTCATTAGACCACACCCCTTCTCATTACAGAGATGCACATCACCTAATATGCTTAATTGGTAGTAGGCTTTCGAGCCTATACAGCTTGGAGTAAGACAACATGCATAAAGAGGATGATGTGGTCAAAATACTCATTTGCCTAATAATTCTGCACGCAGTGTATATAGTGGGGACTCGCTCTGGTAGACAGGATTAGCGGAAGCAGTATAGAGGTAGCAACAAGTTCTTTGGATCAAACAGTTCAGTGTTTTATTCACACTTTAGGCAAGTGACAAAACAAGCAGTCATATTCAAACAAAAAGTCCCCTTGCGGTGTTGGTGGTAATTCGTACCATGCGGAAATTCTGCCTCAAAGAGTCCTTGCTGATAGCAGCACCAACCTGTTTTCACGCCAAAAAGGTAGCAAGCCTTCATCCAGACACAAGGTTCCCAGATCCCAACACAGATGCCTATTTAAGGACAGCCAGGTGCTTCCAAAACCCAGACCGGCATTTAAATTCTGGTCCGGTATTTGACCTCACCTGGCTGTAAATCAGCCCAGCAGCACATGCTGGTTGGAAAATACCTGTTTTCCCAGACCAAACCTCTCACTGTATCACATACCCCCCTTCTTTGTTCAACCCTGAGGGGGTGAAAACACATCAGACAGTGTACCCGGGAAAGGGCATCCGCATTTCCCTATAACCGGCCTGCCCTCTGTTCCACCGAAAACGTAAAGTTTTGTAGGGAGGGAAACCATCGGGTGACCCTGGCATTTCTGTCCTTGCCCTGGCTCATCCACTTGAGAGGGGAGTGGTCGGTCACCAGGCAGAATTTTCTCCCCAATAAATAATAGCGGAGAGATTCTAGTGCCCACTTGATAGCCAGGCACTCTCTCTCCACTATACCATAACGGGTCTCGGCTGGAGTGAGCTTACGGCTGAGGAAGACAACGGGATGCTCCTCCCCGTTGATTTCCTGAGACAGTACAGCACCGAGGCCTACTTTGGAGGCATAGGTCTGTACTATAAACTCCCTTTTGAAGTCAGGCGTCACCAAATCCAGGGAACCCGCACAGGGTCGACTTCAAAGCGGAGAAAGCCTCTTCCGCCCGATCATCCCAGCGAACCATCATTGACTTGTGTCCCTTCAAGAGTCCTGCCAAGGGCACAGCTAGAGTAGCAAAGTGGGGAACAAACCTCATGTAATAGCCCACCATTCCCAGGAATAACTTCTCCATCTCCAGCATTCTGGTGATACAGAGGGGTACATCCTATGCAATATGTCAGGAGTTCGGTACCATTTTGTAACTAACTTATAGGCATTTTCTTGTATTGTTATGCAGCGAGAGAAACCGTGTGAATAACTAAGTATCCTGGAGGTGTCTAATTCTGTGAATACCGTCTCAAGCTCTAGTTCCCATTGTTGAATAAAAAATGGTTTTGCTGGCAACTTAGACTCGAAGAGTTTACTATAAAAGATGGATATCAGTTTGCGTCTACAGTCGTGGACAAAAGTTTTGAGAATGACAAAAATATTGGAAATTGGAAAAGTTGCTGCTTAAGTTTTTATAACAGCAATTTGCATATACTCCAGAATGTTATGAAGAGTGATCAGATGAATTGCATAGTCCTTCTTTGCCATGAAAATGAACTTAA
The DNA here is from genome assembly GCF_905171765.1 of Bufo bufo. NCBI lineage: Eukaryota > Metazoa > Chordata > Amphibia > Anura > Bufonidae > Bufo > Bufo bufo. The sequence continues at coordinate 621,877,974 of NC_053391.1, forward strand.
TCCCCAAAAAAACTTTCCACTGCATTTCATTGCTGTCATTAAAGGACCTGCTGAGATCATTTCAGTAATCGTCTTGTTAACTCAGGTGAGAATGTTGATGAGCACAAGGCTGGAGATCATTATGTCAGGCTGATTGGGTTAAAATGGCAGACTTGACATGTTAAAAGGAGGGTGATGCTTGAAATCATTGTTCTTCCATTGTTAACCATGGTGACCTGCAAAGAAACGCGTGCAGCCATCATTGCGTTGCATAAAAATGGCTTCACAGGCAAGGATATTGTGGCTACTAAGATTGCACCTCAATCAACAATTTATAGGATCATCAAGAACTTCAAGGAAAGAGGTTCAATTCTTGTTAAGAAGGCTTCAGGGCGTCCAAGAAAGTCCAGCAAGAGCCAGGATCGTCTCCTAAAGAGGATTCAGCTGCGGAATCGGAGTGCCACCAGTGCAGAGCTTGCTCAGGAATGGCAGCAGGCAGGTGTGAGCGCATCTGCACACACAGTGAGGCGAAGACTTTTGGAAGATAGCCTGGTGTCAAGAAGGGCAGCAAAGAAGCCACTTCTGTCCAAAAAAACATCAGGGACAGATTGATCTTCTGCAGAAAGCATGGTGAATGGACTGCTGAGGACTGGGGCAAAGTCATATTCTCCGATGAAGTCTCTTTCCAATTGTTTGGGGCATCTGGAAAAAGGCTTGTCCGGAGAAGAAAAGGTGAGCGCTACCATCAGTCCTGTGTCATGCCAACAGTAAAGCATCCTGAGACCATTCATGTGTGGGGTTGCTTCTCATCCAAGGGAGTGGGCTCACTCACAATTTTACCCAAAAACACAGCCATGAATAAAGAATGGTACCAAAACACCCTCCAACAGCAACTTCTTCCAACAATCCAACAACAGTTTGGTGAAGAACAATGCATTTTCCAGCACGATGGAGCACCGTGCCATAAGGCAAAAGTGATAACTAAGTTGCTCGGGGACCAAAACATTGACATTTTGGGTCCATGGCCTGGAAACTCCCCAGATCTTAATCCCATTGAGGACTTGTGGTCAATCCTCAAGAGGCGGGTGGACAAACAAAAACCCACTAATTCTGACAAACTCCAAGAAGTGATTATGAAAGAATGGGTTGCTATCAGTCAGGAATTGGCCCAGAAGTTGATTGAGAGCATGCCCAGTCAAATTGCAGAGGTCCTGAAAAAGAAGGGCCAACACTGCAAATACTGACTCTTTGCATAAATGTCATGTAATTGTCGATAAAAGCCTTTGAAACGTATGAAGTGCATGTAATTATATTTCACTACATGACAGAAACAACTGAAACAAAGATCAAAAAGCCACGACTGTTGGCCACGACGGTAGGTCTAGGGGATCGCATCATACCATGAGGGAACAGAATCCTTCTGTGCTGCTATGTCTAAGTATTTTTTACATATTAAGCTGAAATGTAAATAATGAAAGTGGGACTACTTAGTAGCATTGTGTGATCCTGTAAAAACCGAAAACTAGGAATAGTGTTACCTTTCAAGACGTCACCCACCACTAGGTTCCCGAAAACTGCCCACATATTGAGATCGTCCTTATAATCTTCTTGTAAGTAATAAGGGACCAATCTCTTAGGCATAAAGGGAGAAGGGTAGTTTTAAAAGAGAAGACAGAGTGTTCCAAGCGTTGCGAACCCCTGAGTATGTAGAATTTGTTCTGCAACTGAAGGTGTCAGTAGGAGAGGGAGTTTTCCATAAACTAACCATTTCGGATGGGTCTAACATTATGTTGGCTATGTGGCAGCCTAATTTAGTAGTGAAGGGGTTTAGGATTTCTAAAATGTAATCTCAGCTGAATGGCTTGGTAGTATAATTGTATGTCTGGCAGTCCAAACTTCCCCCCCTGGAAGTTGGTTGGGATAGGTATTTATGAGACACGCGTGGTTTGATTTGTTTCCAAATAAATGTTGAGAAAAGTTTGTGTATTTGTAATAGGTATGATTTTGGTAGGGAAATTGGTAGAGTTTGCAATAAGTAAAGCAATTTAGGAAGGACGTATGTTTTTAATACGTTTTTCCTGCCTATCAATGATAGGTAAGGGATCTTTAGGCCAGATAACAGTGTTAGAATGTCGGAAATTAGGGCAGGATAGTTTAGTTGGAATAGTTGTTTGGGATCACTTGTGATATTAACACTAAGATATTTAATGTGGGAGGTAACCCAAATGAAGGGATATGTCCGTGACAATGTAGATATGATCTTAGTTGGCATATTAACTCCCATGGCTGAGCATTTGGGGAGGTTAATTTTGAAGTTGGACAATTGTCCAAATTCATCCAGTAGGTTTAGGATCTCTGGGAAGGCTGTTTCTGGGTCAGATAAGATCAGCAACATGTCGTCAGCAAACGCTGCCACTGAATGGTGCATAGAACCTATTTTAACCCCTTTAATGTTATCATTTTGTCTGATGGCCTGAATAAGGGTTTCAAGGCAAAGTATAAAAATGGTAGGGTATAGTAGACATCCTTGGCGGGTGCCATTTGTAATATTGAAATATGGGGAAAGGATTCTGTTGACTCGAACCCTTGCGTGCGGAGCAGAGTACAGGGACAGCACCGCCCCAACAAACGTAGGTGGAAAGCCAAATTTGTACAAAGTAGCCTCCATAAACCTCCAATCGACTCTATCAAATGCTTTTTCTGCATCTGTTCCTAGTAAAGTGAGGCAGTTGTTGGTGCGTAAAGCATATTGAATTAACATCTGGATTCTAAAGGTGCTGTCCCTGCACTCCCGCACCCCCACAAAACCAGATTGTTACCAGTAATTTTGCCCAAAATTTTGCATCTGTATTCAGGAGGGAGATAGGTCTGTAGTTTGAAGGAAATTCGGGGTCTTTATTTGGTTTTGGAAGAACCACAATGTGTGCCTCCAGCGCTTGTTTAGAAGGAAGAGACCCTTCAAGCAGAGAGTTCAAATATGTCACCAGTTGGAGGCCTAATACGGGAAATAATTTCTTGTAATAAGTAGACGGCAGGCCATCAGGGCCAGGGCTTTTGCCAGAAGGTGTTGAACTTAGTATTTTTTGTACTTCAGATAGGGTCACAGGGGAGGTCAAGGACTCTCCGTCCTCTTGTGATATCTCTGGTCAGTTAAGGGCTGCTAAGAACCTTTTAGTGTGCTCTAATCTAGCCTGTATGATTGCAGGGTTCTCATTAGCACGGATGTTGTACAAAGAAGCGTAATATGAGTTTAATATCTTGGCTATACTTTGTTTGTCAGTCAATATTCCGCCCTTGTTATTGAGCATCTGTTTAACCCCTTCAAGACCCAGCTAGTTTTTACCTTAAGGACCAGGCCATTTTTAGCAAATGTCACTTTATGTGGTAATAACTTTAAAACGCTTTTACTTATCCAGGCTATTCTGAGAGTGTTTTCTCGTCACATATTGTACTTCATGACAGTGGTAAAATTGAGTCAAAAAATTTCATTTTTATTTATAAAAAAATACCAAATTTACAAAAAATTGGGAAAAATTAGCAAATTTGCAAATTTCAATTTCTCTACTTTTATAATAGAATAGTAATACCTCCAAAAATAGTTATTACTTTACATTTCCCATATGTCTACTTCATGTTTGGATCATTTTGGGAATGCCATTTTTTTTTTTTTGGGGACGTTAGAAGGCTTAGAAGTTTAGAAGCAAATCATGAAATTTTTCAGACAATTTCCCAAACCCACTTTTTAAGGATCAGTTCAAATCTGAAGTCATTTTGTGAGGCTTACATAATAGAAACCACCCAAAAATGACCCCATTTTAGAAACTACACCCCTCAAGGTATTCAAAACTGATTTTACAAACTTTGTTAACACTTTAGGTGTTCCACAAGAATTAAAGGAAAATGGAGATGAAATTTCAGAATTTTACTTTTTGGCAGATTTTCCATTTTAATCCATTTTTTCCAGTAACAAAGCAAGGGTAAACAGCCAAACAAAACTCAATATTTATTACCCTGATTCTGTAGTTTACAGAAACATCCTATTTGTGATTGTAAACTGCTGTACGGGCACACGGCAGGGCGCAAAAGGAAAGGAATGCCATATGGTTTTTGGAGGGCCATGTCACATTTGAAGACCCCCTGTAGCACCCCTAGAGTAGTAACTCCAAAAAATAACCCCATTTTGGAAACTACGGGATAAGGTGGCAGTTTTGTTGGTACTATTTTAGGGTACATATGATTTTTGGTTGCTCTATATTACACTTTTTGTGAGGCAAGGTAACTAGCTGTTTTGGCACCATTTTTATTTTTTGTTATTAACAATGTTCATCTGACAGGTTAGATCATGAGCTATTTTTAAAGAGCAGGTTGTTACGAATGCGACAATACCAAATATGACTACTTATTTTGGTTGTTTGTTTCCGTTTTACATAATTAAGCATTTAAAAAAAAAAATTTTTAGTGTCTCCATATTCTGAAATCCATATTATTTTTATTTTAGGGCGACTGTCTTATGTAGGGTCTAATTTTTTGCGGGATGAGATGACGGTTTTATTGGTACAATTTTGGAGTGTGTATGACTTTTTAATCGCTTGGTATTACACTTTTTGTGATGTAAGGAGACAAAAAAATAGCTTTTTTGACACCATTTTTTGATTGATTTTTTATTTTATTTTTTACGGTGCTCATCTGAGGGATTAGGTCATGTTATATTGTTTTACAGCAGGTGATTACAGATGCGGCGATACCTAATATGTATACAGCTTTTTATTTATTAAAGTTTTAAAAAAAAACAGCATTTTTTAAACAAAAAAAACATGTTTTAGTGTCTCCATATTCTGAGAGCCATAGTTTTTTTTATTTTTTGGGCGATTGTCTTAAGTAGGGTCTCATTTTTTGCGGGATGAGATGACGGTTTGATTGGTATGATTTTGGGGTGCATATGACTTTTTGATCGCTTGGTATTACACTGTTTGTGATGTAAGGTGACAAAAAATGGCTTTTTGACACCGTATTTTTTTTTTCTTTTTACGGTGTTCACCTGAGGGGTTAACTCATGTGATATTTTTATAGAGCAGGTCATTACGGACCTAATATGTCTACTTTTTTTATTTATTAAAGTTTTATACACTAATATTTTTGAAACAAAAAGAAATGTTTTGGTGTCTTCATAGTCTGAGAGCCATAGTTTTTTTTATTTTTTGGGCGATTGTTTTAGGTAGGGGCTCATTTTTTGCGGGATGAGGTGACGGTTAGATTGATACTATTTTGGTGGGGAAATGCCTTTTTGATTGCTTGGTGTTGCACTTTTAGGCTCAGTTCACACCTGAGCGTTCTGAAAGGAGCTCTCTGTATGCGCGATTGTACGGGCGTTTACAAGCGCGCATACAGAGACAAAGTGAACACACATTGTCGCGCGTTCCCGAAAGTCTATGTACGGGAACGCGCGACAAACGCCCAAAAAAACGCTCATGTACTTGTTTGAGCGTCGGGCGTTTTACAGCGCGATCGTACGCACTGTAAAACGCCCAGGTGAGAACCATTCCCATAGGGAAGCATTGGTTTCTCCTTGTTGAGCGTTTTACAGCGCGTTTGAACGCGCTGTAAAACGCTCAAGTGTGAACCCAGCCTTAGTGATGTAAGGTGACAAAATTTTTTTTTTTTATCACAGTTTTTATTTTACTTTTTTGACAGTGTTTACTTGAGGGGTTAGATCATGTGATATTATTATAGAGCCGGTCTATACTAACGCGGAGATATGTAATATGTCTACTTTTCTTTTTGTTCCATATTTTTGACAATTTTTTTTTTTACTTTACTTTGGAAAAAGGACGATTTCTTTTTTACTTGAAACTTACATTTTTTTATTATAAAAAAAATCTTTTTTTCCACTTTATTTTACTTTTTATATTTGTCCCACTTTGGGACTTCATCTTTTCAGGGTTTTATCCCTGTTTCAATTTAGTACAATACATTTTGTATTGTACTGAATTGAACTGTCAGCCTCTCACACAGTGAGAGGCTGACAGTTGCCTAGGAGACCCAGCGCTCAGGCTGGATCTCCTGGGCTTTCGTAGGCTGGCAGCTCCGATGCCTGTGTACGGCATCGGGGCTGCCATGGCGCCATCGACCCCCTGCCAGCGCAGCACGGGGGGGGGGGGGCGATGGAATCAGAGGGAGCCCCCTCGCTCTGTATAACCCACACGTGCGGCTGTCAGCGGACCGCCGCACGTGAAAGGGTTAATCCGCCGGCATCACCACACACAGCGATGCCGGCGGGTGCAGTAGGGGCCCGGCTATCAGTAACAGCCGGGCCCGTGCTGCGGATCAGGCGGATGCAGCTCCTGCACCCGCCCGATCCCATCACGTACATGCACGTGAGGATGCGGCAGAGAGCCGCATTCGCTCACGTACATGTACGTGAGGATGCGGGAAGGGGTTAATATAGGATTGTTCATTGCGTTTTTTGATAAGTGCAGACATCATTCTATTCCCCTTATTACCATGGGCATATTGTTTATGCTTAACCTTTAAATAGGCTTTAGCTGCTTTTATATTTAGTAATGCTTTCAGATCCGCTCTAAGGATTAGCAGAGCATCATGTTCTTTAACTGCCAGGGATCTCTTATGAGCCCGCTCCAATTTAGCTATCTGGGACAATAAAGTAGTTAATCATTCCGAACGCATTTTCTTTAAATGAGAACCCTGGGCTATAAGTTCACCCCGTATGGCAGACTTATGTGCTTCCCATATAGAAGCTGGAGATGCGTCTGATACGGCATTAAGAGTAAAGTAATTTTGCAGTTTACTAGATAAAGCTTCAATATGTGACTGAGTATCTAAGAGCGTGGGGTTAAGTGTCCAAGTCCATTCCTTACAAGAAACATCAGGAATGGTTAGGGAGAGGGTCACAGGAGCATGGTCCGACACCGTTATACAATGGACCTCCGCCCTATTCACCTGTGTTAAAAGTCTATCAGATATGAGGAAGTAATCTAGTCGCTGATAAGACTTATGTAGGTGGGAATAAAAGGAATAATCCCTTTAAGGGTCCATTCACACGTCCGTTTTTTCTTTCCTGATCTGTTCCGTTTTTTGCTGAACAGATCTGGACCAGATCTGGACCCATTAATTTTCAATGGGTCCTGGAAAAAAACGGACAGCTCAATGTCTGATTTTTTTCAGGACCCATTGAAAATGAATGGGTCCAGATCTGGTCCAGATCTGTTCAGCAAAAAACGGAACAGATCAGGAAAGAAACAACGGACGTGTGAATGGACCCTAATTCTACTCTGCACGCTTCTTAGTGCCCTGTAGGATATCGCGGACCTACGAGTGGATGAATCCAAAAGAGGGTTAAGGACCAAGTTAAAATCACCTCCTATAATCAATAGTCCAGAAGCAAAGATAGAGATTGTATGCAGTGTCTTGTTTAACCATTTAGACGTGCTGTTGTAAGGAGCGTATAGATTGCATAGTGTGATCTCTACACCTCCTAACTTACCTTTTAAAAGTAAATACCTCCCCTCGGGATCCGCAATCTCCACCAAGGCAGAAAAGGGCACACTTTTATGCATCCCAATACTGGCACCCCTAGTTGAGGTAAGGTCATAACGGGAATGGTACCATGTTTAAAATAAAGAGTGCGAAAGATTTGGTATATGGCCTTTTTTAAAATGTGTCTCCTGTAACATTACTATTTGTATCCTTTCTTTTTTCAGAATCTGAAAAATACGACTTCTTTTAATAGGGCTATTGCACCCATTCACGTTAAAGGAAGCCATATTCAGTTTTAAGGCAGCCACCCGAGATATATGCAAGGCGGGCATGATTGTTTACCATATGCTCTATGATCTAACGGTAAGAACAAAAAATTTACTGAAAAGAACATATTCAGCCAGCTAGAATGTAAGAAGGCTCAGCAAGGAGTCAATAGAACTCCACCTAGAGTTAACTGAGTGGGGGAGTATAATAACATGTGTATTTCCTGATCTGCCCAAGCTTCCATTGATATAGCCCAATGGGCGTATGATGAAGCAAATAAACTAACCTGACTAAGAACATACTGAAGTTAGCAAATTAATAGAAAACCATAAAGCTCTCGTGTTTGTAGGAGAGTGGAAAGGGAGGTTTAGAAAAAAAGGGGGGAAAAGAAAGAGGGAGATGGTGAGGGAGAGAAAAAGAGAAAAAGAACAATCACTCCCATAGCAGAGAAGAGCTCGCATTATAGAGTAAAAATACAAGAGAAATCTGAGAGAAATGCAATTAGAGGATATCATCCCTGAAGGAAAGGACCATGTTCAGTCAATGGAATCCATCTGAGAGGGACCATTGCGTCTTCTGTTCTTCTGCTTCCTCACTTTGAACCATACGGGTGGCACTTTTAAGGGAGGGAGATCTTCTTCCAGGGGTATAGGCATCCAGGACGACACTTCAAATGGCTCCAAATTCAGAGGTTCCCATATGTGTTGTAAGTCCTCTGGGGAGCGGATGGTGAAACGTCTGTTTCCAGAAGTGATAAGGAGGCCAAAGGGAAAAAGCCAACGATATATGATCTTAGAAGAACGCAGGAGGTCTGTAAGGGGCTTCAAAATCCTCCTTTTCAGGGAGGGTTGAGGAGGCGAGGTCTTGGTAGATCTGAATTTTGGATCCCAATAACTGAACTTCACCCATGGCTCTCGTTTTTTGCAGTATAGCTTCGGTGTCAAGGAAGAGGCCGCATATTATATCTCTAGGGTTGTCAGAAGGGAGAGGTTTAGGGCGTAATGCCCTATGAACTCTTTTAATTACAGCAAGCTCTGCTCGACTTGGGCCCAGTAAAATCGAGAACAGCTCCTGCATAAGTGCGAGTAAGTCCTCTTTATCTGCCGCTTCAGGGAAATTTCTAATTCTTATGTTCCTCCCGCGGCTCCTGTTCTTCCAGAAGCAGTAAGGAGTTATTGATCGCTGTACGATTCGTGTCCAGGGTGGTTCTGACAGCCGAGTTAAATGTGAGCAAAGAGTCCTGGTTGTGCTCCAGGGTTTCAACTCTCTCTCCAATATGGCGCACCTCTGATTTAATAACTGTAAGGTCCGCAGCAATAGGGGCTAAAGCTTTCTGGAGAGCCTCATCAAGGTAATGCCTGGTAAGTATAGCTGGATCGCTCACCTCATGGCAGATGGAGGAGGTTTCCTAAGCTGTGTCGGGGCTCTCCGCTCGATTCTCAGGGAGTGAATGCTCTTTTAGCGGCGGCGCCATCTTGGAAGCGCGCGTGGCTTGCTGCTGCGGCTGTCTAATCCCGCAATTTTGAGTAAGAGAGTTGACACTTGCTACAATTGGCCGACCCTTCAGTGGACTAACACCCTTGTTGACCTTGGGGAGACTATAAAATGTAGCTATACATGGCTTAGAAGGTAATAGAAAATCAAATTCTGCCTTATTGATAACTCTCTGGGCTAGGCCTGTGCATAGAATCGCCTTAAGTTTCACAATGAACCTATTGGTAGGGTCAGAAGATAATTTACGATACCCTTCAGGATCCTCGAGCAAATCCAAACACATTTTTTGATATTGGTTATGATCAAGGATTACCAGATTACCCCCATTTATCTGATGGCTTAATAATGATGGATTTGTCTTTCTCCAGGCCTCTAAGGGCACAGGATAGATTAAAATCTCGATGGTATCGGGACTACATGTCCTCGAGGTCAGAGACTACAAGACAAAGGAATATATCAATATATTTGTAGTTAGTGGGGGGGGCATACGTGTACTTTTGTTCTTAAAGTTTGTGAATGGACCTTCACCTAATTTTCGTAATCCTTCCTCCCAGAGGTCCATAAGGACCTGTAGATCAGGGAAATCCTCCAGACTGATACCAAGTTTATCACAGGATTGCTTATCAGTGTTACTAAACAATTTATGCCACTTGAACTTTCTAAAAAACAGGTGTAAATCCTTGACCCATGTGAACACGTGAAAATTGGTGGTCGGTACAAATGACCTCCAAACACCAGAAGCGTGCCACCCCTGTAGATGCCTAATGCTGTGGACATGCAGATACACAGACGCACTGACCTTTAACTAGCACGCCAAGGCCTCCCTTAAGACAGTATATCCAATCAGAGGCATGCCAAGACCAACGCCAATCGCATCCCCCGGGACCCCGGTACGTTCCTTTTTGTATGTACGTATATCTCATTTCTACCTTTATTTTTTGTATCTTTGAACTATCAGGGTGATTGATTGGCAGCGCAATCCAATCATAGTTTGGGTAATAGGTTTTAGATTGATATATTAAACATTACAGTTTTAAGGGTCTTATATATCATTTTTGTGGATTAACTATTTCTAGAGATGGGACGGGGGATTCGTCGAATCCACGAATCCCTCGAATCTTGCTGGATTTGTGGGATTCGTGGACTCGAATCCCGACGTAATTTGCCTGAAATGAATCCGGTGGGAGGGACTGGGAGGCGGAGCTGGGGGCCGGTGCGTTCACTGTGCTAGTACTGCTATCGTAACAGGCCGGCCGGGCAGACGAGCGGCAGCGTCACTGACTGACGTCACCTGCCTGAGCCGCCTGCTTCATTCATAAAGCAGGCGGCTCAGGCAGGTGACGTCAGTCAGTGACGCTGCCGCTCGTCTGCCCGGCCGGCCTGTTACGATAGCAGTACTAGCCCTGTAAGTAAGATTTATTGAATCATGTAATACTACAGACAGAGGGGGCAGCATGATTATTAATCACAATTACACGTTTTATAACTACTGGAGCAGCAATGGGGGGGTGAGGGTCTGTGGATGACACTGTTAAGGGGTGGGGGGTGGGTCTGTGGATGGCACTGTTATAGGGTGGGGGGGTCTGTAGATGGCACTGTTATAGGGTGGGGGGGTCTGTGGATGGCACTGTTATGGGGTGGGGGGGTCTGTGGATGGCACTGTTATAGGGTGGGGGGGGTCTGTGGATGGCACTGTTATAGGGTGGGGGGGTGTCTGTGGATGGCACTGTTATAGGGTGGGGGGTTCTGTGGATGGCACTGTTATAGGGTGGGGGGGTGTCTGTGGATGGCACTGTTATGGGGTGGGGGGGTCTGTGGATGGCACTGTTATAGGGTGGGGGGGGTCTGTGGATGGCACTGTTATGGGTTGGGGGGTCTGTGGATGGCACTGTTATAGGGTGGCGGGGGGTCTGTGGATGGCACTGTTATAGGATGGGGGGGGGTCTGTGGATGGCACTGTTATAGGGTGGGGGGGTGTCTGTGGATGGCACTGTTATAGGGTGGGGGGTCTGTGGATGGCACTGTTATAGGGTGGGGGGGGTGTCTGTGGATGGCACTGTTATGGGGTGGGGGGGTCTGTGGATGGCACTGTTATAGGGTGGGGGGTCTGTGGATGGCACTGTTATGGGGTGGGGAGATCTGTGAATGCTAGGGGGAGAGGTGAGAGGCACTATGATACTACTGGCACATTGGGGGGAGGCACTATGATACGGGCACATTATGGGGGGAGATGGCACTATGATACGGGCACATTATGGGGGGAGATGGCACTATGATACGGGCACATTATGGGGGGAGATGGCACTATGATACGGGCACATTATGGGGGGGAGGTGGCACTATGATACGGGCACATTATGGGGGGAGGTGGCACTATGATACGGGCACATTGGGGGGGAGATGGCACTATGATACCGGCACATGGGGGGGGGAGAGAGGCACTCCGCACTTGATACTGGCACGTGATTAGGGGGGCATCTATGGGGACACTTACTGGCACATTATTGGGTGGCACTGTGGGGCCACTTCTTATTGGCACATTATTGGGGGCACTATGAGGGCATCTACTGAGGCCACAAAGAAGGGATATTTTATATGGGGGGCTCTGTGTGGTACTAGTATTATCAGGGGTATTATCTGTTTCTGCAGTATAGTATTGGGGAGCACAGCGGCACAGTATTGGGGGTGTTAGGATGATTTGTCCAGAAGATGGGAGGATGATGGAAAAGTAGTAAACTAAGATTTTTTTTTTTTTGTCAAGCTGCAGAGACGAAAAATGGCTGAAAAATGGTGTCTGGTCTGAAAGGAGAAGATGAGGAAAGAGAACATCTACAAGAGACGTCACTGGATGTAAGAGGTATGAGGCTGTATTACCCTGTATGTTCTGTAGTGATAGGAGCAGGGGTCATCGCGGTCATATGGGTGCGACCGTGACTGGGAGGTGGAGGTTCAGACAAACTGACGCGGTCTGACTTTGTTTCTTACACCGTGCGTTCACACAATTATGTACAGGATTCGTAGGATTCGAGATTCGAAAGATTCGATATATTCGAGAACCTTTTCGGATTCGGAAAAAATTGGATTCGTCCCACCTCTAACTATTTCTTTAATAAGACTCACATATATATCCTTTTTGAATACCAGAACATATGTAAATGTATCAATACTATAGGACTGTCCCGCTCACTTTTTGCCTCCTCAATGAAGTCTAGCTGCAACATTAGCTGCACCTCCTCCAATATGGCTTGTCGCCGAGTCTCGGGCACCCAGTATGATTTTAATCGGACTTTTGCCTGAGGCTCAGTGACAATGACATGGTGGATTATGGAAGTGCGTACAGGGAGGTCCAAGAACACATCAGTGTTCCGACTAAGGCTACTTTCACACTTGCGTTAGGAGCGGATCCGTCTGGTGTCTGCACAGACGGATCCGTTCCTATAATGCAAACGCTTAGATCCGTTCAGAACGGATCCGTTTGCATAACCATGAACAAAAAAAAATAAAAATTTTTTTTTTGTTCATGATAATGCAAACGGATCCGTTTTGACTTTACATTGAAAGTCAATGGGGGACGGATCCGTTTGAAAATTGAGCCATACTGTGTCATCTTCAAACGGATCCGTCCCCATTGACTTACATTGTAAGTCTGGACGGATCCGTTTGCCTCCGCACGGCCAGGCGGACACCCGAACGCTGCAAGCTTCGTTCAGGTGTCCGCCTGCTGAGCGGAGCGGAGGCTGAACGCTGCCAGACTGAAGCATTCTGAGCGGATCCGCATCCACTCAGAATGCATTAGGGCAGTACGGATCCGTTCGGGGCCGCTTGTGAGAGCCTTCAAACGGAACTCACAAGCGGAGCCCCGAACGCTAGTGTGAAAGTAGCCTAACAAACTCCCTGGCCTCCTGAGTCTGTTTAGAGGAGAGGCTGTCAGCAATTTTTACTGTGGCAGTCGGCTCTCTTGCATCAGACAGAGGGGCCGGTACCTCTTCTCCTAGAAAACCCGGTGGTGGGCTGTCTTCTCTACAGGTTTCCCTATCTTTCCACGGTTTGAGTAAATTCACATCGTAAACCTGCTCTGGCTTTCGCTGTGCTTGCTGGTGTACCTTGTAGTTTACATCTCCAATTTTCTCGAGTACCTCGTAGGGCCTCTGCCACCTAGCCAGGAACTTACTGTCCACGGTCGGCACCAGAACCAAAACCAGATCATCCGGGTTAAAGATCCAGACCAGAACCTGCCGATTATAGACCCGATTCTGGGCTTGCTAAGCTGCCTACATATGCTCCCTAACAAGAGGCAACACTGTCTCTATCCAATCTTGCATCTGGGTAACAAGTAAGTGCGAGAACCGAGTAGAGGCCTGGGGTACCTCTCACACTGCGGACATGAGATAGGGCAGAAGGAGATCCCAGTCCTTCCCATCTTTAGACACTACCTTTTTCAACATATTTTTAATGTTTAGTTAAACCGTTCTACCAGACCATCCGTTTGCGGATGCTAAACGAACGCCAGTAGTTGTTTTATGCGCAGCAACTTACAGAGTTCCCTCATCACCTTGGACATAAAAGGGGTCCCTTGGTCAGTCAGAACATCTTTAGGTAGTCCTACTCGGGAAAACATCTCCATTAACTCCTTAGCTATGAGTTTGGCCGAGGTATGTCGCAGTGGCACCGCCTCCGGGTACCGACTGGCATAGTCTAGAATGACACATAAGATGTGTTGATGCCCTCTGGAGGACTTCGGTACTGGGCCTTTGAGGTCCATAGCTATTCGGTCAAACGGTACTTCGATTATCGGGAGAGGTACTAGAGGACTACGGAAATGCGGCTGAGGGCTAGTTTAACTGGCAGGTCGGGCAAAACTTACAAAACTCTTCCACTTCTTTGAATATGCTGGGCCAGTAAAACCGCTGTAGAATACAATCCTGCAGCCCCAGGTGACCCCCGAGAACGTGTTGGTGGGCTAGATCTAACACAAGCTTGCGATAAGCCTTGGGGACCACCAACTGTTCAAAAGGCTCACCCCGTAGTTGGTTTACCCGATACAACATATCTTGATGAACCACAACGGAGAAACACTGACTCTGCCCCAGGTTGTTGTGGTTCACCATCTACTATTAACATATTTTCCCAGGCGCGGGATATGGTTGGGTCCCGACATTGGGCGGTACCAAAATTATCCCTGGAGACATTGAGGTCTGCCAATTCAGGACCTGGCGGCAAGTCCTCCATGTCTCCCACCATCAAACTTAGCGGGGTTGTTTCCCCCTCTTCCACCGAAGTGGCGGTCACCCCTACCGCTGGCCCTTCGGTCTCAGGTTCCCAGGGTTCTGGTCTCCCCCTTGAACCAGGCCACTCTGCTAGGGTTACCCCTGTCTCATGGGTATCAGTCACTTCCAGAGCAGGCCACAGTGCCGGAAAGCCCGGTAAGTCCCTATTATGAGTTCATCATGTAGATTTGTGGCGACAGCCACCTTGTGGGTCCATCTACTGGCCACCGTGGTTAGAGACACCAGTGCAGTGGGTTAGTCTTTTAAGTCCCGACTTTCCAGCCAGTATACTCAGTGGACCGCACCAGGGTAGCCCTTACTAGGGTCACCACACTCCCTGAGTCCAGCAGAGCCTCCGCCGGAGTGTCTCCCACTTCCACCTGGCACAAGTGATCTAGAGACCCTGGGGTAACTGTTGCACACAGCCTCCTGACATATAGCGACTGACGGTAGCCATAGTTAGTGTCCATGGGCTCAACCCAATGGGGACAGTCAGCCCTTACATGGCCAGGCTCCTGACACGGCCAGAAGTCTATCGGAGCCAAGTTCGCAGTGGGTACATCCCGGGCTGGTTTTATCGGCTCAAATCTTCGGGCCTGGGGTGGTTTCCGGGGTTTGCCGATCCCCCTCCCGACAGAACCCTCCTTTAGATTCCTGGTAGCTTCATAAAGTTCCACCAGGTCCACCATCTCAAGGGCATTGCCAGGAGACACCTGGTAATGCCAGTGCTGGAGAGGGTATGGCAAAGCCCTCCAGAACATATCGGTTAATAGTCTGAGGGGTACTCAGCACATCAGGCTGTAGCCAGTTTTGCAAGAGGTGGAGTAAGTCATAATACTGGGTCCTTGCAGGCTCAGGCGGCTTAAACCCCCACTGATGTACTCACTGGGCCCGGACCAACACATTCACCCCCAGTCTTGTCAAACTCTCATCCTTTACTTTTTGGTAGTCTTCCGCTTGATCATCCAGCAATAGAGTTGAGCCGACACCTGGATGTTCGGGTTCGACGGGTTTGGCCGAACTTCACAAAAAAGTTCAAGTTCAGGACCCGAACTTGACCCCAAACCCGAACCCCATTGAAGTCAATGGGGACCCAAACTTTTGAGCACTAAAATGGCTCTAAAAATGTAATGGAAAGGGCTAGAGGGCTGCAAATGCCAGCAAAATGTGGTTAATGGCATGGCAAGTGCTCTGCAAGCAAATGTGGATAGGGAAATGACTTCAAATAACATAAAATACGTAAAAAAATAAAAATAAAATCTTGATCTAGGAGGACGGGGTCCATATGGAGTAGGAGGTTGAGGAGGCAGTGGATGTGGCGGACGAGGTAGCCTACACTGGTTTTTGGTTTTTATTTTATTGGGAAATATAACCTGTGATAACCCTCTCCAGCCGTGCTAAACAAACATTCAATCAATACACTGGCTGCAGGGCAGGCCAGCACCTCCAAGGCATAAAGGGCAAGCTCAGGCCATGTGCCCAATTTGGAGACCCAGTACGGGGGCAGACCCATCAGTCAGTACGTGTAGGCGTGTGCACACATACTTCCCCACCATGTCGAACGTCCCCGTGATGTTCAAGATCCAATTGGATATATTCTCTATCAACTTTCGATGTTCTTTTCTGCGCTTACCATGTTGATCTCGGTTAGCGGCTAATCAAGGTTCCATGCCGGAGAGGGAGCAAGAGAAAGGGATACCACATCCAAGGGAGGTTAATTGTTTGAAATTAAATGTGGTCGAGAGGAAAAGTGGGACAAATTATTGAAGCGCAAATGTGGGACAAGTTGTTAAGTTTAAGCATTAAATGAAAGGAGGTGGCACACGTCAATTAAAGAAGAATTTTTAAAATTTAATTCCCTGTCACCTATGCAGAGCAGGGGTTTGTATACGGCAAAATTGGTAAAATGTCACCTGACAATGTAAGAGACGATTTTTTTAAATTTATGTCCCTGTCACCCAGGGGCGTTGCTTGGGTCTGAAAACATCCAGGGCACAAGCTCACTGTATCACGCCCCTGTAAAGCCACGCCCCCACCCCATAAAGCCACGCCCCCATCGCCTGAGTGGGGGGCCTTCACAGTAGTTATTAACCCCTATCAGCAGTCCCCCCTTCACAGTAGTTATTAACCCCTTTCAGCAGTCCTCCCTTCACAGTAGTTATTAACCCTTTCAGCAGTCCCCCCTTCAGTGAATGGGGGACTGCTGAAAGGGGTTAATAACTACTGTGAAGGGCCTAGCCATCTGGGCAACCCCACAGATCATCCCCCCACCCCCTTATACTTTAACCCCTTTCAGCAGTCCCACCTTCTCAGTAGTTATTAACCCCTTTCAGCAGTTCCCCCTTCAGTGAATGGAGGACTACTTAAAGGGGTTAATAACTACTGTGAAGGGCCTAGCCATCTGGGCAACCCCACAGATCATCCCCTCAGTAATCCGTATCCTGCAGTAACTGAACTTTAAATCGGCGTTCATCTCATTACTATCTTACTCACTCCGCTCCGGAAACATGCAGTGCGGACGGCGCTTGCTCACTGACATCACGCGCCTGCGCCGCCTAGTGGGAGGAGCAGGCGCGTGATGTCAGTGAGCGAGCACTGCCCGCACTGCATGTTTCCGGAGCGGAGTGTGTAAGATAGTAATAAGATCATGAGCGCTGATTTAAAGTTCAGTAACTGACTGCAGGATACGGATTAGGATGGCGGGGTTGGTGTAGAGTAGCGCTGCGCAGCGCAGTAGAGTCAGAGTGGCCGGCCCTGCCAGCATAACATTCGGGGCACTGGTCAAAACATCCGGGGCTCAAGCCCCAAATGTTTTGACCTAACGATGCCCCTGCTGTCACCTATGCAGAGCACGGGTTTAATCACGACAAAAATGGTCAAATGTCACCAAAGAATGTAACAGACAAATTAGTGAAATGTTTTTACCTGTCTACTAGGTATAGCAGGGGTATATCACAGCCAAAAATTGGTGAATTTCACCCGAAAATGACAAATTTGTGAAATTACATAAAATAAAATACGTACAAATTAAAAAAAATTATCTTGATTTATGAGGTGGAGGTCCATATGGAGTAGGAGTTTGAGGTGACAGTGGACGTAGTGGTGTAGGTGGAAGCGGCGGTGGAGGAGGACGAGGTAGCCAACACTGTTTTTTTTGTTTTAATTAAATTTAATTTTATAGTTATATTTTTTTTTTTATTAGGGTACAATCCAAAAGAGTGGGAAATATCCAAAATACAACAATGAGCAATTGCGCTGTAGTAAAACAATGGCTGGGTGGCCGGTATACATGTCTATTCTGCATAAGGTACGGACAAGTCCTGTGGGATCCATGCCTCGGTTCATTTTAATGAATGTGAGCTTGTCCACATTGGCTGTGGACAGGCGGCTGCGTTTGTCTGTGATAACGCTTCCTGCCGTGCTAAACACACGTTCAGACAATACACTGGCTGCAGGGTAGGCCAGCACCTCCAAGGCATAAAGGGCAAGCTCAGGCCATGTGCCCAATTTGGAGACCTAGAAGTTGTGTGCACACATACTGCTCCACCATGTTGCTGAAATGCTGCCTCCTGCTAAGACGTTCCATATCAGCTGGTGGTGATGGTTGTTGTGGCGTGTTGACAAAGCTTTTCCACATTTCGGCCATGCCAACCCTGCCTTCTGAGGTGCTGGTGGTGCCCCAGCTGCGTTGGCGACCTCTTCCTCCTCTGCCTTCGCCTTGTGCTTTCACTGTGCTGTCAGATGGGAATGCAACCAGCAGCGCGTCTACCAGTGTGCGCTTGTACTCGCGCATCTTACGATCACGCTCCAGTGAGGGAACTAAGGACGGTACGTTGTCCTTGTAACGGGGATCCAGTAGCGTGGCCACCCAGTAATCAGCACAAGTTAGAATGTGGGCAACTCGGCGGTTGTTGCCGAAACACTGCAGCATGTAATCGCTCATGTGTGCCAAGCTGCCCAGAGGCAACGACAAGTTGTTCTCTGTGGGAGGTGTATCGTCTGTGTCCTCTGTATCCCCCTAGCCATGCACCAGTGATGACCATGAGCTGGTTTGGGTGCCACCCTGCTGTGAACATGGTTCCTCCTCCTTCATCTCCTCCTCCTCATCCTCCACCTCGTCATCATCCAGAACTGTGCCCTGGCGTTTGTGGGTGCAGGAACCCACCCTCGGAGCCACTTGTGAATGACTGGCCGGAAACCCTATGAAATGATCCCTATTCCTCCTCCTCCTCCTGTCCCACATCCTCTTCCATCATCGCCAAAAGCGTTTTTTCAAGGAGGCATAGAAGTGGGATAGTAACGCTGAGAACGGCGTTATCGGCACTGGCCATGTTGGTGGAGTACTCGAAACAGCGCAACAAGGAACACAGGTCTCGCATGGAGGCCCAGTCATTGGTGGTGAAGTGGTACTGTTCCGCAGAGCGACTCACCCGTGATTGCTGCAGCTGAAACTCCACTATCGCCTGCTGCTGCTCGCACAGTCTGGCCAGCATGTGCAAGGTGGAGTTCCACCTTGTGGGTACGTCGCATATGAGGCGGTGAGCTGGAAGGCTGAAGTTACGCAGCAGCGCTGACAGGCGAGCAGCAGCAGTGTGAGAACGCCGAAAGCGCGCACAGACGGCCAGCACTTTATGCAGCAGCTCTGAAATATCAGGATAATTTTTAAGGAACCTCTGCACCACCAAATTCAGCACATGAGCAAGGCAAGGGATGTACGTCAAACCGGCTTGTCCCAGAGCTGCTACAAGATTTCGCACATTATCGCACACCACCAGGCCGGGCTTGAGGCTCACTGGCACCAACCACTCATCGGTCTGTTGTTCAAAGCCCGTCCACAGCTCCTGTGCGGTGTGGGGTTTGTCCCCCAAACAGATAAGTTTTAAAACTGCCTGCTGTAGTTTACCCCTGGTTGTGCTGAAATTGGTGGTGAAGGTGTTACGCTGACCGGATGAGAAGCCTGTAGAGGATGAGGAAGCGGAGTAGGAGGAGGAAGCAACAGGAGGCAAACTGAAGCACCCTGCAATTCTCGGTGGTGGAAGGACATGCACCAAACTGCTATCCGCCTCAGGCCCAGCCGCCACTGCATTTTCCCAGTGTGCTGTTAGGGAGATATAACATCCCTGACCGTGCTTACTGGTCCCCGTATCCGTAGTTAGGTGGACCTTGTCACAGATGGCGTTGCACAGTGCACACCTGATTTTGTCCCCCACTTGGTTGTGCCGGGAACGGATGGCACGCCTGGAAAAGTAGTGGCGGCTGGGCACGATGTACTGTGGGACAGCCACCGCCATAAGGCTTTGAAGACTCTCCGTCTCCACCAGACGGAATGACAGCATTTCAAAGGACAGTAATTTTGAAATGCTGGCATTCAGGGCCAGGGATCGTGGGTGGGTAGGGGGGTACTTCCCCATTCCGCTCCAGTGTTTGGGAGATGGAGAGCAGAACGCTTCCTTGGGACATTGTGGAGATGCTTAGTGACCCAGGTGGTGGTGTTGCTGGCAGATCCTCTGTTTGCGGGGTGGTAGGTGCCACTGTGACTCTAGAGGTGGATAAAGAGGCCGAGACTGCAGCAGAAGAGGAAGCAGGAGAAGCCAGAGAGCTTTCTTGGTTTTTGAGGTGTCTTTGCACTTAGATGCCTGGTCATGCAGGTTGTGCTCAGGTTGAGAACGTTTATGCCTCGCTTAAGGCTCTGATTGCACAGCGTGCAAACCACTCGTGTCTTGTCGTCAGCACATTGTCTGAAGAACTGCCACGCCAGGGAACTCCTTGGAGCTAGCTTTGGTGTGCTCGGTCCCTTACTGCGATGAGCAGTAGCAGGCGTACTGTCTAGGGGACGGCCGCTCCACTTTTGCACCCTGCTCCCTCTTCTGCTGTGCTGGTGGCTCTGTGCGACCGCCACCTCTTCCTCCGAACTACACAGGTCACTGGCATGACCTTGATTCCATGTGAAGTCGAGGACCTCATCGTCCTCCACATCATCTTCCACCCAGTCTTCACCCCTGCCCTCCTTGTCGGTCTGCACACTTTCGAAAGCCACAGCAGTTAGCACCTGTGTTTCGTCATCATCCGAGACGTGCTGCCGTGGTCCTCCCATGTACTCATCTTGAAACATAAGTGGTTGGGCATCGGTGCACTCAATCTCTTCTACTTCTGGGGCAGGGCTAGGTGGATGGCCCTGGGAAACCCTGCTAGCAGAGTCATCAAAAAACAGAAGAGACTGCTGCATGACTTGGAGCTCAGACTGCTTGGCTGATTTGCAAGGGGGTGAGGTGAAAGACTGTTGGACATCGGCTGCAGGTGCTAACTCTGATCTTTCAGCAGGAGACTGGGTGGGAGACAATGTGAAGGAACTGGAGGCACTGTCAGCAACCCAATCTACTATCGCCTGCACTTGTTCTGGCCTCACCATTCGTAGAGCCTCATTAGGCCCGACCAAATAATGCCTACTCACACCTGAGGAAGGTGTTTCACTTGCGCGTGTAGCTGGCACCACCACGTCCTCTCCCTGCAACATCCTCCTCATATTTCTCAAATTTAGGATCTTGCCCAAAATGGGTGTTTTTTAAATAACTAAATAGAACGCCAGTATCTAATGCGTGTATCTCACAATGACAGATGCAGCAAAGGCTGCAAAATTATTTTTTTGCCCAAAATGGGTGTTTTTTAATAACCGAATAGAACACCAGTATCTAACGCGTGTATCTCACATTGACAGATGCAGCAAAGGCTGCAAATTTAGTTTTTTGCCCAAAATGGGTGTTTTTTTAATAACAGAATAGAACACCAGTATCTAACGTGTGTATCTCACACTAACAGATGCAGCAAAGGCTGCAAAATTAAGTATTTTGCCCAAAATGGGTGTTTTTTTAATAACAGAATAGAACACCAATATTTAATGCATGTATCTCACACTGACAGATGCAGAAAAGGCAGCAAATTTAGTTTTTTGCCCAAATTTTTTTTTTTTTTTATAACAGAATAGAACATCAGTATCTAACACGTGTATCTCACACTGACAGATGCAGCAAAGGCTGCAAAATTAAGTATTTGGCCCAAAATGGGTGTTTTTTAAATAACAGAATAGAACACCAGTATCTAATGTGTGTATCTCACACTGACAGATGCAGCAAAGGCCCAGGATGTAGGGGATTGCCAAAAATGGGTGTTTTTTTAACCCAGAATATTATTGCAGTATTTCAAGCGTGTATCTCACACTGACAGATGCAGCAAAGGCTGCAAATTTTGTCCAAAATTGGTGTTTTTTAAACCCAGAAAATTATTGAAGTATTTCAAGCTTGTCTTTTAGACTGACAAATGCTGTAAATGCACCAGATGTAGGGTATTGCCAAAAATGCGTGTTTTTTTAAACCCAGAATATTATTGCAGTATTTCTAGCTTGTATGTCACACTATCAAATGCAGCACAGGCTGGAAAATTAAGTATTTTGCACAAAATGGGTGTTTTTTAAATAACAGAATAGAACACCAGTATCTAACACGTGTATCTCACACTGACAGATGCAGCAAAGGCTGCAAATTTTGTTTTTTGCCCAAAATGGGCGTTTTTTAAATAACAGAATAGAACACCAGTATCTAACGCGTGTATCTCACACTGACAGATGCAGCAAAGGCCGCAAATTTATTATTTTGCCCAAAATGGGTGTTTTTTTAATAACAGAATAGAACACCAGTATCTAACGTGTGTATCTCACACTAACAGATGCAGCAAAGGCTGCAAAATTAAGTATTTTGCCCAAAATGGGTGTTTTTTTAATAACAGAATAGAACACCAATATTTAATGCATGTATCTCACACTGACAGATGCAGAAAAGGCAGCAAATTTAGTTTTTTGCCCAAATTATTTTTTTTTTTATAACAGAATAGAACATCAGTATCTAACACGTGTATCTCACACTGACAGATGCAGCAAAGGCTGCAAAATTAAGTATTTGGCCCAAAATGGGTGTTTTTTAAATAACAGAATAGAACACCAGTATCTAATGTGTGTATCTCACACTGACAGATGCAGCAAAGGCCCAGGATGTAGGGGATTGCCAAAAATGGGTGTTTTTTTAACCCAGAATATTATTGCAGTATTTCAAGCGTGTATCTCACACTGACAGATGCAGCAAAGGCTGCAAATTTTGTCCAAAATTGGTGTTTTTTAAACCCAGAAAATTATTGAAGTATTTCAAGCTTGTCTTTTAGACTGACAAATGCTGTAAAGGCACCAGATGTAGGGTATTGCCAAAAATGCGTGTTTTTTTAAACCCAGAATATTATTGCAGTATTTCTAGCTTGTATGTCACACTATCAAATGCAGCACAGGCTGGAAAATTAAGTATTTTGCACAAAATGGGTGTTTTTTAAATAACAGAATAGAACACCAGTATCTAACACGTGTATCTCACACTGACAGATGCAGCAAAGGCTGCAAATTTTGTTTTTTGCCCAAAATGGGCGTTTTTTAAATAACAGAATAGAACACCAGTATCTAACGCGTGTATCTCACACTGACAGATGCAGCAAAGGCTGCAAATTTATTATTTTGCCCAAAATGGGTGTTTTTTTTAATAACAGAATAGAACACCAGTATCTAATGCGTGTATCTCACACTGACAGATTAAGCATAGGCCCCTGATGTAGGGTATTGACAAAAATTGGTGTTTTATTAAACCCAGAATATTATTGCAGTATTTCAAGCTTGTATGTCACACTAACAAATGCAGCATAGGCCCCAGATGTAGGGGATTGTTAAAAATTTGTGTTTTTTTTAAACCCAGAATATTATTGCAGTATTTCAAGCTTGTATGTCACACTAACAAATGCAGCATAGGCCCCAGATGTAGGGGATTGTCGAAAATTGGTGTTTTTTTAAAAACAGAATATTATTGCAGTATTTCAAGCTTGTATTGCACACTGACAGATGCAGCAAAGGCTGCAAATTAAGTTTTTTGCCCAAAATAGGTGTTTTTTTAATAACAGAATAAAACACCAGTATCTAATGTGTTTATCTCACACTGACAGATGCAGCAAAGGTTGCAAAGTTAGTTCTTTTGCCCAAAATGGGTGTTTTTTTAATAACAGAATAGAACACCAGTATCTAATGCGTGTATCTCACACTGACAGATGAAGCATAAGCCCCTGATGTAGGGTATTGGCAAAAATGGGTGTTTTATTAAACCCAGAATATTATTGCAGTATTTCAAGCTTGTATGTCACACTAACAAATGCAGCATAGGCCCCAGATGTAAGGGATTGCCAAAAATTGGTGTTTTTTTTAAACCCAGAATATTATTGCAGTATTTCTAGCTTGTATGTCACACTAACAAATGCAGCATAGGCTGCAAATTAAGCATTTTGCCCAAAATGGTTTTTTTTTTAATAACAGAATAGAACACCAGTATCTAACGCATGTATCTCACACTGACAGATGCAGCAAATCCTGCAATTTTAGTTTTTTGCCCAAAATTGGTGTTTTTTTAATAACAGAATAGAACACCAGTATCTAACGCGTGTATCTCACACTGACAGATGCAGCAAAGGCTGCAAATTGAGTTTTTTGCCCAAAATGGGTGTTTTTTTAATAACAGAATAAAACACCAGTATCTAATGCATGTATCTCACACTGACAGATGCAGCAAAGGCTGCAAATTTTGTTTTTTTTGTCCAAAATTTGTGTTTTTTTTAAAACCAGAAAATTATTGAAGTATTTCAAGCTTGTCTTGCACATTGACAAATGCTGCAAAGGCACCAGATGTAGGATATTGCCAAAAATGGGTGTTATTTTAAACCCAGATTATTATTGCAGTATTTCAAGCTTGTATTTCACACAAAAAAATGCAGCATAGGCCCCAGATGTAGGGTATTGCCAAAAATGGGGATTTTAAAACTCAGAAAATTATTGCAGTATTTCAAGATTGTATTTCACACTGACAAATGCTGCAAAGGCCCCAGATGTATGGTATTGCAAAAATGGGTGATTTTTTTATACCCAGAAAATTATTGAAGTATTGCAAGCTTCTATTTCACACTAACAAATGCTGCAAAGGCACCAGATGTAGGATATTGCCAAAAATAGGTGTTTTTTAAACCCAGATTATTATTACAGTATTTCAAGCTTGGATTTGAATGTCACAAATGCACATATGCTGTGCTGGTGCACTGAGCTTGCATAAAATGGCCGCCACTGCCCACCTAACTAATAGATGGATAAAAGTTATTTTTCTGTGTCACTGGGCTCAGGGCAGGGTAAAAGGATTGTGCACTGCACCCACAAAACAAAATCTATGTAGATCGCTGAGTTAACAAGCACTTCAGATTAAAGATTCTTTCCTATTCTCTCCCTTACAGCAGCAGCATCCTATCCCTACACTAAGCACAGCAGAGTGACGTGCGGCGCTACGTGATTCCAGCTTATACAGAGGCTGGGTCACATGCTACACTCGCCAATCACAGCCATGCCATTAGTAGGCATGGCTGTGATGGCTTCTAAGGGCACAAGAGTAAAATGCTTGTTGATTGGCTTTCAAAAAGCGCCAATAAATCGCCGAACAGCGAACTCAAACCCAAACTTTTAGTGAAAAGTTCGGGTTGGAGTCCGGGGTCCAAAAATCCTAAAGTTCGGTACGAACCCGAACTTTACAGTTCAGGTTCGCTCAACCCTATTCGGCAAGTCGAAATACACCCGCTGAGAATCGGATGCCAGGAATGGAGCGACGACCTCAGCCCACTGGTCACGGGGTACATTTTCCCTGATGGCCACTTTTTCGTACATCGACAGGTAGGTTTCGATGTCGTCTGCGGGGGTCATCTTAGGAATCGCGGCACAGATTGCTTTCTGGGCATCGTGGACGCTCAAGGTTGCTCCTGCTGTATGCAAAGCCATCACATATTGTAGCAGCAACTGGTTAGTCTCCTGCTTCTGCTTAATTCCCCCACATAGTAATTATTCCCCCTTCATGCCACCGCACAATATTTATGCCTACATTGTGCCGACCAGTAATATGCCCACATTGTGCAGACCAGTAATATGCCCACATTGTGCCCCCAGTAATATGCCCACATTGTGCAGACCAGTAATATGCCCACATTGTGCAGACCAGTAATATGCCCACATTGTGCCCCCAGTAATATGCCCACATTGTGCCACCCACTAATATGCCCACATTGTGCCTCTCACAGAATGTAAAAAAAAAAAAAAACACCACATACTTACCTTATTCAAAGCAGCAGCAGCAGCAGCAGGACATCGTCTTCTCTAGTCTGTGAAGGAGGTGGAGCCGAGGCTGACTGCCGGCTGGCCCCGTCCTCCGCACAGACCAGAGGTGTGGAGAGCCAGCAGGGGGAAGGAATGATGAAGCAGGGAGCCAATGCTCTCTGCTTCATTATGGCAACTGCCTCTGCTTCCTATGGACTCAGAGACAGCTGCCAGAAAGCGGCATATACCTCCCCCCTACCGGGACCGTGGGACAGAAACTGAAATCAGGGACTGTCCTGACGGATCTGGGACTATTGGGAGGTATGTATAAGGTATACTTTGGATAATGAGATTAAAGTTTCCTGCTTTCCTGTTAGTATTAGACATGTTTATTAGACCCTATTTATATGTTTAAATGCTGCATGATTTACTTGTCAAATTATCTGAACTTGTATATGTTAACTGATGATCAAAGTCCATATACAGATCTGTAGCCCAGAAGGAGGATGCACTTAGAAATGTCCTCAAGTTTCTCCAAAGTAAACATTTTTATTATTATGTGTTATCTTAAATCTAGACATCTGGCAATAACTGTGAGAATTTCTTTTTAGATTTTTTTAGGATATACAGTGCCATGGAAAAGGCTGAGGCCAGAAGCCAGATTACAGTTATCTTAAAGTTTCGGCCACACATGACGGGTCTGGTGGGGATTTTCCAAAGCAGAAAATCTGCAGCGCATCTGTCCAAAACACATAGCAACAAAAACCACACCAAATCATATGGATTTTGCTGTAGATTTTTATGGTAGTGGTCCATGCTCGCCACGTGGCCACCATTCTGCTCACCTGCTCTACCACTCTTGGTATGGTGGGCAGATGTCAACTTTATGCTGGGCAGTCCGGATCCGTTACCTTTTGCTGTAAGGCCTGGATGGACGCACCCTGGGAGTCTTGCTTTCCTGTGGTTCCACAGTCAGATAGCGCAATGCTCCCAGGCATTCCTCCAGACCTTGCTTTCCTTTTTGATTAGTCGATCTTGCGCTTGGTTACTATAGAATGGCG
This sequence comes from Bufo bufo, assembly GCF_905171765.1. Taxonomy (NCBI): domain Eukaryota; kingdom Metazoa; phylum Chordata; class Amphibia; order Anura; family Bufonidae; genus Bufo; species Bufo bufo. Next base: position 621,904,736 of record NC_053391.1, read on the forward strand.
CCTTAGTATTAGGTAGTATTAGGAAACTAAAACTTTGTAGTCACTGGGGCTTTGAGATAACGGAGACAGGCTGCTCATAATGAGTGCATTGTACTCTGCCGCCGCTGCTTTCTACACGTGTAGTTAGCACATCCTAATCTGTTCTGAAAAGTGATTGAGGCCTTTGTGTATTCTATTATTAACATTGAAAACTCCTAATAATAATGATATTTAAACTTCTTGTAAAAGCGAACGTGGCAGCATGACGTGAACAGGGCTTGCCGCGCTCTCCACCCTACCTGCCCAGCCCACCTGTTTGCTCGCGGGTGCATGCCGCTCGCGATGTTTGGGATTGCAACCCGCTTCTGCCTCTGCCTCCGGTTGTTGCACTTTGTGCCTGCCTCCAGTCCTTGGCATGTGCTGAAGAACTGAGGTCTCCTCTAGGCTCTGGCGGACGACGGTGTGAGGGGAGGACCGTGGACTGATTCGGCACCTCCTATAGTAGGACGGAGAACTGTGTTGCCTCCAAGGTCTGTACCATTGCCCCTTCCCAGCTTGTGTGCGGTATCTGCACCACCTGCGCTACTGGGTCGGTAAGAGGGGAGGACGAGGAGAGGGGCGTTTTAATATAGGAAAAGAGGAGTGGAGGTATGAACATAGGAAAAGTGGAGGCATTTGGAATAAGCTAAATGGAAGCTGGAGGTGCTTAACTTGAAGAGGGGAAAGTGCCACCACCATCAAAGTTACTCCCCAGCTCGTGCCTCCACCTAAATTTCTTTTTCTTTTTTTTCCTTTTCACCCCCTTTGACCTGTGTAAGCTTGTACCCTGGGACTGGCGTGTATAGAGGGTTGAAGAGCTAACCTTCGATTAAAAACCTCTTCAAGGCTTATTTAAAAGTCTGCCAATAAACCATAGCCCCTAAAAGCAGCAGAAAATCAGGCGAACCGTCCTCCCCAAAAGGTCGCGCAGGGAGCAGAGCAGAAGGGGGACCATCTAAGATTGACAAATAAAACATTTAAAATCTCCAATCCCCAAAACAAAGATGACCTCCAAGGTTACACAGGGAGATGGCACCAAAGAAAGTAACCATGATCAGCTTGCTGCAAGTGAAGCCCTGGAATCAGGTCAGCTGGGGTTCCCTACTTCCACTACCTCCACCTCCACTAATTTGCCAGATACAAATAACCAAGACGCGCATATCCTCAGCGAAATCCTTGCACATGTCAATCCTTGCACTTAACAACACAAATGGGATCAGTAAAAACTGACATATCTCTTATTAGACATGACCTAAATAAATTGCAATCTAAACCCAAAGAGATAGACGCTGTTACTTCAGATCTGAGGTCAGAGGTCGATATTATGCAATGCGACATTTGCTTTTAAAGGAGGAAAGAGGGGCCCTCAAGGCAAAACTCACGGATCTAGAGGACAGATCAAGAAGCTGTAATATTAGGATAATAGGGCTTCCTGAGGGAGCTGAGGGCAAGGACCCTGAAGAATTTTTGCAAACATGGTTACTGGACAACCTAGGGAAGGATCATTTTTCTTCAGTTTTTGGGGTGGAACGGGCACATTGATTGCAAGCTGGGAAAATAAGAGTGCCCGGGTCCTATCCACCTGTGTTGATAGCTAAAATACTGAGTTCCAAAGACAGGGATAGGATCCTGAAGAGAGCAAGGGAGAAAACAGATCTCTGCTACAATGGCTGTAAGATATCTATCTATACACACACAAGGACACACAGGAAAAAAAGACGTAGCTTTGTGGCTGTTAACCACTTCAGCCCCCCTACCTTAAACACCCTTAATGACCAGGCCACTTTTTACACTTCTGACCTAAACTACTTTTACCGTTTATTGCTCGGTCATGCAACTTACCACCCAAATGAATTTTACCTCCTTTTCTTCTCACTAATAGAGCTTTCATTTGGTGGTATTTCATTGCTGCTGACATTTTTACTTTTTTTGTTATTAATCGAAATTTAACGATTTTTTTGCAAAAAAATGACATTTTTCACTTTCAGTTGTAAAATTTTGCAAAAAAAACGACATCCATATATAAATTTTTCTCAAAATTTATTGTTCTACATGTTTTTGATAAAAAAAAATGTTTGGGTAAAAAAAAAAATGGTTTGGGTAAAAGTTATAGCGTTTACAAACTATGGTACAAAAATGTGAATTTCTGCTTTTTGAAGCAGCTCTGACTTTCTGAGCACCTGTCATGTTTCCTGAGGTTCTACAATGCCCAGACAGTACAAACACCCCACAAATGACCCCATTTCGGAAAGTAGACACCCTAAGGTATTCGCTGATGGGCATAGTGAGTTCATAGAACTTTTTATTTTTTGTCACAAGTTAGCGGAAAATGATGATTTTTTTAATATTTTTTTTTTCTTACAAAGTCTCATATTCCACTAAAAAAATAAAAACTTCCATGAACTCACTATGCCCATCACGAAATACCTTGGGGTGTCTTCTTTCCAAAATGGGGTCACTTGTGGGGTAGTTATACTGCCCTGGCATTTTAGGGGCCCAAATGCGTGCGAAGTAGTTTGAAATCAAAATCTGTAAAAAATGGCCGGTGAAATCCGAAAGGTGCTCTTTGGAATGTGGGCCCCTTTGCCCACCTAGGCTGCAAAAAAGTGTCACACATGTGGTATCGCCGTACTCAGGAGAAGTTGGGCAATGTTTTTTGGGGTGTCTTTTTACATATACTCATGCTGGGTGAGAGAAATATCTTGGCAAAAGACAACTTTTCCCATTTTTTTATACAAAGTTGGCATTTGACCAAGATATTTATCTCACCCAGCATGGGTATATGTAAAATGACACCCCAAAACACATTGCCCAACTTCTCCTGAGTACGGCGATACCAGATGTGTGACACTTTTTTGCAGCCTAGAAGCGCAAAGGGGCCCACATTCCTTTTATGAGGGTATTTTTAGACATTTGGATCCCAGACTTCTTCTCACGCTTTAGGGCCCCTAAAATGCCAGGGCAGTATAAATACCCCACATGTGACCCCATTTTGGAAATAAGACACCCCAAGGTATTCAATGAGGGGCATGACGAGTTCATCGAATTTTTATTTTTTTTTGGCACAAGTTAGCGCAAATTTTTTATTTATTTTTTTCTCACAAAGTCTCCCTTTCCGCTAACTTGGGACAAAAATTTCAATCTTTCATGGACTCAATATGCCCCTCAGCGAATACCTTGGGGTGTCTTCTTTCCGAAATGGGGTCACATGTGGGGTATTTATACTGCCCTGGCATTCTAGGAGCCCTAAAGCGTGAGAAGAAGTCTGGAATATAAATGTCTAAAAAATTTTACGCATTTGGATTCCGTGAGGGGTATGGGGAGTTCATGTGAGATTTTATTTTTTGACACAAGTTAGTGGAATATGAGACTTTGTAAGAAAAAAAAATAATAATTTCCGCTAACTTGGGCCAAAAAAATGTCTGAATGGAGCCTTACAGGGGGGTGATCAATGACAGGGGGGTGATCAATGACAGGGGGGTGATCAGGGAGTCTATATGGGGTGATCACCCCCTGTCATTGATCACCCCCATATAAGGCTCCATTCAGATGTCCGTATGTGTTTTGCGGATCCGATCCATGTATCCGTGGATCCGTAAAAAACATACGGACATCTGAATGCAGCCTTACAGGGGGGTGATCAATGACAAGGGGGTGATCAATGACAGGGGGTGATCAGGGAGTCTATATGGGGTGATCACCCCCCTGTCATTGATCACCCCCCTATAAGGGTCCATTCAGATGTCCGTATGTGTTTTGCGGATCCGATCCATGTATCCGTGGATCCGTGAAAAAACATACGGACATCTGAATGCAGCCTTACAGGGGGGGTGATCAATGACAGGGGGGTGATCAGGGAGTCTATATGGGGTGATCCCCCCCCTGTCATTGATCACCCCCCTGTAAGGCTCCATTCAGACGTCCGTATGTGTTTTGCGGATCCAATCCATGTATCAGTGGATTCGTAAAAATCATACGGATGTCTGAATGGAGCCTTACAAGGGGGTGATCAATGACAGGGGGGTGATCAGGGAGTCTATATGGGGTGATCACCCCCCTGTAAGGCTCCATTCAGACGCCTGTATGTGTTTTGCGGATCCGATCCATGTATCCGTGGATCCGTAAAAAACATACGGACATCTGAATGCAGCCTTACAGGGGGGTGATCAATGACAGGGGGGTGATCAATGACAGGGGGGTGATCAGGGAGTCTATATGGGGTGATCACCCCCCTGTCATTGATCACCCCACTGTAAGGCTCCATTCAGACGTCCGTATGTGTTTTGCGGATCCGATCCATGTATCAGTGGATCCGTAAAAATCATACGGACGTCTGAATGGAGCCTTACAGGGGGGTGATCAATGACAGGGGGGTGATCAATGACAGGGGGGTGATCAGGGAGTCTATATGGGGTGATCAGGGGTGATCAGGGGTTAATAAGTGACAGTGGGGGGGTGTAGTGTAGTGGTGTTTTGTGCTACTTATTACTGAGCTACCTGTGTCCTCTGGTGGTCGATCCAAACAAAAGGGACCACCAGAGGACCAGGTAGCAGGTATATTAGACGCTGTTATCAAAACAGCGTCTAATATACCTGTTAGGGGTTAAAACAATCGCATCTCCAGCCTGCCAGCGAACGATCGCCGCTGGCAGGCTGGAGATCAACTCGCTTACCTTCCGATCCTGTGAGCGCGCGCGCCTGTGTGCGCGCGTTCACAGGAAATCTCGCGTCTCGCAAGAGGACGCGTATATGCGTCCACCCAGAAGAGCAGGGCCGCCGCCAGGACGCAATCCTGCGTACGGCGGTCCTGAGGCGGTTAAGAAAAGGCTGGCACAGGCCAATATTAGATACTCCCTTAACTTTCCCTCTAGATTGAGGGTTGTTTATGAGGGGACTATCCAGGTTTTTGATATGCCGGAGGAGGCTGCAGAATGGATGGATAGAAAGGGGCTTAAATAGTCCCAAGGACTAATAAATGTCACAGTCCTTTTTGTCTATGATGATGAGTGGTGGGGAGGGCATGGGGTGGGGAGTAATTCTGGAATAGAGTTCGCAGGTTAAAATTAGCCTGAGGACAAGCGGTGGGATGGAGGGTGAGGATGGGGGGAAAGGTTGGGGCAGGAGGATATAGTTGGCACTGGTGGAGCGAGGGAAGAGGAAAAGAGAAAAAAAATATTTTCTTTTTGTGCCGGTTAAGATATTAGCGTGGAATGTGTGGGGTATGGAGGATAAAGTAAAGAGATGCGTCGTTTTTAATCAGATTCATAAACATCTTGCAGGTATAGTCGGTTTAATGGAGACACACTTGATTAAGGACACCATTCGTTTTATCCAAAAGAACTGGATGAGCTCTTGTTATCATTCAGTTTACACTAGCTACTCAAGGGGTGTTTCTGTAATGATATATAGAAGGGTTGATTTTAAGTGCATTTCCACATCCTGTGATGGGAAAGGGAGATATATTTTTCTTTATCGGATATTAAATGGCGCAAAATGTATTCTTGCATTTGTGTATATTCCTCTGCCATACTCTCCATATATACTTGGTCACCTGGCAGTATTTATGGAACAGAGGGACACCTGTGCAACTTTTATTATTGGTGATTTTAACTGTGTAATGGATATAGAACTGGATAGATTCAGCAGTACTAGGAGGGATGGGGATCACTGTAGTTTTACTTCACCATTGGCAAAATTCTGCAGAGAAACGGGTTTTGTTGATATCTAGAGATACAGAAACGGCTGTACTAAGGCCTTTACATGTTGTAGTAGAACAGGCACAGCTGGTCTGTGTAGGAGGAGCGGTAGAATTAGCCTGTGCACTCCTCCTCCAACATAGCCCTGCAAGCATGATGTGTAACAGTATCCTGCCTGCTGAGGGGCTCCAGCAGTGATCATTGGAGGAATTAGGTGAGTATTTAAATTATTTTTTTTTCTACTCCCTGTGAAGGGGGCACATATTGGGAAATAACTATTATGAAGGGGGCACATCTAGGCATAACTACTGTGAAGGGACACGTTTTAATGGATCTCCTGGCACCCCGACCTGGTACCTCCGTCGAATGATGCTCCTAGCACTTCCCGAGTACTCCAAGCACTCCACTTGACACCATAACCGCCACAGACCCCACAAACCGCCAAAGCTTGGTTGAGGTCTCGCCGTCTCCTACCCACCCTGGACCTACGACAAGGCTCCAGGCTCAAGTGGGTGAACCTCTCCTAAATCCAGAGAGCAGGAACAGCTCTTACAAGAGCTAATAGTATAGCCAGGGGAGTATAGCAAATCTTCAGCATATAGCAATCCCCAGTGTCGATCAGTTACCTAAACACCAGCCTCAACATGATGAAGGGTAAAACAGGAACTCTTTATTGAACACACAAGCATTGACTTATCCACATTTTCCAACAAGGTTACCACCCACAGGGTTTTGTAAAAACAACCAATAAACACGTACAATACAGTAAAACACTTCCACACAAAATCCTCCCCTCTGCCTGTGATACAATTACCTTACACGGGTTAATGTAATCATCACAGGCAGAATACACAATGTCTTCTGTCTTGGAGACAACCGAGGAGTAATTCAATTATCTCTCAGGACAAAGGGAAATTGCCAATTCACACGTGGAGACAATAGGACAGACATCACTACTCAAATATACAATGTCCCACCCTTTACAGTACACATAGACATTTAACATATCCCAAAATGGCATGAATTAGACCAGGGGTTTAAAAGTTTAGCATGGGCTGATGAGAGGGCCCATAATCCTGGGGCAAGAGGCTGGCAAACAGGCCCCTCCAAAACCCAGTGGCGAGGTTGGTTTCGCCACACACGTCTTGGCATATATACTGAGAAGGGGTCACATATCTTGGCATATAGAAAGGGTTTTGGAACCGCGCTGCTAGAGACTATGTCTCCCGGTCATCAGTGAATGGCAAAAGGGTGTCAGCTCCTCTCCTCAATGCCCGCAGGATCCAGTCCTCCCCAGACCTCGTTCACTGCAGGGTTTGAAAGGAAATAGGCAGAATAGTGAAGCACCCTTTGCACTCTTTTTTATAAAGGTTTTATTCTACTCACAAAGGTTCGTAGACAAAAGGCATAAAATACAAATCAGTCGTCACATTCCTGTGGGCAGGAATGTGACGACTGATTTGTATTTTATGCCTTTTGTCTACGAACCTTTGTGAGTAGAATAAAACCTTTATAAAAAAAGAGTGCAAAGGGTGCTTCACTATTCTGCCTATTTCCTTTCAAACCCTGCAGTGAACGAGGTCTGGGGAGGACTGGATCCTGCGGGCATTGAGGAGAGGAGCTGACACCCTTTTGCCATTCACTGATGACCGGGAGACATAGTCTCTAGCAGCGCGGTTCCAAAACCCTTTCTATTTGTCTATACCAGTGTGAACGACCTACCACACTACTTCGGGACCAGCAGCAGCGCAAGTAATTTTGTCCGTGTTGGGACACAGGACTGACTTTCTGTTTTTTGTAACATATCTTGGCATAACTACTCTGAGGTGGCACCTTTGCCCATAGCTACTGTGAAGGGGCACATCTAGGCATAACTGCTGTGAAGTGGCACACATCTGGGCATCATTAAAACAATAAAGCCTGGAGCTGGAGGAGTTTTTTTTAAATTAAAAAGCACATCCTTGCTTGCATATCTGGTCATAACTGCTGTGAGGGGGCAAATTGTGGGCATAACTACTGTGAGGGGGCACATCTGGGCATAGCTACTGTGATGGGTCACATTGTGGGCATAACTACTGTAAAAGGGGTACAATAAGGGTATTACTACTGTGAAGGGGGGACATATAGGCAGATGGGCATAGCTACTGTGAGGGGCACAATGTGGGCATTAATACTGTGAAGTGGCTCATATGGGCATACAATGACGAGCAAAAGGGTAACAATGTTTTGAACTTTTGACTTTCAGGCTCCATATCTCACCATCCACTACAGCTTTAAACGTGAGACTACCATCATTTTATAGACAATCTTCTTGGCGATCTCATATATAAATTGGACCTGCAACTATTTAGCATATGATTAGTTATGCAGATTCTTGTCATGTAACTGCATTGTTACTGTTTTGCTCCTAAAATAAATAAAAAATATTTTTATTATTTTTTTAAATCCACCTTTGGCTTTCAAATCTGCCTGAATCGTTCTGGGCGTGCCCTCGATGAGATTCAGGTATGTCTCAACCGAAATCTGTTCCCAGGTCTCTTCTACATGTTCCCATTGTTGGTGCATACCGGTCGACTCACTTGGGTACAAATACAACTTTTTCTTCAACTCAACCTTTTTTGAATCCAGAGGGAAAACAAACCAGGCTGTTGTAGTGAGCTGCATTTATATTTATATAAGCAGATATATAACGCGAGTTTGACCGCGACGCGTGGTTGATTAAGTGTGGTTGCGTAAGTGTGTGACTTTAAATTCAGGGACTTCAGTGGGGGACTGCAATTAGCCAGTTTCTTAGTACTACATTATATTGTATTTTTCGCTTTTGTGGTGTAATCCCCATTTAGTATGTGTTGCACAATTGACAACGCAGTCCAGTGCACATCTTGCATGATGTATGCAGTCCTGGAACAGCTGTTCGAGGGTGTATATCTTTGTTCAAGATGTGAGCAAATTACCCGTTTGGAATCGCTAATCGAGTCTCTAAACGGGCAAGTTGCAACACTGAGAGGCATTGAAAATTTACAAAAGAGTTTGCTTCTCACCGAGCAAGCACTCTTTGGGGTAGATGAGGGGGAGGGTGATAGAGAGGAGGCTGAGGAAAGTGAGGTAGCTAGCTGGGTAACAGTTAGAAAGCGGGGTAGAGGGAAGAGTGCCAGGGAGGCTAGCCCTGATCTGACACACCCCAACAAGTTTGCACGTTTGGCAGATGAGGGGAATGTCAGTCCAGGGACGGCACTGCTGCAGCCGGACACTTCCTCTGCCAGTCAGGGGAATGTCAGCTCCAGTAAGCAGGGGACCAGGAGAGCAGGGCAGGCCAGAGAGGTGCTGGTAGTGGGAGACTCCATTATTAGGGGAACAGATAGGGCAATCTGTCACAAAGACTGTGATCGCCGAACAGTGTGCTGTCTTCCTGGAGCTAGAGTTCGACACATCGCGAATCAGGTTGACAGATTACTGGGAGGGGCTGGAGAAGATCCAGCGGTCATGATCCATATTGGAACCAATGACAAAGTTAGGGGTAGGTGGAGAGTCCTTAAAAATGATTTCAGGGATTTAGGTCAAAAGCTTAGGGCAAGGACCTCAAAGGTAGTATTTTCCGAAATACTACCTGTACCACGGGCCACACAAGAAAGGCAGCAGGAGATTAGGGAGATTAACAAGTGGCTCAAGAACTGGTGTAGGAAGGAGGGGTTTGGGTTCCTGGAGAACTGGGCCGACTTCTCTATCGGCTACAGGCTCTATCGTAGGGACAGGCTGCACCTCAATGGGGAAGGGGCAGCTGTGTTGGGGATAAAGATGGCTAGAAGGTTGGAGGAGTGTTTAAACTAGGGACTGGGGGGGAGGGAAATTACATTATAGGAGGGGAAGATAGTGCAGATAGAGACCGGGGGCAAGGTAGTGGGACTGTGGGAGGAATGGAAGGAGGGACTAGAACAGTTCAGAAGGAAAGGTGTAGGGTAAAAAATATACATAAACCTCTCAAATGTATGTATACTAATGCCAGAAGCCTGACTAATAAAACTGGGGAACTGGAATTAGTGATGTGTGAGGAGGACTATGGCATAGTGGGAATAACTGAGACATGGCTGGATGATAGCTATGACTGGGCAGTTAATGTACAAGGTTACAGTCTGTTTAGAAAGGATTGTCAAAACCAGAGAGGGGGAGGGGTTTGCCTTTATGTAAAGTCCTGTCTAAAGCCCACACTCCGTGAAGATATAAGTGAGGGACATGAACATGTGGAGTCACTGTGGGTAGAGATACATGGAGCTAAAAACAATAATAAATTACTAATAGGAGTTTACTATAAACTACCTAATATACCAGAGTCCACAGAAAATCTACTACTAAATGAGATTGACAAGGCGGCAAATCATAATGAGGTGGTTATTATAGGGGACTTCAACTACCCAGATATAGACTGGGAAACTGAAACTTGTATATCTCATAAAGAAAACGACAAAAAAGACAATTACCTCTCCCAACTGGTTCAGGACCCGAATAGAGGGACGGCTATACTGGACTTAGTATTAACCAATAGGCCTGACAGAACAACAGACGTGCAGGTTGGGGGGCACCTGGGAAATAGTGACCATAAAGTAATAACCTTCCAACAAAAATAGCAAACTTCAAAAAAGCTCAATTTAGCCAACTAAGAGAGCCCATAGGCCTAACTAACTGGGACAAAGTCCTCAAAAATAAAAATACAGCCACAAAATGGGATATCTTTAAAAGCATCCTAAAATCTCATTGTGAGAGGTATATACCGTATGGGAATAAAAGGTTAAGGAACAAAAAGAAACCAATGTGGATTAACAGAACTGTAAAGAAAGCAATAAATGACAAAAAGAAAGCATATAAAACACTAAAACAGGAGGGAAGCACGGAAGCACTGAAAAACTATAAGGAAAAAAACAGAACATGTAAAAAACAAATAAAAGTGGCCAAACTAGAGACCGAGAGATTAACTGCCAAAGAGAGTAAAACTAACCCTAAAATGTTCTTCAATTATATAAATGTTAAAAAGTATAAATCTAAAGGTGTCGGCCCTTTAAAGAGTAATGAGGGGGGAGTCGCAGAGAGCGACGAGGAGAAAGCAAAGCTGTTAAATATTTTTTTCTCCAATGTATTTACTGAGGAAAATAAACTGCCAGATGAAATGCTGAATGTAAAAATAAATTCCCCATCAAAAGTGTCCTGTCTGACCCAGAGGAGGGCAACTAAAGTAATAACTGGAATGGGGCAACTACAGTACCCTGAAAGATTATCAAAATTAGGGTTATTCACTTTAGAAAAAAGACGACTGAGGGGAGATCTAATTACTATGTATAAATATATCAGGGGTCAGTACAGAGATCTATCCCATCATCTATTTATCCCCAGGACTGTGACTGTGACGAGGAGCATCCTCTGCATCTGGAGGAAAAAAGGTTTGTACACAAACATAGAAAAGGATTCTTTACGGTAAGAGCAGTGAGACTATGGAACTCTCTGCCTGAGGAGGTGGTGATGGTGAGTACAATAAAGGAATTCAAGAGGGGCCTGGATGTATTTCTGGAGCGTAATAATATTACAGGCTATAGCTACTAGAGAGGGGTCGTTGATCCAGGGAGTTATTCTGATTGCCTGATTGGAGTTGGGAAGGAATTTTTTATTCCCCTAAAGTGGGGAAAATTGTCTTCTACCTCACAGTTTTTTTTTGCCTTCCTCTGGATCAACTTGCAGGATGACAGGCCGAACTGGATGGACAAATGTATTTTTTCGGCCTTTTGTACTATGTTACTATGTTACAACAGCGACTTAAAAAGATTAAAATAGACAAATCGCCAGGACCGAGTGGCATACAGCCCCGTATCCTAAGGGAATTATTTGCAGACTCTATACTGACAGGGAATGTCCCACAGGATTGGCGCATAGCAAATGTGGTGCCAATATTCAAAAAGGGTCCAAAAACAGAGCCTGGAAACTATAGGCCGGTAAGTTTAACATCTGTTGTGGGTAAATTGTTTGAGGGTTTTCTGAGAGATGCTATGTTAGAGCATCTCAACGGAAATAAGCAAATAACACCATATCAGCATGGCTTCACGAGGGGTCGGTCATGCCAAACTAATTTAATCAGTTTCTATGAGGAGGTAAGTTCTAGACTTGACAGCGGCGAATCAATGGATGTCGTATATCTGGATTTCTCCAAAGCATTTGACACTGTACCACATAAAAGGTTATTATATAAAATGAGAATGCTCGGACTGGGAGAAAACGTCCGTATGTGGGTAAGTAACTGGCTGAGGGATAGAAAACAGAGGGTGGTTATTAGTGGTACACACTCAGATTGGGTCATTGTCACTAGTGGGGTACCTCAGGGGTCAGTATTGGGCCCTATTCTCTTCAATATATTTATTAATGATCTTGTAGAAGGCTTGGATAGTAAAGTATCAATTTTCGCAGATGACACTAAACTGTGTAAAGTAATTAACACTGAAGAGGACAGTATAGTACTACAGAGGGATCTGGATAGATTGGAGGCTTGGGCAGATAAGTGGCAGATGAGGTTTAACACTGACAAATGTAAGGTCATGCACATGGGAAGGAATAATGCAAGTCACCCGTACATACTAAATGGTAAAACACTCGGTAACACTGACATGGAAAAGGATCTAGGAATTTTAATAAACAGCAAACTAAGCTGCAAAAACCAGTGTCAGGCAGCTGCTGCCAAGGCCAATAAGATAATGGGTTGCATCAAAAGGGGCATAGATGCCCGTGATGAGAACATAGTCCTAACACTTTACAAATCATTAGTCAGACCACACATGGAGTACTCTGTACAGTTGTGGGCTCCTGAGAACAAGGCAGACATAGCAGAGCTGGAGAGGGTCCAGAGGAGGGCAACTAAAGTAATAACTGGAATGGGGCAACTACAGTACCCTGAAAGATTATCAAAATTAGGGTTATTCACTTTAGAAAAAAGACGACTGAGGGGAGATCTAATTACTATGTATAAATATATCAGGGGTCAGTACAGAGATCTATCCCATCATCTATTTATCCCCAGGACTGTGACTGTGACGAGGGGACATCCTCTGCGTCTGGAGGAAAGAAGGTTTGTACACAAACATAGAAGATTCTTTACGGTAAGAGCAGTGAGACTATGGAACTCTCTGCCTGAGGAGGTGGTGATGGTGAGTACAATAAAGGAATTCAAGAAGGGCCTGGACGTATTTCTGGAGTGTAATAATATTACAGGCTATAGCTACTAGAGAGTAGTGTTGAGCGCGAATATTCGAATTGCGAATTTTTTTCTCGAATATCGCAATTTCGAGATTTCGCGAATATTTAGAATATCGTTCTATATATTCGCGAAATAGAATATTCGTTTTTTTTCTTTTTTTTTTTATTATATTTTTTTCTTTCCCACTTCCCTAAAGTTGTTCTTACCTGTCCTTTGGATTCCTGGCTTCCTGGCTGCTCCAGTCAGTGGCGTTTTCAACTTACTGCTATATTCCATATTAGCTAAATTACAATCTAATCTATATGTGTATTTTACGAAATTTCGCAATAGTCGCAATTGCGATGCGAGTAATATAACACGAAATATTCGCATGAAGATTTCAATTTAGCACTGCTATACTCCATATTCTAGCCTAATATGGAATATAGCTGTGCTAAGTTAGCACTGCTATATTCCATATTAGGCTAGAATATGGAGTATAGCAGTGCTAAGTTGAAATCTTCATGCGAATATTTCGTGTTATATTAGTCGCATCGCAATTTCGACTTTTTCAAATGTTCTTAATATTGCTCTAACTTCGTCTTTTAGAAATTTCGTAATATTGCTCTAACTTCGTCTCTTAGAATATTACGAATATTCTAAAAGACGAAGTTAGAGCAATATTACGAAATTTCGTAAAATACACATATAGATTGTAATTAAGCTAATATAATGCTATAATCCCTTTTTTTTCCTGTAATTTTTTTTTGCCTCTTCTGAACTTAAGTTTTGTAAAATATGTACACTATTAAAAATTATTACTATAGCAGTATATTAGCTTAAATACAATCTATGTGTATTTTATGAAATTTCGTAACATTGCTCTAACTTCGTCTTTTAGAATATTACGAATATTCTAAAAGACGAAGTTAGAGCAATATTAAGAACATTTGCAAAAGTCGAAATTGCGATGCGAGTAATATAACACGAAATAGTCGCATGAAGATTTAAACTTAGCACAGCTATATTCCATATTCTAGCCTAATATGGAATATAGCAGTGCTAACTTAGCAGGGCTATATTCCATATTAGGCTAGAATATGGAATATAGCAGTGCTAAGTTTAAATCTTCATGCGACTATTTCGTGTTATATTACTCGCATCGCAATTTCGACTTTTGCAAATGTTCTTAATATTGCTCTAACTTCGTCTTTTAGAATATTCGTAATATTCTAAGAGACGAAGTTAGAGCAATATTACGAAATTTCGTAAAATACACATATTAGCCTAGCCATAGTCATTAGCATAGGAACGTTGCCTTATACTATCAAGATAAATTTTCGCAATATGCGAAAAAATATTTTCGCGATAATTGGAATAATTGCGAATATTCGATTTCGACAAATATAACACGAATATTCATGCGAATATTCGCGAAATATCGCGAAATCGAATATGGCACCTCCCGCTCATCTTTGCTAGAGAGGGGTCGTTGATCCAGGGAGTTATTCTGGTTGCCTGATTGGAGTCGGTAAGGAATTTTTTATTCCACTAAAGTGAGGAAAATTGGCTTCTACCTCACAGGTTTTTTTTTTTGCCTTCCTCTGGATCAACTTGCAGGATGACAGGCCGAACTGGATGAACAAAGGTCTTTTTTCGGCCTTATGTATTATGTTACTATGGTACTATGTTACCCACAAGTGTTCGATTGGGTTGAGGTCTGGGGACTGTGAGGGCCAATCCAGCACCTTTACTTCATTGTCATTGAACCATTTATTCGCCAATATCAATGTATGCTTCAGGTCGTTGTCCTGCTGGAACACTATGTCGTCCTTTTCATACCCATAGTACTAATCTTGTAGGATACTCACATATAGTTCAGCATTAAGACCACCATCGATCCTGGTCAAGTACCCAATGCATTTAGCTGTGAAACAATCCCATATCAGGTTTCCTCCACCGAACTTGACAGTTCCTTCAATTTCTCGATCCGTTAACCCCCTTTTCCCTTGTTTCTTCCAGACCCATATGCACATCAGATCCCAGTCTATGGACTTTTGTCTCATCACTCCAAATCACCTGTTTCCAATCTTCTATCTGTCCACTGTTCGTACTTTTTCCAAACTCTAGCCGACACTTCTTATGATGACCTTCTTCACCTTTTTTCGGGCCACCATTCCAGACTTGTGTAATATGCGTTGCACGGTGCTCGCATGGATGTCTGTGATCTCACTATCACGAAGCATACGAGACACCTCCAATGCTGTGTTTGTCGCACCATAACTGGTAGACCTTGTGATGAGCCACCTCTTGGCTTTGGATAGGATAAATGGACTTCATTTCCTATTCTTCCAACTGTCATGGCACTCACATGATACAGTTTGGCAATTTTCTTGGCCGAGATACTGCTATAGATGAGCTGGATGATGCTGTTTCTCTTTTCTTGGGAAATCTTCTTCATGGCTGCTCCTGGAATTGAACCAGTGATCTTTCCCTTAGGAATCAACCTAATAACACACTGAGCTATTAGGTAATGTGAGAACAGGTTGTAATTTGTAGTATACAAGAAGAAAAAGATTGTTCCACCACCAAAACAGTAACAATGCAGTTACATGACAAGAATCTACAAAACTAATCATATGCTAAATAGTTGCAAGTCCAATTTATGTATGAGATAGCCAAGACAATTGTCTATAAAATGATGGTAGTCTCACATTGGAAGCTGTAGTTGATCGTGAGATATGGAGCCTGAAAGTCAAAAGTTCAAAACATTGTTAATGTTTTGCTCGTCTGTGTAACTATTGTGAAGGGGGCACATTGTGGACATTGCTACTGTGTGATCCCATTTGTAGGCATTAAGGGGACTGGGTGTGTATAGTTATGTTTTGGGCAGAGTTAGAGGCGTGGCCTAGTATGAAAAGTATTGCCGTACATATCGTTCCTCTTTGCTATTTTCTAAAGTTGAGAGGTACGCCCATAGATTTGTATTGAAACTGTATACAAGTCTATGTCAGACTGAAAATGTAACATTTTATCTGTATAGTGTGTTCCTTTCCACTCCACCCCTCCCACTAGATGGTTCTAGTTCAATTAGAAACTACAGGGTGGGCCATTTATATGCATACACCTTAATAAAATGGGAATGGTTGGTGATATTAACTTCCTGCTTGTGGCACATTAACCACCTCAGCCCCCAGTGCTTAAACACCCTGAAAGACCAGGCCACTTTTTACACTTCTGACCTACACTACTTTCACCGTTTATTGCTCGGTCATGCAACTTACCACCCAAATGAATTTTACCTCCTTTTCTTCTCACTAATAGAGCTTTCATTTGGTGGTATTTCATTGCTGCTGACATTTTTACTTTTTTTGTTATTAATCGAAATTTAACGATTTTTTTGCAAAAAAATGACATTTTTCACTTTCAGTTGTAAAATTTTGCAAAAAAAAACGACATCCATATAGAAATTTTGCTCTAAATTTATAGTTCTACATGTCTTTGATAAAAAAAAAATGTTTGGGTAAAAAAAAAAATGGTTTGGGTAAAAGTTATAGCGTTTACAAACTATGGTACAAAAATGTGAATTTCCGCTTTTTGAAGCAGCTCTGACTTTCTGAGCACCTGTCATGTTTCCTGAGGTTCTACAATGCCCAGACAGTACAAACACCCCACAAATGACCCCATTTCTGAAAGTACACACCCTAAGGTATTCGCTGATGGGCATAGTGAGTTCATAGAACTTTTTATTTTTTGTCACAAGTTAGCGGAAAATTATGATTTTTTTTTTTTTTTTTTTTTTCTTACAAAGTCTCATATTCCACTAACTTGTGACAAAAAATAAAAAGTTCTATGAACTCACTATGCCCATCAGCGAATACCTTGGGGTCTCTTCTTTCCAAAATGGGGTCACTTGTGGGGTAGTTATACTGCCCTGGCATTCTAGGGGCCCAAATGTGTGGTAAGGAGTTTGAAATCAAATTCTGTAAAAAATGACCTGTGAAATCCGAAAGGTGCTCTTTGGAATATGGGCCCCTTTGCCCACCTAGGCTGCAAAAAAGTGTCACACATCTGGTATCTCCGTACTCAGGAGAAGGTGGGGAATGTGTTTTGGGGTGTCATTTTATATATACCCATGCTGGGTGAGAGAAATATCTTGGCAAAAGACAACTTTTCCCATTTTTTTATACAAAGTTGTCATTTGACCAAGATATTTATCTCACCCAGCATGGGTATATGTAAAAAGACACCCCAAAACACATTCCTCAACTTCTCCTGAGTACGGGGATACCAGATGTGTGACACTTTTTTGCAGCCTAGATGGGCAAAGGGGCCCATATTCCAAAGAGCACCTTTCGGATTTCACTCCTCATTTTTTCCTGAATTTGATTTCAAACTCCTTACCACACATTTGGGCCCCTAGAATACCAGGGCAGTATAACTACCCCACAAGTGACCCCATTTTGGAAAGAAGACACCCCAAGGTATTCCGTGAGGGGCATGGCGAGTTCCTAGAATTTTTTATTTTTTGTCACAAGTTAGTGGAAAATGATGATTTTTTTTTTTATTTTTTTTTTCATACAAAGTCTCATATTCCACAAACTTGTGACAAAAAATAAAAACTTCCATGAACTCACTATGCCCATCAGCGAATACCTTGGGGTCTCTTCTTTCCAAAATGGGGTCACTTGTGGGGTAGTTATACTGCCCTGGCATTCTAGGGGCCCAAATGTGTGGTAAGTAGGTAAATGACCTGTGAAATCCGAAAGGTGCTCTTTGGAATGTGGGCCCCTTTGCCCACCTAGGCTGCAAAAAAGTGTCACACATCTGGTATCTCTGTATTCAGGAGAAGTTGAGGAATGTGTTTTGGGGTGTCTTTTTACATATACCCCTGCTGGGTGAGATAAATATCTTGGTCAAATGCCAACTTTGTATAAAAAAATGGGAAAAGTTGTCTTTTGCCAAGATATTTCTCTCACCCAGCATGGGTATATGTAAAATGACACCCCAAAACACATTCCCCAACTTCTCCCGATTACGGAGATACCAGATGTGTGACACTTTTTTGCAGCCTAGGTGGGCAAAGGGGCCCATATTCAAAAGAGCACCTTTCGGATTTCACAGGTCATTTTTTACAGAATTTGATTTCAAACTCCTTACCACACATTTGGGCCCCTAGAATGCCAGGGCAGTATAACTACCCCACAAGTGACCCCATTTTGGAAAGAAGAGACCCCAAGGTATTCGCTGATGGGCATAGTGAGTTCATAGAACTTTTTATTTTTTGTCACAAGTTAGTGGAATATGAGACTTTGTATGAAAAAAAAAATAAAAAAAAAAATAAGCATTTTCCACTAACTTGTGACAAAAAATAAAAAATTCTAGGAACTCGCCATGCCCCTCACGGAATACCTTGGGGTGTCTTCTTTCCAAAATGGGGTCACTTGTGGGGTAGTTATACTGCCCTGGCATTTTCCAGGGGCCCTAATGTGTGGTAAGTAGGTAAATGACCTGTGAAATCCTAAAGGTGCTCTTTGGAATATGGGCCCCTTTGCCCACCTAGGCTGCAAAAAAGTGTCACACATGTGGTATCGCCGTATTCAGGAGAAGTTGGGGAATGTGTTTTGGGGTGTCATTTTACATATACCCATGCTGGGTGAGAGAAATATCTTGGCAAAAGACAACTTTTCCCATTTTTTTATACAAAGTTGGCATTTGACCAAGATATTTCTCTCACCCAGCATGGGTATATGTAAAATGACACCCCAAAACACATTCCCCAACTTCTCCTGAGTACGGCGATACCAGATGTGTGACACTTTTTTGCAGCCTAGATGCGCAAAGGTGCCCAAATTCCTTTTAGGAGGGCATTTTTAGACATTTGGATACCAGACTTCTTCTCACGCTTTGGGGCCCCTAGAATGCCAGGGCAGTATAAATACCCCACATGTGACCCCATTTTGGAAAGAAGACACCCCAAGGTATTCAATGAGGGGCATGGCGAGTTCATAGAAATTTTTTTTTTTTGGCACAAGTTAGCGGAAATTGATATTTTTAATTTTTTTCTCACAAAGTCTCCCGTTCCGCTAACTTGGGACAAAAATTTCAATCTTTCATGGACTCAATATGCCCCTCACGGAATACCTGGGGGTGTCTTCTTTCCGAAATGGGGTCACATGTGGGGTATTTATACTGCCCTGGCATTCTAGGGGCCCTGAAGCGTGAGAAGAAGTCTGGAATATAAATGTCTAAAAAATTTTACGCATTTGGATTCCGTGAGGGGTATGGTGAGTTCATGTGAGATTTTATTTTTTGACACAAGTTAGTGGAATATGAGACTTTGTAAGAAAAAAAAAAAAAAATTCTGCTAACTTGGGCCAAAAAAATATCTGAATGGAGCCTTACAGAGGGGTGATCAATGACAGGGGGGTTGATCAATGACAGGGGGGTTGATCAATGACAGGGGGGGTGATCAGGGAGTCTATATGGGGTGATCACCACAATCATTGATCATGCCCCTGTAAGGCTTCATTCAGACGTCCGGATGCGTTTTGCGGATCCGATCCATCTATCAGTGGATCCGTAAAAATCATGCGGACGTCTGAATGGAGCTTTACAGGGGGGTAATCAATGACAGGGGGTTGATCAATGACAGGGGGGTGATCAGGGAGTCTATATGGGGTGATCACCACAGTCATTGATCATGCCCCTGTAAGGCTTCATTCAGACGTCCTGATGCGTTTTGCGGATCCGATCCATCTATCAGTGCATCCATAAAAATCATGCGGACATCTGAATGGAGCTTTACAGGGGGGTGATCAATGACAGGGGGGTGATCAGGGAGTCTATATGGGGTGATCACCACAGTCATTGATCACGCCCCTGTAAGGCTTCATTCAGACGTCCGGATGCGTTTTGCGGATCGGATCCATCTATCAGTGCATCCGTAAAAATCATGCGGACATCTGAATGGAGCTTTACAGGGGGGTGATCAGGGAGTCTATATGGGGTGATCACCACAGTCATTGATCATGCCCCTGTAAGGCTTCATTCAGACGTCCGGATGCGTTTTGCGGATCCGATCCATCTATCAGTGCATCCGTAAAAATCATGCGGACATCTGAATGGAGCTTTACAGGGGGGTGATCAGGGAGTCTATATGGGGTGATCACCACAGTCATTGATCATGCCCCTGTAAGGCTTCATTCAGACGTCCGGATGCGTTTTGCGGATCGGATCCATCTATCAGTGCATCCGTAAAAATCATGCGGACATCTGAATGGAGCTTTACAGGGGGGTGATCAGGGAGTCTATATGGGGTGATCACCACAGTCATTGATCATGCCCCTGTAAGGCTTCATTCAGACGTCCGGATGCGTTTTGCGGATCGGATCCATCTATCAGTGCATCCGTAAAAATCATGCGGACATCTGAATGGAGCTTTACAGGGGGGTGATCAGGGAGTCTATATGGGGTGATCACCACAGTCATTGATCATGCCCCTGTAAGGCTTCATTCAGACGTCCGGATGCGTTTTGCGGATCGGATCCATCTATCAGTGCATCCGTAAAAATCATGCGGACGTCTGAATGGAGCTTTACAGGGGGTTGATCAATGACAGGGGTGTAATCAATGACAGGGGGGGTGATCAGGGAGTCTATATGGGGTGATAACCACAGTCATTGATCACGCCCCTGTAAGGCTTCATTCAGACGTCCGGATGCGTTTTGCGGATCCGATCCATCTATCAGTGGATCCGTAAAAATCATGCGGACATCTGAATGGAGCTTTACAGGGGGGTAATCAATGACAGGGGGGTGATCAATGACAGGGGGGTGATCAGGGAGTCTATATGGGGTGATCAGGGGTGATCAGGGGCTAATAAGGGGTTAATAAGTGACGGGGGGGGGGGGTGTAGTGTAGTGTAGTGGTGCTTGGTGGGACTTTGCTGAGCTACCTGTGTCCTCTGGTGGTCGATCCAAACAAAAGGGACCACCAGAGGACCAGGTAGCAGGTATATTAGACGCTGTTATCAAAACAGCGTCTAATATACCTGTTAGGGGTTAAAAAAAACACATCTCCAGCCTGCCAGCGAACGATCGCCGCTGGCAGGCTGGAGATCAACTCTCTTACCTTCCGTTCCTGTGAGCGCGCGCGCCTGTGTGCGCGCGTTCACAGGAAATCTCGGCCATCGCGAGATGACGCATATATGCGTGACTCTGCGCAGGGCTGCCACCTCCGGAACGCGATCCTGCGTTAGGCGGTCCGGAGGTGGTTAATATATGTGAGGGAGGGGGACTTTTCAAGATGGGTGGTGACCATGGTGGCCATTTTGAAGTCGGACATTTTGAATCCAACTTTTGTTTTTTCAATAGGAAGAGGGTCATGTGACACATCAAACATATTGGGAATTTCACAAGAAAAACAATGGTGTGCTTGGTTTTAACGTAACTTTATTCTTTCTTTCATGAGTTATTTACAAGTTTCTGACCACTTATAAAATGTGTTCAATGTGCTGCCCATTGTGTTGGATTGTCAATGCAACCCTCTTCTCCCACTCTTCACACACTGATAGCAACACTGCAGGAGAAATGCTAGCACAGGCTACCAGTATCCGTAGTTTCAGGTGCTGCACCTCTCGTATCTTCACAGCATAGACAATTGCCTTCAGATGACCCCAAAGATAAAAGTCTAAGGGGGTCAGATCGGGAGACCTTGGGGGCCATTCAACTGGCCCACGACAACCAATCCACTTTCCAGGAAACTGTTCATCTAGCAATGCTCGGACCTGACACCCATAATGTGGTGGTGCACCATCTTGCTGGAAAAACTCAGGGAACGTGCCAGCTCAGGGAAAGTCATTACATACACTACCCAAAATACAAAAAAAAATCTCCAGCAGCTACTAGGTAAGGCTGTTGCCTCTATGGAATCCATACTCTCCCAATTGTCTACCTTCGTTCAGAAGATTCTCACACCACTGAATTCTTCAAACTGATGCCTCTGACGTGGGATTATGTGTAGTCCTTTCTAAAGAGGTTGGGGTAGAAGAACACCTTGTCACATTTCTGAGCAGGAAGCTTACACCCCCTGAAAAAACTACAGTATTGTTGAATGTGAATGTTTCAAAGTCAAGCTGGGTCACTGGAATCACTGAGGTAATACTTGGGTGGTCATTTCAGGTAATTTTCCTCTTACTTAAAGGGGTTATCACATGACTAATGAAAGGACATGACAATCTCTTTCTAACAAAGCTAGAACCAGCCCTGTACCTAACATGGATCCAGAGATCTCCCCATTCATTGCTCTGCTAGATTTATATCAAGCTGAAAGCTCAAGGGGAGGGTCTTTTCTGCAGCAGCTAAGGGGGCGTGTCTCGTCTCTCCCTATCACAGCTCAGGAGGCAGTTGAAGGATGAAACTGAGCATGTGCGGCCATCTCAGTGAGCAGGTGTCACGCCCTGCTCTGTGGGTGTTCTGAGGAGATCTGTCAGAATTGCTGCACGTGACTCGATCTGACAGTTTGTTTTGTTGTGGGTTTGAGCAGAATCCCATCTCCTCCCAGGTGTTCATTAGGTAATTGGTGAGGCTATTTATTCCTCTCTCTCCCTATAGCCTTTGCGGGTTATAGTTCTGCCTTGTGTGAGCTCTGGAAGTTTGGTGGATCGTCTGCTCCTACACATCTCAAGATAAGTCCTTTTCCCTTTTTTCTTCTGTGTCTGTTTTGACTAGGCCTCTAGGGTGACACTAGCTCCTGTGGTTGTAGAAGGAGCTGGGTGTCTCATTCCCTCTTCCCTACAGCTGAGTGTTTGGTGCAGTGTGTTATAGTCCTAGGTACGTGGACATGTGCATATCTACCATCCAGATATGCACATGGTCATAGCAGCTTAGGGAAAGTGTTTGTTCCCTAGCATTTGGGGCCTAGTCAGTTGTTTTTGTTTGCTTTGCCTTGTTCTGTTTCCTTCCCTTATCTTACCCACCGTAACAGCAGGACAAAGAAATAGAAAAACAAACTGCAGGGGGCACTAATTAGATACATTTTATTGAATAGCTTAGTGGCTACTTTAAATTTTTAATGACATGCAAATACAAACGTATTCAGATGCAGGTGCTGGTTTGAAAATGTGGAATATTTTTCATTGGACAACCCCTTTAAATGAGTCAAGAAAAAGACAGAAGCGCCAGAAGAGTCATAAAGTGTTTTTTTATATTACAACATTTTATATTTTTAGTTGAGCACAGGTCAGGCAAACTACAAGGGAATGCAGAACACACTGCTTGATAGCTACAGGTCCGACCCCGCAGAATCGAACAAAGGGGGAAGGTATGTAAGACAGTGACTGGAAAAGTGATAGGGAAGCATTATGTTTCCGCAAAATACCTCTCATATTCTACTAGGCTCCAGACAGTATATAATTTCCAGAAAAAGCTGGATCAGATCTAAGGAATCCAGGAAAGCTGAGTATTCCTAGCAAAGAGTAGTTTTCTAAGGGCTTTAGTAAGTTCTGTTTTTGGGCCTGAATTTTTATGGAATGGCAAGTTGGTAGTGAGACCTGTCAATTCTTTCCTGGTCAGTACAAGTTTTTTTTGTAACACAGGATTAGCTTACTTCTGTGCTATTTGCCCTTCTTCTTGACCAGGAGCATTTTTCATTTATTTTCAGTACATGTGACTTTGAAAGCCATAATTTCTTTCCTTTCAGTTAGGTAAATAATTTTTATGCCTTTTTTTGGTCATACATGGGGCTTTTTGTCATTATTAGTTTTGCTTTTTTGTTTTTATTTTTATTATAACCAGAATTTTTAATTTTTTTTTAAAAGGTGGGAAAAGTCTATTTTTCGTGGGTTTTTTAAAAATATTTTTTGTTAATAGCACAACATGCAACTAAAATATATCATTTCATTATGTTCCCTTTCTGATCCTTTTGATATTGGAATGTATGGTTATGGTCGCTAGGGGCAGAGCTACAAGCTGCAGTTTGACATGTTTTGGCAGTTTTTATATTTAACATTTTTATATTTTATGCTTTGTGCCCTAGGGTCTTACAAAACTTTTGCGGACCATGTAACATTAAATTTTTTAGTGCCAATTTCTCCTGTAACTGTGGCTGCCATAGTAGCCCCTATTACGGGCAGAATACAGCCCCCAGAGAGGTTATATAGCACGGTACAAGCTTTCAGCAGAGCTAATCTGGGTCTGATAAGACCCAGCAGATCTCTCAGACTCAAAGCCCCCAACAATCATATGACCCGTGGGACCGGAGGGAAGCTTTCTGATCTCAGCTGTTATGCACAGTGTTAAGGACAGTGGGTGTGGACTCACTGTGCCAACTAACTGGATTGGCTTTTGGCTAAACCTAAGTGCATTGTCCTGGTGCTCCCTTGATATTCCACTTTTAACCCCTGTACAGACATCTGAACTTCACTGCTGGGAACCAACCAGACTGCTACCTCCTAGAGTAGTCTTGGTTTAGTTAGCAGCCCATGGGGATCAGAGACACTGGTGCAATGCACCGAGGGGTTAGATGCTACACATAGTCACGAGGCAGGCTGAGGTCAGGGCAGGCAGCGTACTAGCATATTCAAGAAATCAACCATCATGACAAAGGTCAAGAGCTTCTTCAGGACACAAGAGAGAAAAGATCAACATACAAAGGAAATGATACTCATACAATGTCCACGGCTGTGGACATAATGAAGGTCTCGTCATACCACCAGACCTGTCCTAGGGAGAAAAACAACAAAGTGGGGAACGTCCACTATCCTGGGACAATACTAAATGCACAGACAATTCTGCCACCATAAAGATAAGGCTCATACCAGCATAAACAACTGCAGAGCAAGGAAGTTTTTCTGTGGGGCTTTTTGTTGTCCAGAAATCGCTAACTGCTAAAATAAGACTGAACACGAAAAAAAGGAGATCCATCATGAAAAATTATTTTTACAAAAGACTTTCTGGATATCATTTTTTGAAGTCGCTCCATGTATTCTATTTCTTGACCTAGACATTCACAGTCAGACTATTCAGTGTGACCAGAAAAGGAAAAAGGATGAGTGGCTCAATTAGATCATCACACGGATCAATGTAATGCACTTCTGCCGGCATCTTTATCTAGGCCCATCAAGAGAACAATAGAGCTGTCATACTGTTATCCCAATTCAGGGCAGTTTCTAGGGAATTTTGCCAACAGGGCGAACAATACATAAGCGCCCCCCCCCCCCCCCCCCCATTCACGTTTAAAGAGGACCTTTCATGGGTCCCAACATTGGAAGATAACCTTCAGGCTGTGTAGAGCGGCGCCCAGGGATCTCACTGCACTTGCTATTATCCCTGGGCGCTGCTCCGTTCGCCCGCTCTGGCCCCCGGTATATTCCACGCGCTGTATGGTAATTGCTGCTAACTTCGCAACAGGGAGGAGACATCAGCTTCTCTTCTGGGCGTTCCTTCTCCCTGGCTGTGAGCTCTGCACTGCGATTGGACAGCGCTACAGCCAGGGAGAAGGAACGCCCAGGGAGAAACAGGGCAGACTCCTCCCTGGTGAACCGATAGTAGCAATTACCATAGAGCGCGGGAGAAGGTAACGGGGCCACAGCTGGCAAACGGAGCGGCACCCAGGGATAATAGTGAGTGCAGTGGGATCCCTGGTAGCCGCTCTACACAGCCTGATGGTCATCTTGCAATGTTGGGACCCATGAAAGGTCCTCTTTAAAGTCTCGACATCTCAGTTTGGTCACTTTCCTTTTCTTTTCAGTTTGTTTACACATACCTCTTACATCCAGTGACGTCTCTTTTGATGTAGATGTTCCTTCCCTCTTCCTCATCTTCTCCTTTCAGACATTTCAGACCAGACCACCATTTTTCAGGCATTTTTCGTCTCTGCAGTTTAACAACAAAAATCTTAGTTTACTACTTTTCCATCATCCTCCCATCTTCTGGACAAATCATCCTACTACCCCCAATACTGTGCCGCTGTGATCCCCAATATTATACTGAAGAAATAGATAAACCCCCTGATAGTAGCACAATGCAGAAGCCCCCCATATAAAATACCCCTTCTTTGTGGCCTCAGTAGAAGCCCCCATAGTGCCCCCAATAATGTACCAGTAGTAAGTGCCCCCATAGATGCCCCCCAATAATGTGCCAGTAAGTGCCCCCATAGATGCCCCTCAACAAAGTGCCAGTAAGTGCCCCCATAAATGCCCCCAATAATGTGCCAGTAAGTGCCCCCATAGATGCCCCTCAATAAAGTGCCAGTAAGTGCCCCCATAGATGTCCCCAATAATGTGCCAGTAAGTGCCCCCATAGATGCCCCTCAATAAAGTGCCAGTAAGTGCCCCATAGATGCCCCAAATTATGTGCCAGTAAGTGCCCCCATAGATGCCCCCCAATAATGTGCCAGTAAGTTCCCCCATAGATGCCTCCCAATAATGTGCCAGTAAGTGCCCCCATAGATGCCCTGAATAATGTGACAGTAAGTGCCCCCATATATGCCCCTCAATAAAGTGCCAGTAAGTGCCCCCATAAATTTCCCCAATAATTTTCCTGTAAGTGCCCCCATAGATGCCCCTCAATAAAGTGCCAGTAAGTGCCCCCATAGATGCCCCCAATTATGTGCCAGTAAGTGCCCCCATAGATGCCCCCCAATAATGTGCCAGTAAGTGCCCCCATAGATGCCTCCCAATAATGTGCCAGTAAGTGCCCCCATAGATGCCCCTCAATAAAGTGCCAGTAAGTGCCCCCATAGATGTCCCTCAATAAAGTGCCAGTAAGTGCCCCCATAAATTCCCCCAATAATTTGCCAGTAAGTGCCCCCATAGATGCCCCTCATAAAAGTGCCAGTAAGTGCCCCCATAGATGCCCCCAATAATGTGCCAGTAAGTGCCCCCATAGATGCCCCCAATAATGTGCCAGTAAGTGCCCCCATAGATCCCCCAATAATGTGCCAGTAAGTGCCCCCATACATGCCCCCAATAATGTGCCAGTAAGTGCCCCATAGATGTTCCCAATTATGTGCCAGTAAGTGCCACCATAGATGCCCCCCAATAATGTGCCAGTAAGTGCCCCCATAGATGCCCCCAATAATGTGCCAGTAAGTGCCCCCATAGATGCCCCTCAATAAAGTGCCAGTAAGTGCCCCCATAGATGCCCCCCAATAATGTGCCAGTTAGAAGTGCCTCTCCACGCTGTCCCCCCAATCATGTGCCACAAGTATTGTCCCGTATAAAAAAAAAAACACTTATACTTACCTCCTTGGCAGCGATGCGATGCAGGCCTCTTCCGGCCTGTGTCCCGCGCTGTACGGCTCAGGCGGCACGATGACATCATCACGCCGCCTGCACCGACCTCTGATACGCTGCGGGCCTTGTGCCTCTCCCTCCCCTGCTGCAGCACAGCCATCTGTATCGCTGTCCTGGAGACAGCGATACAGCTGACTATGGTGATGAGCGCTTCCACAATGGAAGTGCTCATCCCCCGATCCACTCTCCACCCTGACTTTAATTATATTCTCGGGGGGGGGGGGGGGGGGGGGGTGGCAATTGACCCGTTGCCTCCCCCCTGCATCACCAGTGTGAACAGCGCCCCCCTTTGACTTGCGCCCCGTGCGGTGGCACCCCTGCCCCGGCCCTAGAAACGGCCCTGTCCCAATTCTGTATCTAGCATTATCATGACAATTTCCCTTCAGATAATGTAGTGCCCTGGAGCACGGATACTTTGAAGTCTGTACATTTTCCCCTGCTTCTCCTAAACTATGTCATCAATTCCTTACTTTATTTCACTTTAAAGGGTTAACTTATACTATTCAATACTGTGGAACAGAATTTTATATATTTGTTGTGATATACACTGAACAAAAATATAAACACAACACTTTCAGTTTTGCTCCCATTTTGCATGAGCTGAACTCAAAGATCTGAAACATTTTCTACATACACAAAAGACCCATTACTCTAAAATATTGTTCACAAATCTGTCTAAATCTGTGTTAGTGAGAACTTCTCCTTTGCCGAAACAATCCATCCCACCTCATAGGTGTGGCATATCAAGATGCTGATTAGATAGCATGAATATTGCACAGGTGTGCCTTAGACTGCCCACAATAAAAGCCCACTCTGAAATGTGCAGTTTGATCACACAGCACAATGCCACAGATGTCGCAATGTTTGAGGGAGCGGGCAATTGGCATGCTGACTGCAGGAATGTCTACCAGAGCTGTTGCCCGTGCAATGAATGTTCATTTCTCTACCATAAGCCGTCTCCAAAGGTGTTTCAGAGAATTTGGCAGTACATCTAACTGGCCTCACAACCGCAGACCACGTGTAACCACACCAGCCCAGGACCTTCACATCCAGTATTTTCACCTCCATGATCGTCTGAGACCAGCCACCCGGACAGCTGTAGCAACAATCGGTTTGCATAACCAAAGAATTTCTGCACAAACTGTCAGAAACCGTCTCAGGGAAGCTCATCTGCATGCTCGTCGTCCTCATCGGGGTCTGGACATGAATGCAGTTCGTAGTTGTAACCTACTTGAGTGGGCAAATGCTCACATTTGATGGGGTCTGGCACGTTGGAGGCGTTCTGTTCACGGATAAGTGACAGTTTCCACTGTTCAGGGCAGATGGCAGACATTGTGTGTGGCGTCGTGTGGGTGAGCGGTTTGCAGACATCAACGTTGTGGATCGAGTGGCCGTGAGGTTATGGTATGGGCAGGCGTATGGTATGGACAACAAAGACAGGTGCATTTTATTGATGGCATTTTGAATGCACAGAGATACCGTGACGAGATCCTGAGGCCCATTGTTGTTCCATTCATCCACGACCATTACCTCATGTTGCAGCATGATAATGCATGGTCCCATATTGCAAGGATCTGTACACAATTCCTGGAAGCTGAAAACATCCCAGTTCTTGCATGGCCAGCATACTCACCGGACATGTCACCCATTGAGCATGTTTGGGATGCTCTGGATCGGCGTATACGACAGCGTGTTCCAGTTCCTGCCAATATTCTGCAACTTCGCACAGCTATTGAAGAGGAGTGGACCAACGTTCCACAGGCCACAATCAACAACCTGATCAACTCTATGCGACGGAGATGTGTTGCACTGCGTGAGGCAAATGGTGGCCACACCAGATACTGACTGGTTTTCTGATCCCCCCCACTCCCAAGTAAGGCAAAACTGTGCACATTTCAGAGTGGTCTTTTATTGTGGGAAGTCTAAGGCACACCTGTGCAATATTCATGCTGTCTAATCAGCACCTTGATATGCCACACCTGTGAGGTGGGATGGATTATCTCGGCAAAGGAGAAGTGCTCACTAACACAAATTTAGACAGATTTGTGAACAATATTTGAGAGTAATGGGTCTTTTGTGAATGTAGAAAATGTTTCAGATCTTTGAGTTCAGCTCATGCAAAATGGGAGCAAAACCGAAAGTGTTGCGTTTATATTTTTGCTCAGTGTATATCGTGTTTATTCGCACAGCACTGTGGAAAGGGTTAATGAACACTGAGAGACGTTAGCTAATAATGAGAAGCTGGTAATTTTCCACAGCTACCATAAGGTTTAAATAAGAGAAAGTTTTGGAGAGAAAAAGCCAGACTTGTTTACCACCAAAACCCGACAAACTGACCTTTTGGATTTCTGGTTTATGTCTAAAGACTTGTTTTTGACTAGAAAAACTGCTGTCATTGCCATTGTTACTGAGGCTCTAATGGAAGTCTATAAGAGACGGAAAGTATAGCATTGTATTTGTTTGTGCTGAGTTTTCCACTCCACCACTCCCTCTAGAACAGGGATGCCCAACCTGCGGCCCTTCAGCTGTTGTAAAACTACAACTCCCAAAATGCCCTGCTGTAGACTGATTGCTGTAGGCCAGGGATCAGCAACCTCCGACCAGGGGCGTAACTATAGAAGAAGCAGGGGAACGGCTGCTTTGGGGCCCTGACCCAGAAGGGGCCCATCCAGGAGGAGGAGGACTAAAAGATTTTGTCAGGGCCCCCTTAACAGTATTACACAATTAAATTATATACAGTGACAGTATAGACGGTGTAGAAAACAGATGGAACAGCTGCCGGGTCTGGTCTGAGAGAGCGATATTTACTAGCCACAGGAATGGGGGCGGCATGAAAGCAAGGGGTTGCGAAAAAATTACTGGGGGAGGGGGGCCCCATTCAAAAATTTGCTGTGGGGCCCAGTCATTTCTAGCTACGCCACTGCCTCCGACACTGCAGTTGTTGTGAAACTACGACTCCCAGCATGCTCCATTAACTCCTTTGGGAGTTCTGAGAACAGCCAAGGAGGTGTGCATGCTGGGAGTCGTAGTTTCACCACAGCTGGAGTGCTGAAGGTTGCTGATCCCTGCTGTAGGCTGTCCAGGCATGCTGGGTGTGCTGCCTTTTCATGCTAATTAAAGGGGTTGTCCGGGTTCAGAGCTGAACCCAGACATACCCCCATTTTCACCCAGGCAGCCCCCCTGACTTGAGCATCGGAGCAGTTCATGCTCCGATGCTCTACTTTGCCCTGCGTTAAATCGCGCAGGGCAAAGGCATTTTTTGGAGATCCGGTGACGTACCGGCCTCTCCATGGGGCTGCCAGGAAGCCCGGTGACGTGGCACTGATGGGCAGGATTTAGCGCTTCCCTACCCAGTAAAGCTATAGCCATAGACCCTACAGGGAATTTTCCTGGTGGGCTGATGGCCATAGGGCCACCGGGCCCTCCTCACTGCTGCTAGCCGTGTATATACTACAGGGGGAACTATAGGGGTCATTATTAGAGGAAGTCCAGGCAGAATGCAGAAGGTAGGGCTGGCCTGGTGTTGTGGCCCACATCTCACCTCAGCCCCCTGATCCATATCCACATCACAGACAATTGGAGGAGAACAGAACGTGGCAGCTATTGATGGCCACCACAGAGTGACAGCTTCTGGGTAGGTATTTGTGCTGCACTGTGGTATTAATGACCCTGCCAACTTTTATGGGCCCCGTTTACTTGTGTTGCCTGACATTCTGTCAATTTGGACACACCCACAACATAGGGGCCACATTTGGTTTTTTTCCAGAGCCACTTTAAGTTCCCAGTCCGCCTTAGCTGGCTGATATGCTGCCAATTTGTAGTTAGTACAGCAAGTGTACTGTGCTGTGCCCAACTTATGTAGGGGTTGGGGGCCCAATACTGCCTCAGGGGTCCACAGGGGGATTTGGCTGTTCCCCTGTGGGTCTGTCCAAGCCTGTGTGCTTTGCAAACGTTGAAAGCAGCAGAAGACCGGCTGCAATTCCTGCAGCAATGGCACCACAAAAAAACTGTACAACTGGAATTTTTCACAAAAACCTCATGCAGAATTTCCCCGATGAGCGGTCTGGTGTGGACGTACCCTCGCTACTACAGATTTTAAGGCCGTACTTTTCCTCCGCATCCAATCTGCATTTTTTGCGGATTGGATGCTGACCTATTTATTTTATTGGGGCTGCAAAAGATGCGGACAGCGCAACGTGTACTTTCTGCATCTGTATGTCCGTTCCGCTGCAAAAAGATAGAACATGTCCTAATCGAATCCGTTTTGGTGACAAGGTCAGGACATTTCTACAGAAGTTAAAAAATAAATGGCGGCATGCACTCAGCCGGGATCCGTGTTTTGCAGATCTGTGATTTGCGGACCCCAATAATTCACATACGGTCGGTGCATGAGCCCTAAAGCAGATCAGACAATCTGTGGCATGCTTGCATTTCTTTTTTTTTTGTATGGGGCTTTAAATCCCAGACATCCCAACCTGCTAAAACTAATTTCAGGGAGGTGCACTTCTCATTTCATGGAGGTTTTCTTTCACAAACTTTTTATTACATTTTCCAGACATATGCAGTATCTGCACACTTTGCTCTATGGTGTGGAGGACTGGGCTCATTACACTGCCCCAAATTATCATATTTATGTATATGATTAAAGGGATTCTGTCACCACCTATAAGCCCTGTGAGCTAAACATCTGCTCATGTCCAGGGTAGCATTCTGATTTCTAAGGTGGCCTTATAAAAGCTATTTGTGGCTTTATTCTGCGGAAAAACTGGTTTTACTAACCTGTCAATCATTGAATTAATGTCATGCCCCGCTCTGACGATGTGCGGAGGTCGGCCAGGATAGCAGCACGAGTTTAGTGTTTGTTTTGGAGCCGTGCTGGATCCGCCTCTCATCAGGTGCACTGGGTGGGGTCATTAGTTTAAATAGCACACCATCCCAGTGCTCTGAGCGGATTATAGGAATCACTGTGGTCTTGGAAGCTAGGAAGGAAGGTTGTCTGTTCCAGCTCTGAAAGATAAGTGTGGTTTAAAGTTTGGTTGTTTTGTGTCATCTCTCCCATCCAGGTTCTGTGCGAGCAGACTGCTCCTATTTCCCCTCTTCACCATCTCAGGGAATTTAGGGAGTTTCAGCCCAGGCACGGGGACACATCATACCTACCACCAAGGTCTGCATGTGGGCTGAGCAGTGCAGGGAAAGAGGTCAGGGATTAGCTAGGAGGTGACCCTTCCCCTGTCTTTTGCCCAGAGCCTGGTTGGTGGTTTATCTGTAAGTCTGAGTGCACATCCGCCGTGACAATTAAAGTGCCCAAGCAGGGGAGGTCTGTGGATGCATGGTGCCTGGCTGCATGCATCGCTGTTCGTGCCCAGCGCCACCTTCTACTCCTCAGTGCCGCCTCTCCCTCTCCCTCCTCCCGCTTTGAGATCCCGCGCATGCGCACAGGCTCGGCCTGATGCGCCGTTGCGGACTGCTGGCATCGGCTTCTTCTTGCACTGTGCGCACGCGCCGAGAAGGGGACACTGCTACAGGTTGCCGGAAAGGTTTACTGCGAGTAAACTAGAAATGAGAAGTTCGGATCTTTCAAATGAACCGATTCATGAATCGAATCTTCGGTTCATTCGCTGAGCTGACAAGAAGCAAGTGAACCGAAGCTTAGGTTTCGCAATGCGCATGCGCAGATGCTTCGATTCACTTACTGACTCGCCGAGTCGGCTCTTGGTCTGAGTCAGGAAGTTTATTCTTTAAAACCCTGTGTGTAATTATCTACCCCACTGTAGGAAAAAAACAAGCATCCAGGGGGTGTGAATTTAACACTGGGGTAAATAATATAATTAAAATGGAGGGGTAAATGTGTAAATGTATTAAAAAAAAATACATCTCTCTCAATAGTTATATAGCTACTGAATGAGACAGAAGAAGGGATGCCTTTAACATATATATCTCCTTGAGAAGCCAATTTGACCCTAAAGGGTTAATTCAACCTGTAATCTAAACTCTGTGTCCTGTCACTTCTCCTATCTCTCTGCTCTGCTATCAGTAAACCTTTTGGGATATATTGTTTCACATGTGTCAGGGAGCCACTATCTAATAGCGGGAGACTCCCTGAACGTCCAGGAGACTTGAGATCCCTGAAATCCCCCCATCCACATGTATGTACCCTGCTCCATCAGGACTCTAGGAAAGCTGGGGAGCAGCACTGCAGCAACCAGGGCCGGTGTTAGGGGGGGGGGGAAACTGGGCAATTGCCCAGGGCCCCCATTGTCGAAAGGGCCCCCGGCTTCAGTGCTTGCTGTTCAGCTGAACGTCCGTGGAAGCGAACGGGCGCATACAGTGTAAGGCCCCCTCCCTGTACACATAACACAAATCATTACCACAGTGCTGCTCTGCAAACTGACAGCTCCGGACACCAGCAACACTCTTCTACTGGAGCTGTAGGACCTGCCATGATGTCACGTGCAGGAGGCGGAGCTCAGCAGAGAAGAGAGGGGTGAAGGACCTGCGATGACCTCACCATCATGTGACCAGAACAGGAGGTGGAACTATGTAGTAAAGTAATGAAGAAGACCAGCAGTGATGCATGGGAAGAAGTGAAGGATTCAATGTAAGTGCTGGGAGTTGTAGTCCTCTCCTTTTATACCTCCTGTTATATAATATCAGAATACATTACAAGATGAGGTATGAGGAGAGGACTAAAACTCCAAGCATGTCCAGCTTGTTATGTAATATCAGTGTACATTACAAGAGGAGGTATAACAGGAGAGGATTACAACTCTAAGCATGTCCAGGCCATTATTATGTAATATCAGGGTACATTACAACACACTGGATATGCTGGGAGTTGTAGTCCTCTCCTCCTCTAATGTACTCTGATATTACATAATATCGGCTTGGACATGCGGGGAGTTGTAATCCCATCCTCTTATACGTCCCCCTGTAATGTGCTCTGATAATAAATAATAATGGCTTAGACATGCTGGGAGTTATAGTCCTCTCCTGTTATACTTCCTGTGGTAATGTGCTCTGCATTAAAGAGGACCTTTCACCTGGATATCTATAATCTAATCTAATTATTATCCTACCTTATAGTGCGTACCCCAGTGATGTCTTGGCAATTATTTTTTTTTTCTAAGAGATTCTCGCGAGAACTTGAGCTCCTTCTCCCTGGCTAAGAGTGGGGTGCTCTGATTGGATGTGCTCGCAGCCAGGGAGAAGATAACCGCGCCCAGAAGAACTTCAAGTCCACACCTAGTATAAGCAAGTCACCTCATTAGCATATGAGGCACCAAAAGATACGGGGACCACAGCAGATGAACGGGGGGTTCTTTAAAAAGAAATTGCCAAGACATCACTGGGGGACGCACTATAAGGTAGTATAATAATTAGATTATAGATATCCAGATGAAAGGTCCTCTTTAAGGCCTGGACAATGGATAGGCGAGAGTTGTCATCCTCCTAGGGCACCACTTCGCTACCCATAAAGGGAGACGCAGATAATACTGTGGTCTGCATCGCAGACAGTGGCGGGGAAAACGAGAGTGAGGTGTTTTTTTATTTTTACTAAATGTCCGCACTGCTGCGGGCACCAAGAAAGGGGGGAAGGAGATCATTATATATACAGTCAGGTCCATAAATATTGGGACATTGACACAATTCTAACATTTTTGGCTCTATACACCACCACAATGGATTTGAAATGAAACAAACAAGATGTGCTTTAACTGCAGAATGTCAGCTTTAATTTGAAGGTATTTACATCCAAATCAGGAGAACGGTATAGGAATTACAACAGTTTGCATATGTACCTCCAACTTGTTAAGGGACCAAAAGTAATGGGACAGAATAATAATCATAAATCAAACTTTCACTTTTTAATACTAGTTTACAAATCCTTTGCAGTCAATTACAGCCTGAAGTCTGGAACGCATAGACATCACCAGATGCTGGGTTTCATCCCTGGTGATGCTCTGCCAGGCCTCTACTGCAACTGTCTTAAGTTCCTGCTTGTTCTTGGGGCATTTTCCCCTTCAGTTTTGTCTTCAACAAGTGAAATGCATGATCAATCGTATTCAGGTCAGGTGATTGACTTGGCCATTGCATAACATTCCACTTCTTTCCCTTAAACTCTTTGGTTGCTTTTGCAGTATGCTTTGGGTCATTGTCCATCTGCACTGTGAAGCGCAGTCCAATGAGTTCTGAAGCATTTGGCTGAATATAAGCAGATAATATGGACCGAAACACTTCAGAATTCATCCTGCTGCTTTTGTCAGCAGTCACATCATCAATAAATACAAGAGAACCAGTTCCATTGGCAGCCATACATGCCCACGCCATGACACTACCACCACCATGCTTCACTGATGAGGTGGTATGCTTAGGATCATAAGCAGTTCCTTTCCTTCTCCATACTTTTCTCTTCCCATCACTCTGGTACAAGTTGATCTTATTCTAATCTGTCCAAAGGGGAACTCCCCAAAGCTATAAACTAAACCATTAATACTTGGGACATCCAATTCTCATCCTGGTTCGGTAGACGCTCTTTAATCAAAACGGTATTATTGCCTAAGATACTGTATTACCTACAGACCTTACCAATACCCCTTCCTAGAACCTTCTTCACGCAATTGCAGACCATCTTCTCCAAATTCCTGTGGCATAAGAAAAAATCTAGACTTAACCACCTCAGCCCCCAGTGCTTAAACACCCTGAAAGACCAGGCCACTTTTTACACTTCTGACCTACACTACTTTCACCGTTTATTGCTCGGTCATGCAACTTACCACCCAAATGAATTTTACCTCCTTTTCTTCTCACTAATAGAGCTTTCATTTGGTGGTATTTCTTTGCTGCTGACATTTTTACTTTTTTTGTTATTAATCGAAATTTAACGATTTTTTTGCAAAAAAATGACATTTTTCACTTTCAGTTGTAAAATTTTGCAAAAAAAACGACATCCATATATAAATTTTGCTCTAAATTTATTGTTCTACATGTCTTTGATAAAAAAAAAATGTTTAGGTAAAAAAAAAAATGGTTTGGGTAAAAGTTATAGCATTTACAAACTATGGTACAAAAATGTGAATTTCCGCTTTTTGAAGCAGCTCTGACTTTCTGAGCACCTGTCATGTTTCCTGAGGTTCTACAATGCCCAGACAGTACAAACACCCCACAAATGACCCCATTTCGGAAAGTACACACCCTAAGGTATTCGCTGATGAGCATAGTGAGTTCATAGAACTTTTTATTTTTTGTCACAAGTTAGCGGAAAATGATGATTTTTTATTTATTTCTTTTCTTACAAAGTCTCATATTCCACTAACTTGTGACAAAAAATAAAAAGTTCTATGAACTCACTATGCCCATCAGCGAATACCTTGGGGTCTCTTCTTTCCAAAATGGGGTCACTTGTGGGGTAGTTATACTGCCCTGGCATTCTAGGGGCCCAAATGTGTGGTAAGGAGTTTGAAATAAAATTCTGTAAAAAATGACCTGTGAAATCCGAAAGGTGCTCTTTGGAATATGGGCCCCTTTGCCCACCTAGGCTGCAAAAAAGTGTCACACATCTGGTATCTCCGTACTCAGGAGAAGGTGGGGAATGTGTTTTGGGGTGTCATTTTATATATACCCATGCTGGGTGAGAGAAATATCTTGGCAAAAGACAACTTTTCCCATTTTTTTATACAAAGTTGGCATTTGACCAAGATATTTATCTCACCCAGCATGGGTATATGTAAAATGACACCCCAAAACACATTCCTCAACTTCTCCTGAATACAGAGATACCAGATGTGTGACACTTTTTTGCAGCCTAGGTGGGCAAAGGGGCCCATATTCCAAAGAGCACCTTTCGGATTTCACAGGTCATTTTTTACAGAATTTGATTTCAAACTCCTTACCACACATTTGGGCCCCTAGAATGCCAGGGCAGTATAACTACCCCACAAGTGACCCCATTTTGGAAAGATGACACCCCAAGGTATTCCGTGAGGGGCATGGCGAGTTCCTAGAATTTTTTATTTTTTGTCACAAGTTAGTGGAAAATGATGATTTTTTTTTTTCATACAAAGTCTCATATTCCACTAACTTGTGACAAAAAATAAAAACTTCCATGTACTCACTATGCCCATTAACGAATACCTTGGGGTCTCTTCTTTCCAAAATGGGGTCACTTGTGGGGTAGTTATACTGCCCTGGCATTCTAGGGGCCCAAATGTGTGGTAAGGAGTTTGAAATCAAATTCAGTAAAAAATTACCTGTGAAATCCGAAAGGTGCTCGTTGGAATATGGGCCCCTTTGCCCACCTAGGCTGCAAAAAAGTGTCACACATCTGGTATCTCTGTATTCAGGAGAAGTTGAGGAATGTGTTTTGGGGTGTCTTTTTACATATACCCATGCTGGGTGAGATAAATATCTTGGTCAAATGCCAACTTTGTATAAAAAAATGGGAAAAGTTGTCCTTTGCCAAAATATTTCTCTCACCCAGCATGGGTATATATAAAATGACACCCCAAAACACATTCCCCACCTTCTCCTGAGTACGGAGATACCAGATGTGTGACACTTTTTTGCAGCCTAGGTGGGCAAAGGGGCCCATATTCCAAAGAGCACCTTTCGGATTTCACAGGTCATTTTTTACAGAATTTGATTTCAAACTCCTTACCACACATTTGGGCCCCTAGAATGCCAGGGCAGTATAACTACCCCACAAGTGACCCCATTTTGGAAAGAAGACACCCCAACGTATTCCGTGAGGGGCATGGCGAGTTCCTAGAATTTTTTATTTTTTGTCACAAGTTAGTGGAAAATGATGATTTTTTTTTTTTTTTTTTTTTTCATACAAAGTCTCATATTCCACTAACTTGTGACAAAAAATAAAAACTTCCATGAACTCACTATGCCCATCAGCGAATACCTTGGGGTCTCTTCTTTCCAAAATGGGGTCACTTGTGGGGTAGTTATACTGCCCTGGCATTCTAGGGGCCCAAATGTGTGGTAAGGAGTTTGAAATCAAATTCAGTAAAAAATGACCTGTGAAATCCGAAAGGTGCTCTTTGGAATGTGGGCCCCTTTGTCCACCTAGGCTGCAAAAAAGTGTCACACATCTGGTATCTCCGTACTCAGGAGAAGTTGAGGAATGTGTTTTGGGGTGTCTTTTTACATATACCCATGCTGGGTGAGATAAATATCTTGGTCAAATGCCAACTTTGTATAAAAAAATGGGAAAAGTTGTCTTTTGCCAAGATATTTCTCTCACCCAGCATGGGTATATGTAAAATGACACCCCAAAACACATTCCCCACCTTCTCCTGAGTACGGAGATACCAGAGGTGTGACACTTTTTTGCAGCCTAGGTGGGCAAAGGGGCCCATATTCCAAAGAGCACCTTTCGGATTTCACAGATCATTTTTTACTGAATTTGATTTCAAACTCCTTACCACACATTTGGGCCCCTAGAATGCCAGGGCAGTATAACTACCCCACAAGTGACCCCATTTTAGAAAGAAGAGACCCCAAGGTATTTGCTGATGGGCATAGTGAGTTCATGGAAGTTTTTATTTTTTGTCACAAGTTAGTGGAATATGAGACTTTGTATGAAAAAAAAATAAAAAAAAAAAAATCATAATTTTCCACTAACTTGTGACAAAAAATAAAAAATTCTAGGAACTTGCCATGCCCCTCCCGGAATACCTTGGGGTGTCTTCTTTCCAAAATGGGGTCACTTGTGGGGTAGTTTTACTGCCCTGGCATTTTCCAGGGGCCCTAATGTGTGGTAAGTAGGTAAATGACCTGTGAAATCCGAAAGGTGCTCTTTGGAATGTGGGCCCCTTTGCCCACCTAGGCTGCAAAAAAGTGTCACACATCTGGTATCTCCGTACTCAGGAGAAGTTGAGGAATGTGTTTTGGGGTGTCGTTTTACATATACCCATGCTGGGTGAGATAAATATCTTGGTCAAATGCCAACTTTGTTTAAAAAAATGGGAAAAGTTGTCTTTTGCCAAGATATTTCTCTCACCCAGCATGGGTATATGTAAAATGACACCCCAAAACACATTCCCCACCTTCTCCTGAGTATGGAGATACCAGATGTGTGACACTTTTTTGCAGCCTAGGTGGGCAAAGGGGCCCAAATTCCTTTTAGGAGGTCATTTTTAGACATTTGGATACCAGACTTCTTCTCACGCTTTGGGGCCCCTAAAATGCCAGGGCAGTATAAATACCCCACATGTGACCCCATTTTGGAAATAAGACACCCAAAGGTATTCAATGAGGGGCATGGCGAGTTCATTGAAAAAAAAAATTTTTGGCACAAGTTAGCGGAAATTGATTTTTTTGATTTTGTTCTCACAAAGTCTCCTTTTCCGCTAACTTGGGACAAAAATTTAAATCTTTCATGGACTCAATATGCCCCTCAGCGAATACCTTGGGGTGTCTTCTTTCCAAAATGGTGTTATTTGTGGGGTGTTTGTACTGCCCTGGCATTTGAGGGTCTCCGCAATCATTACATGTATGCCCAGCATTAGGAGTTTCTGCTATTCTCCTTATATTGAGCATACGGGTAATGAGATTTTTTTTTCCGTTCAGCCTCTGGGCTGAAATAAAAAAATGAACGGCACAGATTTCTTCATTTGCATCGATCAATGTGGATGAAAAAATCTCTGCCAAAAAAAGAAAAAGGAGGGGAAAGGCGTCTGCCAGGACATAGGAGCTCCGCCCAACATCCATACCCACTTCAGCTCGTATGCCCTGGCAAACCAGATTTCTCCATTCACATCAATCGATGTGGATGAATAAATCATTGCCGGGATTTTTTTTTTTATATATACAAAGTGTTTGCCAAAGTATATGAAAAAACAAGTATATGAAAAAACCAGGCCGCAAAGCAATAACTTTATTAACTTTAGAACAGAACATATTAACTTTTTTTTAACTTTTTTAACTTTTTTACTTACCGGTAATTTTTTTTTTGTTTAGTTTTTTTTACCTTTATAGAACAAACCTCTACTTCCCCATGGGACAATGTGCAAAGCGCAAATCGCCCAAAGATGTGGCGAAGTACGTTATGCACTTTATCCCAGGTGAAAGGAGAGGTTTGCAGCAGCTGAGAGTAAAAGGGCCCTAATAGCCCTGTGTGCCTGTCCTGTGAGATGCAATCCCTATGCTAGGTGTACCTGTGTGTGGTACTTCCGGAAACACTCACCAAAGCATAGGGCAGGGTGGTCAGGACAGTCAGGACAGAAATAGCGGGTGTCACGCCTTATTCCACTCCTGCTACAGACACGACATCTTTTTCGGGGTGACGGTTGGGTTGAGGTACCAGGAACGACACTGGGGAAATGTCGCTCGTGTAGACGGCTAACTACACTGGTGGATTGGGCCACGGAACCTCCTGGGTAAAGGAGGTTCTCGATGATCTCTTCCTGGAATTTGAGGAAAGATCGTGTTCTCCCAGCCTTACTGTAGAGAACAAAACTATTGTACAGCGCCAATTGAATTAAATATACAGACACCTTCTTATACCAGCGTCTGGTTCTGTGGGAAACTAAATACGGAGACAACATCTGGTCATTGAAGTCCACCCCTCCCATGAGCGCATTATAGTCGTGGACACAGAGGGGCTTTTCAATGACACGGGTTGCTCGCTCAATTTGGATTGTCGTGTCTGCGGGAATGGAGGAGAGCATGTAAACGTCACGCTTGTCTCTCCATTTCACCGCGAGCAGTTCTTCGTTACACAAGGCAGCCCTCTCCCCCCTTGCAAGACGGGTGGTTACAAGCCGTTGGGGGAAGCCCACGCGACTAGTTCGCGCGGTGCCACAGGCGCAAATCCGTTCTAGAAACAAATGCCTAAAGAGGGCCACACTTGTGTAAAAATTGTCCACATAAAGATGGTACCCCTTGCCGAATAAGGGTGACACCAAGTCCCAGACTGTCTTCCCACTGCTCCCCAGGTAGTCAGGGCAACCGACCGGCTCCAGGGTCTGATCTTTTCCCTCATAGATCCGAAATTTGTGGGTATAGCCTGTGGCCCTTTCACAGAGCTTATACAATTTGACCCCATACCGGGCACGCTTGCTTGGGATGTACTGTTTGAAGCCAAGGCGCCCGGTAAAATGTATTAGGGACTCGTCTACGCAGATGTTTTGCTCGGGGGTATACAAATCTGCAAATTTCTGGTTGAAATGGTCTATGAGGGGCCGAATTTTGTGGAGCCGGTCAAAAGCAGGGTGGCCTCTGGGACGGGAGGTGGTGTTGTTACTAAAATGCAGGAAACGGAGGATGGCCTCAAATCGTGCCCTGGACATAGCAGCAGAGAACATGGGCATGTGATGAATCGGGTGCGTTGACCAATATGACCGCAATTCATGCTTTTTTGTCAGGCCCATGTTGAGGAGAAGGCCCAAAAAATTTTAAGTTCGGAAACTTGGACTGGTTTCCACCGGAAAGGCTGGGCATAAAAGCTTCCCGGGTTGGCGGATATAAATTGTGTGGCATACTGGTTGGTCTCTGCCACGACTAAGTCCAAGAGCTCCGCAGTCAAGAACAGCTCAAGAAATCCCAGGGCCGAACCGATTTGAGCTGTCTCAACCCGAACTCCAGACTGGGCGGTGAAAGGGGGAACTACAGGTGCGGCTGAAGTTGGTGACTGCCAATCAGGGTTTGCCAGCACCTCAGGGATTCTAGGGGCTCTACGGGCCTGTCTGTGCGGTGGCTGCGACGGGGTAACTAGTGCACGTGCCACCGTACCAGCTTCAACTGCCCTTCTGGTGCTCGCCACGTCACCATGTTGTACGGCAGTGCTGGTACTAGGTCCAGGGAGGGCTGCGCTGCTGGTGTATGCCTCACCACGTGATCCGGCAGCGACAGCCCCACTCTGCTGCTCTTGAAGCGGATCCTGCATAACCTGTGGTCTAGCGACATGGGGCCGGGTACGCCTGGTGCTGCCAGGGACCTCCACCTCCTCGTCCGAACTTTGGGTCAGAGAGCCACTGCTTTCCACAGGTTCATATTCTGACCCGCTAGATTCATCAGATGAGGGTTCCCACTCCT
The DNA here is from genome assembly GCF_905171765.1 of Bufo bufo. Lineage (NCBI taxonomy): Eukaryota > Metazoa > Chordata > Amphibia > Anura > Bufonidae > Bufo > Bufo bufo. The sequence continues at coordinate 621,946,995 of NC_053391.1, forward strand.
CATCCGACTGGGTCAGAATCCTGTAGGCCTCTTCAGAAGAATACCCCCTGTTTGACGTTTTGGACTACTAAATTTAGGGGTATTCCCTGAGACTACCCAAGAAAAAAAGCAAGCCTGTCTTACAAAGGGGAGGCTAGCGAAGTACCGGAGGCCGCTGCGGTTGATAAAAAATATCAAAACTGATTTTTTTATCGCCGCAGTGCGTGTAAAATGAATGTGCAGTGATCAAAAAATATATATTTTTTGTCACTGCGGTGGGGCGGGCGTGGGTGAACGCACGTGTGGGCGACCGATCAGGCCTGATTGGGCAAACACTGCGTTTTGGGTGGAGGGCGAGCTAAGGTGACACTAATACTATTATAGATCTGACCGTGATCAGTTTTGATCACTTACAGATACTATAAAAGTACAAATGCTGATTAGCGATACGCTATTCAGCGAATAAAAGTGACTGCGGTGCGGTGGGGTGGGCGCTAACTGACGCTAACTACCTAACCAAGGGGCCTAAACTATCCCTAAAACCTAACAGCCAATACTAGTGAAAAAAAAAAAGTGACAGTTTACACTGATCACTTTTTTTCCTTTCACTGGTGATTGACAGGGGCGATCAAAGGGGTGATCAAAGGGTTAATTGGGGTGCAGGGGGGTGATCAGGGGCTACAGTGAAGTGTTTGGTGTACTCACAGTGATGTCTGCTTCTCTGCTGGATCCAACCGACGAAAAAGACCAGCAGAGGAGCAGAGAAGCCATATAACAGATCATATTTACTAATATGATCTGTTATATGGCTTGTGATTGGATTTTTTAAAAATCGCCAGCCTGCCAGCCAATGATTGTTGCTGGCAGGCTGGTGACGAACTTGTTCTTTAACTTTTGCCGGCCCGCGATGCGCATGCGCGGGCCGGCTTGGAGCGAAATCTCGCGTCTCGCGAGATGACGCGTATATGCGTGACTGTGCGCAGCGCTGCCACCTCCGGAACGCGATCCTGCGTTAGGCGGTCCGGAGGTGGTTAAAAAACATTACACCACATTACCTTCTCTTCAGGGCGGGATGGGAGTACCGGATATACATAGTTATTATTTAGCTATACAAGGAGTACGGTGTTTAGACTGGCTCCGCCACTCAGAGACCCGTCTGGACATACAAGCTGAACAAGCAATTAACCGCATCCCACTAAGATCCCTCCTATTATCTGACACATTTTTGTCCCATACAAAACTTTCTAGCCTCCTAACAAAAAACACGGTTAGTAAATGGAACCACCACCTAAAACACTTTCTGACTTCTACCCCTATATCTACAAATAAGAGATATACTATGGGATGCACCACCTCAATTCCTTCAGACCCTTCCAGGTTCCCTCAGACGTCTCACCACCCCAATCATAGACCTGCTGGATTTGCAGGGTTATTTACTAGAAAACTGGGAACAACCCATCCAAGTGCCCTCTCTGTCCTACCTCCTTTTGACACATGTCAAAAGCTTCATGAAAACATTACTTCCAGCAAAATATACAACTCCGACTCAATTTGAGTCAAAACTATTACAGTTGAAAGAACCAACTAAAAAGATAACTACTATATATGCTGAAATACTTCAATATAACAAACCTGAAACCTTGTCGTTTATGATAAAATGGGAAAGGGACCTACAATACACACTGTCACAAAATTCCCTCAACAAGTGTTTAGCACTCACTCCGAAGATCTCCACATGCGTCCGCCTACAGGAGAATTATTATAAGATACTCACACGTTGGTACTATACCCCGGAGGTCCTTCACAAAATATACCCAGATGTCAGTCACCTATGCTGGCATTGTAAACAGGAATCCGGTACATTTATTCACATATGGTGGCAATGTAGTCACATAGCTTCCTTTTGGAATACTATATGTTCTTCGATAAGTAAGATCTGTAAGACCAAAGTTCAACCAACACCACAACTATGCCTACTTAATCTGTTGGATCCGATACCACTCCCTAGACATGCAAAGAAACTGATAACTTCCTTGCTGGCCTCAGCTAGGATACTTATCGCCTCTAAATGGAGATGTGACTCACCTCCCACATTAGCTATGTGGTTTAATAAATGTGATGATATCTGAATGGAACAGATAGCTGTTTGGGAAACCAGATCCACTCAAGCTTTTCAGAAGACCTGGTACCCTTGGGTGTCATTTAGAGGCTTCGAAAAGCAAGCACAACTCAGTAACACTAAACAAATTCCTATAGTAGACTGAAGTCTCCAGATGTTTTTTATTCCAGACTTGACGACTTAACAGGCTGCAAACCCTATGATTTACATCTTGTGGTGAACCCTTTGTGATCACTCTGGTGAAGTCTTCTCTTGATTATTGACTTTTACACACATACACCTACCTCCTGAAGAGTGTTCTTGATCTGGCTAACTGTTGTGAAGGGTGTTTTCTTCACCAGGGAAAGAATTCTTCGGTCATCCACCACAGTTGTTTTCCGTGGTCTTCTGGGTCTTTTTGTGTTGCTGAGCTCACCGGTGCGTTCCTTCTTTTTAAGAATATTCCAAACAGTTGTTTTCGCCACGCCTAATGTTTTTGCTATCTCTCTGATGGGTTTGTTTAGTTTTTTTCAACCCAAGACCTCATGCACACGACCGTGCTGTTTTTTTGCGGTCCGCAAACCGCGGATCCGCAAAAAACGGAAGCCGCCCGTGTGCTTCCGCAATTTACGGAACGGGCGGCCCATCTTATACATGTCTATATTTGTCCGCAAAACAAACAAGAATAGGACATGCTATTGTTATGCCCTGCTCAGGTTATGTGCGGAGGTATGCCAGGTTAGCAGCACGTGTAGTTTTTTGTTTGTTTTGGGTTTGGAGTTGAGCTGTATCCGCCTTCCTTCAGGTGCACTGGGTAGGGTCGTTTGTGTGAGTTTAAATTACGCCCCTTCCCAGTGTCTGGGTCCTTGCGCCCCGGGTGTCCATAGTTGGGAATGCAGGCCGGGGGGTTCACAGGACAGTTCGTTGCAAGCTAGGAGATTGGCGCCCTCTGGTGGTCACTCCTGCTACTGCAAAAAAAAACATACATATACACATACATACTCATTTCACGTCTAGCAAATGTTTCTTTTTATACACACAGTCATTATGTGATAAAAATAAAAAAACACAATAACTCATTTATTTGTCTAAAACATATTTGAAAATAAATAAAATAAATATATGTTTGGGAAACTATATATGTTTACAAAAAAAAATAATAATAATGATATATACACGTACAATGGTTATAGCGAGGTTCTCCATTCTCATCTCACGAGTTTGTGTTTTCAGTCATTTTCAAATACAAAATTATCATGTTAGTCCGCTTTATACCGCAACAGACAATAGCACGCTCGTATATTCATCAATCTCATTCACGTTTCAAGTCATTAATCGCCGTTTCCTTATCCATTTAAGTATGTTTTTTCGTTCTCTCTTCTCTATTTTAAGGTCACTCCCCCCTCCACTCGGTACGTCAGTTTCAGCACACCCACCCTTCCCACCCTCTATTCCATTGTCACACCAGGGGATGGCCTCCTTCAGTCATCCCTTCAACGTTGCGGTTACGGCACAAATCAAACCGCTTATTCAGGTAATTATTTTGTTAGGATTCCTGTTCCAGTTATAGCCCCGACCACAATTATAGAAAATTTATCTTGAACAACTCTACCATTGTAAAACCTTTGACCGATATGACTAGGAAAGGCGTTGACTTCTCTGTCTGGTCGGATGAGGCATTGCAGGCCTTTTCGGCTATTAAGGAATGTTTTGCGTCTGCTCCCATTCTGATGCAGCCCGATGTGTCTCAGCCATTCGTGGTGGAGGTTGATGCATCAGAGGTGGTAGTTGGAGCAGTGTTGTCGCAGGGTTCATCTCCTGGCAAATGGCGCCCGTGTGCTTTTTTTTCCAAGAAGCTCTCGGTCGCTGAGAGGAATTATGATGTAGGAGATAGGGAATTGATGCGTCACTGGTTGGTCTCATCCTGTTACGGTATATACTGATCATAAGAATTTGGCTTACCTGCAATCTGCCAAGCGTCTGAATCCTAGACAGGCTAGATGGTCACTGTTCTTTACTAGGTTAAATTTTGTGGTTACTTTCCGACCGGGGGTTAAAAACATCAAGGCAGATGCATTGTCTCATAGTTTTCCTGGGAGAAGTGATTCAGAGGATCCTGCTCCGATTTATTTTGGCTGATGGGGTGGTGGTCTCCGCTCTGTACCCCGAGTTGGAGATGGAGGTGTTGGGAGCCCAGGATGGGGCTCCTGATTCTTGTCCCCCAGGGAGGTTGTTTGTTCCTGCTGGACTGCGATACAAGGTATTCAAGGAACATCACGATACTGTCCTTGCTAGACATCCTGGTGGCAAGTCCACCTTTGATCTTATTTCTCAGAGGTTCTGGTGGCCTGGGTTACGTAAGAGTGTTGAGGATTACATAGCAGCTTGTGAGACCTGTGCACGGTCAAAGGTTGCTCACACTCGACCTTCTGGTTCACTTCTTCCTTTGTCTATTCCATCTCGTCCTTGGACGCACTTGTCTATGGACTTTATTACTGATCTGCCAAGTTCCTCCGGGAAAACTGTGATTTTGGTGGTTGTGGACCGTTTTAGTAAAATGGCTCACTTAGTATCGTTAGCTAGTCTGCCCAATACTAAGACTCTTGCTCAGGTTTTTGTTGATAACATCGTGAAATTACATGGCATTCCCTCGGATGTGGTTTCTGATAGGGGCACGCAGTTTGTTTCCAGATTTTGGAAGGCGCTCTGCTGTCGTCTTGGTGTTCAACTTTCGTTTTCTTCGGCTTTTCATCCGCAGTCGAATAGGCAGACAGAGCGTACTAATCAAAACCTGGAGACCTACTTGAGGTGTTTTGTGGCTGAGAACCAGGAGGACTGGTCCTCATTCTTATCTCTAGCAGAGTTTGCCTTGACTAACCATAGGCAGGAGTCCATGGGTAGGTTGCCATTTTTTGGCGCATACAGTTTTCATCCTCAGTTTGGTACCTTTTCTGGGACTGGTTCCTCTGGGATGCCAGAGGAGGTGAGATTTTCTTCTGCCTTGTCTTCTTTCTGGGGGAGGATCCAAGTTAATTTGGAGAAGATGGGTGAGAGGTATAAGCGAATGGCTGACAGGAGACGTATGACTGGTCCAGACCTGTGTGTGGGTGATCTGGTGTGGTTATCTACTAAAAATATTAAACTGAGAGTACCATCTTGGAAACTGGGTCCAAGATTTATTGAACCTTACAAAATATCTGCGGTTGTCAATCCAGTGGCGTTTCGTCTGGATCTTCCACAGACCTGGAGGATTCATGATGTGTTCCACAGGTCTTTACTGAAGAAATATGTGAAACCGGTGGAACCATCGCCATTGCCTCCTTCCCCTGTTCTGGTTGATGGCAATTTAGAGTTCGAGATCTCTAGGGTTCTCGACTCACGTGTTCTTCGGGGTTCCCTTCAGTACCTGGTACACTGGAGGGGATACGGCCCTGAGGAGAGGATGTGGGTTCCGGCTGTGGATGTTAGTGCCAGTCGACTGGTGAGGGCCTTTCACAGGGTCCACCCGGATAAAGTTGGGCCGGGGTATCCGGAGGTCACCCGTAGAAGGGGGGTACTGTCATGCCCTGCTCAGGTTATGTGCGGAGGTCTGCTAGGTTAGCAGCACGTGTGTAGTTTTTTGTTTGTTTTGGGTTTGGAGTTGAGCTGTATCTGCCTCCCTTCTGGTGCACTGGGTGGGGTCATTTGTGTGAGTTTAAATTACGCCCCTTCCCAGTGTCCCGTGCGGGTTATAGCTTCTATCTTGCTCTGAGGAAAGGTGGATTTGCTGTTTCTGCTCTGCTACAAGAAAAGTTGGTTTTGGTTTCCTTTTTGTGTTCTGTCTAGGCCAGTGGTGGCGAACCTGTGGCACTCAGAGCCCTCTTTGTGGGCACCCACTTCCTGGAAAATTTCTCAGGCCTACCAATATGCCTTAGACATTTTCTGCCATTCATCAGCGCAGGACGTGCTATGAATGGCTCAAGCAGCACACTGAATGTAGGCAGGCTATTATAGCCAAATGATAAAGTACATGGAAGATATACTATATTGTTATCCAGGTTAAATTGCCGTGTTGGCACTTTTGTGATAAATATGTGGGCTTTGGGTTACAGTTTGGACGCTCAGACCATAAAACGTTCGCCATCACTGGTCTAGGCTGTTAGACAGACACCTGCCTCCTCCAGGACCTGAGGAGGCAGGCTGCCTCTTTCCCCATTTCCACCATCTCAGGGATTTTAGGGAATCTTCAGCCTTAGGCACAGGGACACGTTGATTCCCACCTTTAGGGTCTGAACGTGGCCACAGAAGTCGAGAGAGAGCGGGTAGGGAATTGTCAGGAGGTGACCTTTATCCCCAGCTTCTGGCCTAGACACTTGTTTTGAGTTTTTTTGTGTGTTTATTGTATCTTGTATCCTACCCACCGTCACAGCTATATTTTTTTGGCGGGGCCTCGGAACAAAGCAACGGATGCAGACAGCACATGGAGTGCAGTCTGCATCTTTTGCGGCCCCATTGAAGTGAATAGGTCCGCATCCGAGCCACAAAAACTGCGGCTCGGATCGGACCATAACTACAGTCGTGTGCATGAGGCCTAATGATGGCTTGCTTCACTGATAGTGACAGCTCTTTAGATCTCATCTTGAGAGTTGACAGCAACAGATTCCAAATGCAAATAGCACACTTGAAATGAACTCTGGACCTTTTAGCTGCTCATTGTAATTGGGATAATGAGGGAATAACACACACCTGGGCATGGAACAGCTCAGAAGCAAATTGTCCCATTACTTTTGGTCCCTTAACAAGTGGGAGGCACATATGCAACCTGTTGTAATTCCTACACTATTTACCTGATTTGAATGTAAATACCCTCAAATTAAATCTGACAGTCTGCAGGTAAAGCACATCTTGTTTGTTTCATTTCAAATCCATTATGGTGGTGTATAGAGCCAAAAATGTTAGAATTGAGTCCATGTCCCAATATTTATGGACCTGGCTGTACCTGGCACTACTGGGGAGGAATGGAGGAGCATTATATACTGACACTACGGGGGAACATTATATGGAACTAGTGGGAGGCACTACAGGGGGACATTAGAGCCACTGGGAGCATTAGGCCCCTTTCACACGAGCATGGCGGATTGACTCCGGATGCGTTCAGGGTGCGTTCAGTGAAACTCACACCATTTTGCAAGCAAGTTCAGTCAGTTTTGTCTGCAATTGCGTTGTTTTAACGCGTGTGATAAAAAACTGGAGGTTTACAAACATCTCCTAGCACTTGCTTTCGGATGTAATGCGTTTTTTACTGAAGCCCTATTCACTTCTATGGGACCAGGGCTGCATGAAAAACGCAGAATATAGAACATGCTGCGTTTTTCACGCAACGCAGAACTGATGCGTAAAAAAACTCTCATGTACACAGACCCATTTAAATGAATGGGCCAGGATCCAGTGCGGGCGCTATGCGTTCATGTCACGCATCGCACCCGCGCGGAAAAATTGCTTGTGTGAAAGGGGCCTTATAGTTATATTATTAGTACTAGGGTACTGTAGGGACACCCGGCACCCCTGCCGATCAGCTGTTGAGGAGACGCCGTGCGCCCGTGTCGTCACCCTTCTCACCGCTGTATGTCTATGGGAGAGCAGCAGTAAACAGCACGCGCCATCTGCTCAAACTGCTGATCGGCGGGGCCGGGGCGTCAGGTGTCGGACTGTGTTTTTAGCACATTATTACAAGATTTGGGGCCCCACTTTTGATTTCGCCCAGGGCCACATTTTGTCTAAAACCGGCCCTGGCAGCAACCATTGGTTTCTTTTAGCTTTCATAGGAACAGATATAACTAAAGCCAATGTGACAGGAGAGGACTCCTGGATGGACATTTGTGGACACGTGTGAAACTTTTAAGCCAATGTATTTTTTTTTTTTTTTTGATTAAAAAAAAAAGTTAAATATCCCAAAAATACTAATTCACTAATCGCCTTCATGTTTCTACAGTCGTATTCAGCTCTTCAATCACTCGGTATCCTCCAGTCCCGCTTTCTCCAACCTGTCTTACGTCACTGCTCCGCTTCTCAGCTTTGTGTTGCTGCCTGGCCTAATTTTAAATAAAGCTTTAGCCGCTTTGAACAGCTCGCCGCAAGGCCTTTAGGGAAATGTAGTCTTCGCGGAGTATTGTCTGCTGTTCCGCCTCAGCCTGGTAGAACGGGAACATCACGGATCAGGAAATCGGGTTTGCTGCCCCCGGTGGCAAGGTAGGCGGGATGTGGTCTTCTGGGAACCGGATCGGTACCGCCCGCGTTCCTTTAAAGGGGAAGGTTCGGTAGGGCCCGGCAGTGTTGGGGATGGGTCAGTGCTGTATATGGTTTTCTTTTCAGTAGCTGTGGAGACTTCATTCATATTTTGCTATAGTGTAGACGGGGAAAACAGAGGAGCCCCCTGATTAACCCTTTACTCTCCAGCCAAGGGTCCTGCCTGCTTGTCCTCCCCATGCCCACATTAGTGGGATCTGCTGGAGGCTTGGGTTGTGGTGGTCTACGCTTGCCCATTGACTGTGATGGGGTACGTAACGCCACTGCGATACTGGCTTGTGAGAACGCGTCCGTGAATTTCACGTCAAATCCCAGGAGCTAAGATAGAAATTTGCAGCTCGCGTCCACTTTTTGGGCGGTTTTCTATAGAAGTTATTATTATCTGGCTACTTAAATCATCAGATTGCCTCCTGAAGTCGGCGCCGGTTTGTTAACCCTCGAGGTTCTCCATCTGGCAGGTCGCCATGTCATTTTATATCTCATTACCATTTCTGGTTTGAGAAGCCAAACCTCAGGAATGACAGGCCAGACATTGTACGCGCTGCGAGCAGAAATCCGATCGCCTCCGGTCACATAGGTCAGCCCGTCATCGGACAAGATGGTGGCGACCCCAGACTTGGGGCACATGCACCCAGCAGTGCAGTCTGTGCGGATTTCGCTGAGTTTCTGCACCAAAATCGGCACGTGTTACTTGTGGATTTTGTCGCGTGTTTGCCCCAGATCTCGCCCTTTGAATTGCAAGGGGTGAGATCTGCACTAAAAAAAATCCACACTACATGCACACGACCGTTCCGTTTTTTGTGGTCCGCAAACCGAGGATCCGCAAAAAAACGGAAGCCGCCCGTGTGCCTTCCGCAATTTTACGGAACAGAACGGGCGGCCCATTGTAGAGATGCCTATTCTTGTTCGCAAAACGGACAAGAGTAGGACATGTTTTATTTTTTTTTGCGGGGCCTCGGAACGGAGCAACGGATGCGGACAGAACACGGAGTGCTATCCGCATCTTTTGCGGCCCCATTGAAGTGAATGGGTCCGCATCTGAGCCACCAAAACGGCGGCTCGGATGCGGACCCGAAAAACGTCCGTGTGCATGAGGCCTAACACAGAGATTTTACAATCCACACCGCAGGTCAACTTCGGCGCAAAAAACCTTCCACACGTGTAGACGTTTTGAAGATCTCATCTGCTTCCATGGCGGTGTATGAGACTGTCTGCGCGCGGTGCATACGAAGCGCGGATTATCTGCAGCGTAATACAGGAGCGGCTCACTAGATGGCGTTCTCGCAATCTCCTGTACGCGGTGCAGAAAATGACCTGCCGCGAGGATTTTGTATTCCGCAGCATGTGTATTGTTTGTGCAGACGTCGCAATGCAAAAGGTGACATCCAGGGCAAATATGGGGGAAAAACAGAAAGCGACACATGCAGATTTTGGAGTGGAAACGCAGCGAAATCCGTGCGAAACAAAGCGGTGTCGAGCAGCCGAGGCTGCCTCATCTGTATGTCGTTTCTCCCAGGACGAATGGGCTTTGAATTGCTGCTGCATGTTTATATAAGGGTGGGGTACACAGGGGTGCCAGGTATGGGTGGGGGTACACAGGGGTGCCAGGTATGGGTGGGGGTACACAGGGGTGCCAGGTATGGGTGGGGGTACACAGGGGTGCCAGGTATGGGTGGGGGTACACAGGGGTGCCAGGTATGAGTGGGAGTACACAGGGGTGCCAGGTATGGGTGGGGGTACACAGGGGTGCCAGGTATGGGTGGGGGTACACAGGGGTGCCAGGTATGGGTGGGGGTACACAGGGGTGCCAGGTATGACCACCCTACTACCGCCAGCCCAGAGCTGGCCCTGTTAATGGGTGCAGTGCACGAAGAGAGGCCCATTCCTAATCTACTGTCTTTGGTCGCCTTAGGGAATTTTAGGGCTCTTGGACACGCCGGTATGTATTTTGCGCGGTGGGGGGTAATAAGACATATAGACGTCATTGGGGTGTTTCCCCTCTATAAACCAGTCCATGGATTACTTGAAAAATGTCTGTCTGCAGCTCTCCCGCCCGGGTGACTGTGGTGAAGGGGTTGCCTTTAGTGACAATCTGTGGCCACACTGTTAGGCGCCCATTTCAGACCAGCAAGTTTTCCGAGTGGGCGCAATGCGTGATGCGAATGCATTGCGCCTGCCCTGAATCCGGACCCAGTCTTTTCAATGAGTCTGTGTACAGGAGCGTTGTTTTTTTCACGCATCACTTGCATGTTCTATATTCTGCGGTTTTCACGCAGCCCTGGCCCCATAGAAGTGAATGGGGCTGTGTGAAAATCGTATTGCATTCGCAAGCAAGTGCGTTTTTCACTGATTGTTGCTAAGAGATGTTGTTTGTAAACCTTCAGTTTTTTATCGCGCGTGTGAAAAAACGCATCAAAACGCATTGCGCCCGCGCGAAAAAAAACTAAACGCAATTGCAGACAAAACTGAATGCATCCAGACCTAATCCGTATTGCTCGTCTGCAAGGGGCCTTAAGCCTCATTCACACGTCCGTGTCTCTGCTTAAATCCGTGAAAAGGTGGTCAGTGATGCCTCCATGGATCCGCGTTAGGTCCATGTTTCTTTTAACGCTGAACAGCTGAAAAATAATTTTCAAAGCATCTCTTCCTAATTATCCGTGAAACACCGATGGCCTCCATGTTGCATGCGTGTTATTCACTGACCCATAGACTGTAATGGGCACAATGGATCCGTGAACATGGAGAAAATAGAGCGTGCATCTGTGCTGAAGACACGGACCCCCGGACCGGGCTTAAACAGGGCTGTGTGAATGCCCACCTTAAAATCAATGGGGACGAGTGCAGTCCGTGGGGCACTGATGTGCGTCTATAGCAGGTGCAGGGGTGGCAGTCACACCTGGGCACTGGTGCTTGAAGGAGCCCAGAGACCCGTCTGCCAGAAGACACCAGTATTATAAATGGCGCTAGTCTTACTGATGCGTCTGCATGGTGGCTCAGTGGTTAGCACTGGTGCCTTGCAGCGCTGGCCTAGGTTCGAATCCAACCAAGGACAACATGGATGGAGTTTGTATGTTCTCCCCATGTTTGCGTGGGTTTCCTCCGGGTTCTCCGGTTTTCTCCCACACTCCAATGATATACTGATAGGGACCTTAGATTGTGAGCCCCATGGGGGACAGCTTGATGCTAATGTCTGTAAATCGCTGCGGAATATATCAGCGCTATATAAGTGCATAAAATACATAATAAAATAACTATAAGGCCTCATGCACACGACCGTTGTGTTCCGTTCCGCAAAATGGGGTTCCGTTGTTCCGTGATCCGTTTCAGTTTTTGTTTCCGTGTGTCTTTCTTTATTTTTTTTGGAGGACCACCAGACATAAAGGAAAGTAAAAAAAAAGTCTAAGACAGGTTTGCCATGCAAATGATAGGAAAAAAACGGACGCGGACGACAATTTTGTGTGCCTCCGCGTTTTTTGGCGGTCCCATTGACTTGAATGGGTCCGCGAACCGTTTTCCGCAAAAATAATAGAACAGGTTATATTTTTTGGACGGACTGGCACCACGGATCACGGAGGCGGATGGCAAACGGTGCATTAGCCGAGTTTTCAACGGACCTGCTGGAAAAGCCTGCCAGAAAGCTGTGCCGCAAATGTGAAACTAGCCTAAATAGTGGTAAATACTCGTGGTATGGATGTAAGATGTTGATTGCATTTGCATGACTGAAGCTATTAGGTGTGATTAAACTGCCTCGGGAGAGGTGTTAGAACAGCATTGTAAGTGGCAGACAATAGATGTCGAACTCAGGAGGCCTTCACTAGTGTTGAGCAAATCGGGTTCGGACTGCTCTATCTGTACCCGATTCGTTTCAAAACTTTGTTTATAATATGCGTTTCTTACCGCAGTAAAATGTATGGGCTCCGCTGAGGCCTTCTTCTAGCCACAAGTAACGCAAGACTTTCTTACTCTCGTGCCTGTGATGTTTAATGAGGCACAAACCCAAGTTCGGCTTCAGATTTTGAAACTGTAATGTGTGCACAGAACCGAACAGCAACGTCTCAGGCATGAGAGTAAGAAAGTCCTGCGTTACTTGTGGCTAGAAGAAGAAGGCCTCAGCGGAGCCCATACATTTTACTGCGGTAAGAAACGCATATTCTAAACAAAAGTGTGAAACGAATCGGGTTCAGATAGAGCAGGCCGAACCCGATTCACCCAACATTAGTCTTCACACAAACGTCTTCCATAGTGAGACGGCCCGTGAAATCGTTTGCTCAAGATAATTCAAATTCTCAGACCAGCTCCCGATTTGTTCTAAAATAAAATGTACTATACTAGCCTCCTTCTCCAGCGCCGTTCTCTGCCCCGCCAATCCTGTCCACCCGCCACTCTTTGTTTACAGCGACGTGCAGGTATAAGGCATGTGACCACTGCCGAGGACTGTGATTGGCTGAGCCACTCCAGAACCTGTACGGGATGTAACTCGTGCATGTAAGGACCCTTTCACTATTTTTCTTTTTTTCTTTTTTCTTTTACTCATTGTAAAGGCTACATTCACACGACCGTATGTGTTTTGTGGTCCGCAATTTACGGATCCGCAAAAAAAAGATTATGTTCATATGGCATCCGTTTTTTTTTTTTTTTTTTGCGGATCCATTGTAACAATGCCTATCCTTGTCTGCAAAACGGACTAGAATGGGACATGTTCTATTTTTTTTTTTTTTTTTTTTTTTTTTTTTTTTTCCCAGGGCTACGAAACAAACATACGAATGCGGATAGCACACGGTGTGCAGTTCGCATTTTTTGCAAACCCATTAAAATGAATGGGTTCTCATCCAATCCGCCAAAAAAATGGAAAGGACACAGAAACAAAATACGTTTATGTGAATGTAGCCTAATAGAAATGGAGTCACGTGTGCCAATTTACTTTTACACACTCTTTTTCCCTAAATATACACTAAACAGGCTAGTATCCATTTGGACAAGGCCTCTTTTACACGACCGTGTGTCCCCCGTGGCCGTATTACGGCCCCCATATGGGTTCGCAATACACGGGGCACCGGCCGTGTGCATTCCGCATCACAGATGAATGAGTCACTTGAATGAGTCCGCAAATCCGTAGATACGGAGCAGAACTGAAGCACGGAACGGAAGCACTACGGAGTGCTTTCGTGGGGTTCCGTTCCGTGCTTCCATTCTGCAAAAAGATAGAACTTGTTCTATCTTTTTGCGGAATGGAAGGATCACGGACCCCATTCAAGTGAATGGGTCCGCATGCGGCTGGCTCGCGGTTGGGCACGGCCATCAGGCGTTCGTGTGAAAGAGGGCTTAGGCTACATTCAGACGACCGTATGTGTTTTGTGGTCTGCAAATTGTGGATCCGCCAAAAAAAAGGATGACGTCCATATGGCATCCGTTTTTGTTTTTTTTGTTTTGTTTTTTTGATCCATTGTAACCATGCCTATCCACAAAATGGACAAGAATAGGACATGTTCTATTTTTTTGCTGGGCTACGAAACGGACATACGGGTGCGGATAGCACACGGTGTGCTGTCCAAATTTTTTGCCGACCCATTGAAATGAATGGGTCCGCATCCTGTCCGCAAAAAAAACACGGAACGGCCACAGAAACAAAATACGTTTGTGTGAATCTTAAAGGGAACCTGTCACCAGGACATTCTGTAATAACCCAGGCACAGTGTCTTGTAGTTCTAGCTCCGCTGAATGTAATGATACCTTTCACTTAGTAATCTGTTGTTTTGCTTCATTCTGGGGGGAAAAAAAGGACTTTTAATCCCTATGCAAATGAGCAGTTAAAGGGGTTGTCCGGGTTCAGAGCTGAACCCGGACATACCCATATTTTCACCCAGGCAGCCCCCCGGATGTTAGCATCGGAGCAGTTCATGCAGAATCACACAGGGCAGGGGCAGGTGCGGATGCGATGCGTTTTTCACTGATGCTTGCTAAGAGATGTTTGTAAAACTTAAGTTTTTTATCACGTGCGTGAAAAACGCATCAAAACGCATTTCACCCGCGCTGAAACAACTGAACGCAATCGCAGACAAAACTGAGTGAACTTGCTTGCAAAACGGTGCGAGTTTCACTGAACGCATCCGGACCTAATCCGTCACGCTCGTGTGAAAGAGGCCTCATACCTTATCTTACCTTATCTCTCGATAGGCTTCCCCCCCTTGGTTTTGGCTCACAATAACTGAAGTGTGAAGTGAACTCAGCCTAACATGATGTGGAGTGGAGGTTTTTTTTTTTTACACAGCAGAAGGGATGTCGCTCATTTCGGGCAAAAAAATTGAGGATTTGCCCCATTGAATGATAGTGCAGACCATTTTTTGCCTTTATATTTTTGACTTATTTATTTGATTTGGCTATCTTTTATCTACTTTTAGGACTTGTGTGGAAATGTAGTTTTAGGTCAAATTTAGGCAGAAATATAGAAAATTCCGAAGGATTTACAAACTTTCAAGCACTTCTGTATGTTGGATTTTTATATGAAATCCACTGCAAAATCTCCTTTTTTTTTTTATTTATTTTTATTTTTTTTATTTTTTACATGCAATTTTTGTGCTGGATTTATGATTCAGGGTTATTTTTTTAATGACTTGGTATTAGGGTACTTTCACACTGGCGTTTTTGTTTTCTGGTATTGAGTTCCGTCCTAGGGGCTCAATACCGGAAAAAAAAACTGATCAGTTTTATCCTAATGCATTCTGAATGGAGAGCAATCCGTTCAGGATGCATCCGTTCAGTCCCTTTAGGTTTTTTGGACGGAGAAAATACTGCAGCATGCTGCAGTTTTATCTCCGGCCAAAAATACTGAACACTTGCCAGAATGCCGGATCCGGCATTAATTTACATTGAAGTGTATTAGTGCCGGATCCCATCCGGCATTAAGTGTTCCAGCAAAACGGATCCGGCTTTCTGATCTGCGCATGCGCAGACCTTTAAAAATGCCAAAAATAATACTGGATTCGTTTTTCCGGATGACACCGGAGAGACGGATCCGGTATTTCAATACATTTGTCAGACGGATCCGGATCCATCTGACAAATGCCATCAGAACTGCCTGCCGGAATCCTCTGACCAAGTGTGAAAGCGCCCTCAAAGGCTTCGTTCTAATTGGGTAGTAGTCTGTGTAACTTGGTTGCTATTGTACTATCCTTAGTAATTGCCCCCTCTGACGGGTCATTGTCTTAGCTGTGAATTTGATTTCATTTGTGCCAGAAAACTGGCGTAGATAAGGATAAATTGGCCTGCCATGCCCCCGTCCCGCCTTTGTCACTCCCACTTTAGGGAAAATGGCGAGGGCGGCGTAAAATCAAGGGAGATGCAACAATGTTTTAAAAAATTCGCAAACAGATAGGATGTGACTTTTTAACGCCAATTTTCAGGTGCAAAGGAGGTGATGAATCTCCCCCAATTACTTTTGGTGCTGGCAGAAAGGCACGATGACCCGATCAACAAGGGCATTTGCTCATTCATGGGGTGATCACCGGCATCCTTCATGCGGGCCAGTTATCGGGAACGAGCATTTATACAAATGGTCCGGCCTGATTATAGGTCCGTGTAATAGGATGCTTAAAGGGGTATTCCCATCTCAGACATTGAGGGCTTATCTCTAGGATATGCCCTCAATGTCTGATAGGTGTGGGTCCCACCTCTGGGACCCGCGCCTATGCTTAGAAAAAAGCCCACAAAGTCCCGGAGGGCGCACAGGCCATGTGAAGCCGCCGTCCATTCATTCCTATGAGAGCGCCACACAATCTGCTGCCCAAAAGACCTGATCGCTGATGCCTGAATGAACAACAGGATCACCTGATGAAAGAGCATTGTGCTTGTTCATCGGGAGATCGGTGGAACATTTAGATGGGCAGATTGTCGGGAACGTGCATTCGTAGGAACATTCGTTCCCGATGATCTGCCCGGTTATCGGCAGTGTGAATCCACATTTAGACTTATCAGAGCCGTTCAGGTTGGATGATACATTTGGTGCAGGGATAGCCACTTTACACCAACCACTGATTGGCTTACTTTGTGCCAAAATCTTGATGCAGTTTAGGTGTGTTGTGCCACGTCTTAAACCATGCGCCCTTCACACAAGGCACAAAAAGTGTCTAAAACACAATAAACGTGGTACAGATCATGCACGCCGTTTTTTTTATTTGGGCACAAATTCATGGCTTCTACAGACATTTTGGTTTGGCTTTTTTTTGTTGTGCGCTGAAAAAGTTTAAAAAAAAAAAGTGTGTTTTAAATGTCGTACATAGTCTTATGGTGTTTTTTTTTTTTTTTTTCCAATTTTCTTTCTTCTACACAAGTTTCATGTGTTTCAAGCACTTTTTCCCCTCCATAGACAAAGGTATAGAAAAACACATAAAAAATGCAAGTACGTGTGGCAGTGTGTGCCGCTTGTCATCATTTTCAAAGACTTTTAAGTTAAAATGTTTTTTTTTTTCCGGGATTTTCATACTGATGACCTATCCTCAGGATAGGTCATCAGTAGAGTTGAGCGAACCTGCCTTTTGGCAGATTCGGGTTTGGGGGTTTAAGTGGATTACGTAATGGATTCCATTGAATGCCTCTAAACTTGCATGCCGTCATAATACAAGTGTATGGCCAGCAGAAGGGAGCCATCAGATCTGGCCATACACTTGTATTATGTGGCATGCCGGCATTGAATCCATGACGTAAATTCACTTAAACCCGAACCTGAACTCGATCTGCCAAAAGGCAGGTTCGCTCAACTCTAGTCATCAGTATCTGACTAGGATCCGACACCCAGTACCCCCGCCAATCAGCTGTTCAAGACGGCACCAGCACTCCTGTGAGCGCCACGGCCTTCTCGTAGCTTACCAACCACAGCGCCGCACATTGTATAGCGGTTGTGCTTGGTATCGCGCTCAGCTCCATTCACTTCTATGGGGCTGAGCTGCTCCTAGGCCACGTGACCGATGAACGTGTTGTCACTGGCCCTATCCTGAGGAAAGGTCATTAGTATTAAAATCTCGGAACAACCCTTTAAATATTAGGGGGCGACATATTTTTTTCAGAAAAATAAAGAAAATGCAGCAACAAAACAAAATGCCACAAAAACTGTGTGTGAACCTGGACTTCGCTAGAATTCCGGAGGTTAGCTTCATAAATGTCTCGGACATTTTGCTCCTTTTTGCAGGACCTGCTGTAGGCCGCACACGTGTTGAACCTGACTGACGCCATTTATTATAGAGGACTCCTGAATCCTGCCAGTGTGGATCCCTGAGGGGGGGGGGGGGGGGCATGCTCCGCTTATGGCAGAGGCTGGTCTTTGGCGTTTGCTGGGTTATTCACTGGATAGGGCTACGTCAGGGCATGGGATAATTGCCCTAATTGAAAAAGGCCGGCCATCTTGGAGCAGGTCCGATCCCTCTTATACACTAGTGACTCGTTCTAAGATATAAAATATAGTTTGTGAAGATTATGTTTCCATATCCGTACAGAGAGATGAACAGGACAGAGTAAAGCAGCCCGAGGTGTATGGAGGATAGTCGTGGATCCTTGTGTGTGCTGTCCATGTAATCTCTGTTCTTGTCCTTTCAGCATATCACACACTACAGATGAGGGGGACATGGTGACACACATACTGTGACTTGTAGGGACCAGAAGTGGCCACAATGGTGAGTATCTGTATTGTATAGCCGGCGTCTGTAGAGCTCTAGGTGATGTGAAGCGATGGCCGTATAGTGCTCCTTGTTATTGTATATGTGTCCTATTAAAGGCTATGATGTACCTCAGTTATTACAGTGGGTGAGCTCCTGACATGCGCACTAAACAGGTCTATAGCCCGATGGGCTAAAACGTACGGCCTAGACGTCTGTATCACATAGAACAACTTCTAGTAAAAGAATAGCGTTAAATGGAGGCCATAAACACTGGGGCTCCCATCAGTCGAACCCACAGCAATCCTACATTTACCACCCATCCTCTGAATAGATGACTACCAGAGCTGAACCCAGACATATTCCCGTTTTCACCCCTACTGTTGTGTGTATGAGGCCTTAAAGACATATTTGGAAGGACATTATGCTAAACCTACAGGGGAATACAGCGTCGCATGCCTCATGTCCAGTGATGTCTTCTCTGATGTAGACATTCCCTTCCTTCATCTTCTCCATTTGGAGATCAGACCACCATGACTATTTCTTTCAGCCACATCTCATCCCGGCAGCCTCTGACACACAGACATGTTAGATTCCTCATTTTTCCATCATCCTCCCCCTCCTGGTGCCTCAACATTGTCATCCTGCTGCTACCCCCAATACTGTGCCCGCTGTTCTCCCCCATGCCCACAAACACTATTGCTCCAAGACTGCCCTAAGTAGTAATAGTGCCCCCAATAGCAACCCCATTAGTAGTAGTGTTCTCCATATTGTGCCGAATAATAATGCCCCTACAGTACCCCCTATATTATTAATGCTCCCCTCCCCCGTATAGTATAATGCCCCCATATAATGCTCTCCCCCCCTGTAGTATAATGCCCCCATATATAATGCTCTACCCTGTAGTATAATGCCCCCATATATAATGCTCTGCCCCCTTATATAATGCTCTCCCCCCTGTAGTATAATGCCCACATATATAATGCTCTCCCCCCTGTAGTATAATGCCCCCATATATAATGCTCTCCCCCCTGTAGTATAATGCTCCCTCACTACCACCAGGTATTTCACACAGTGGTGCCATAGATACGTTTTAAAAAAAAACACATTATACTCACCTGTGTCCTTCTGCGATACACACCACCGCTACCACTCCTCCCGTGAACTGGCGCAGGAGGTTGCGATGATGTCATCGCGACCACCTATGTCGTTCTACTGCCTCATCGGCCTTGGGCCAGACTGCCTGAGGCCTGTGGGGCTGAACAGCGGGGACAGGAGCCAGAGGCCCCCATGAGAGTCGTGACATCACTAGAATACCGTGTTTAATACCGCAGTATATCACACATCCTGTCAGCGCAGCATTTACCACCATAGTAAGCCTCTTTAGAGATCAGTGCTCTGCAATTTTATGAAACTTGTTGAAAGGTTTAAAATCTACCGCTGATTATTAAAATGTGGGATTTCTTGACCGTGAATCTTTTTTTCCTTCCAGCAACAGACCTTGGAGTTGGCGCTGGACCGGGCTGAGGTAATCCCTGCTGTTCTCTCCTTTCTCACACGTTTAGTAGGATATTGTGTTCCTGTGAACCCAGGGATAGAGGCCAGTTTATCCGCCCAGTAAACCTATAGGCATCCAGTGTGCATGCTTACTGAAGGATGGGGCCTGTTGGAATCCAACAGCCTACTCCTTCTTTCTCATATCATCTGCTTTAAGGGGGAGAGTCGGGACACCCCCATAAACAGTACTTGGCCGACATTAAAGGGGGTTTATCCCCCATATGACCGGGCTCCCCGCACTTAATCTACTTGCCTGGCTCTCCGTTCCCTGCGCCGTGTTATGCGCTCCTGGTTCCCGCACCGCTGCTGCTTCTCGCCGCCGTGTGCAGATGAAAACATCCGGTGTCCGGGGGAGCAAGGCAGGGAGCCAGGTAAGTAGATTCAGTATGAGGGGTCCGGGCATATGGGGGCATTTTTTAGTCTCGGATAACCCCTTTAAGCTTATGTGTATGGCCAACTATTGAGAAGTAAAGTCATCTCCTTTTAAATAGGTTTTCTGGTACTTTAAAGGGTGTTTCCCATGAGTGATGTAAAAAATGAAAACCTGACGATCTCTTTCTACCCTGTACTCCACATGGATCCGGAGATCTCCCCATTCATATCTCCAATTGCATGTGCGACCACCTCAGCAGAAATAAGGAAATGCACAGCAGGTGCTGCTATACAGATACATTGTATTGAATCACTCCGTCGCTATACTGAATTTTTAATTATATAGAATTACAAAAGTTTTCAGATTTAGGTGCTTTTTTTTTTAAATGTAGACTATTTTGCACGGGAAAACGCCTTTAATATTAATGGACTGTCCTGATCCGCTGTTCTGTAGTGGCTTTAGCACAGGAGATACTGCTTAACAGCTTTTTGGTGATGGTACGTGGTGCCGTAGACCCACTGATCATATATTAATGGTCTATACTGCAGACAGTCCATAAAAAAAAAAAAAAAAAAACTTTAACCCCTTAGTGACCAGTCTGTTTTTGGTCTCACTGACCAAGCGTTTTTTCTTCCTTTTTTCACAGTCACCTTCCAAGAGCTATAGCTTTTTTTCCTTTTTCCGTCTATGTAGCCATATGAGGCCTTGTTTTTTGTGGAAAAAGTTGTAGTTTCTAATGGCGCCATTTTGGGGTACATATCTTTCTGATTAACTTTTTTTTTAAACTCTTTCTGGGAGGAAGATGGGGAAAAATAGCAATACTGCGACGGAGTTTTTACATTATACATTTTTTGGCATTTATTTTTTTGCATAAATAACATAATATCTTCTCTGGGTCAGTAAGATTACAGTGATACCAAATACATATATATTTTTTTTTTTTTTACATTTTACTACTTTTGTGTAATATACACTTTTTTTTTTTTTTTTTTAAAGAGGAAAATCTTTTTGCATCCCAAGACCCATAACTTTTTTTTATTTTTCTTTCTATGGAGTTGTGTGAGGGCTTGATTTTTACAGGACAACTTGTAGTTCTCATTTATCATTTTGGGGTAAATAAAACTTTATGATCGCTTGTTATTATGTTTTTTTCAGTGAAAGGAATAAATTAGTAATTTTTTTATTTATTTTTTAATGGTATTCACCATAGGGGTTAATTTACATGATCTTTGTCTAGTGCAGGTCGTTACAGACACGGCGATAACAAATATGTGGGGGGGATTTTATTTTTGCAATTTTTTTCATTGAAAAGCATATTTTATTTTAATTTAATACATTTCTTTTTTAACTGGTTAATAGTCCCACAAGGGGACTATAACAAGAAATCTTTTAATTGCTTCTAAAATGCAATGCACTATCCCTATAGTACATTGCATTTTAAAGTCAGTGCTATACTGACATTAACCAGCAGGCTGCGCCAGAGAGGCTGCTGGAAAACACTCAAGGTAGGCTTGGGGCCTACACCAGGTGCCAGCCAGCCTTTACACACATCGGCACCCCGCGATCGCATTTGCTCAGTCATTGCTTACATGCGTCGGGTGCCATTGACAGTGGCATGGAAGGGGTTAAACAGCCCAGCTCGGCACTTCTGCCGGCCCGGGCTGTTAGAACAGGAGCGTGGCTCTAATGTGACCGCGGGCGATCTAAGGCTGTTAAAAGGTGTATGGGTGGTCACTAAGGGGTTAAAGGAATGATCACAACATACATGGAATAGCTCATTCTGTATTTCCTGTAGAGTTGTATGGAGCGGCAGAACACATCCTTAGCTGTTCTGATGCAGGGGTCCTAGGGTTCGAACCCCCACAATATAACATTTCAAAATATGTTCTCAACATTTCCAGCAGAAATGCTCGGTCACTGTAACTGTAATATAAATGTTATGCAGTTAAGGTGGTTGTCTGGGTTCAGAGCTGAACCCAGACATATCCCTATTTTCACCCAGGCAGGCGCTCTGATTTGGGAGATGCTCCCCCTTGCCCTGCACTGTATCGCGCAGGGCAAGGGATGTTTGTTTATATTTTTACACTGCCAGGTGGAGGCTTCCGCCTAGCAGTGTTCCCAGTGACGTCACCAGCACTGATGGGCGGGTTTTATCCCTGCCCTACCCGTTTAACAGGCTAGGGCGTCGCTAAAGCCCGCCCATTAGTGTCAGTCACCTCATCGGGCTCACTGCTAGGCGGAAGCCTCAACCTAGTATACCTATGGAGAGCCCGGTACGTCACCGGATCAAAAAAAAAAAAGACTTTGCCCTTCGCAATACAGCGCAGGACAAGAGAGAGCATCGGAGCATGAAATGCTCCGATGCTCATGTCAGAGGGGCTGCCTGGGTGAAAACGGGGATAACTGAAAAATGATTTTGATGCATGTAAAAGAATAAAACTTGCGTAGCGACCTTCAACCTCTCCTGATTTGTCTCTCTTAGGCTACTTTCACACTAGCGTTTTAGTTTTCCGGTATTGAGATCCGTCATAGGGTCTCAATACCGGAAAAAAACGCTTCAGTTTTGTCCCCATTCATTGTCAATGGGGAATCTGAACAGAACGGAATGCACCAAAATGCATTCCGTTCCGTTCTCGTACCGGAGAGCAAACCGCAACATGCTGTAGTTTGCTTTCCGTCCTGGGATGCGGAGCAAGACGGATCCGGCATGACCCCCAATTCAAGTCAATGGGGACGGATCAGTTTTCTCTGACACAATAGAAAATGGATCCGTCCTCCCCTGACTTTCAATGGAGTTCATGACGGATCCGTCTTGGCAAGGTAAAGATAATACAACCGGATCCGTTCATAACGGATACAGATGGTTGTATTATCAGTAAGGGCTTGTTAATTTCAGTGGTTCCGCAAAAAAGAAAAACTGAATGTACTCCGTATGCATTCCGTTTCCATATTTCCGTTTTTCCGTTCCGTTCAAAGATGGAACATGTCCTATTATTGCCCGCAAATCACGTTTCGTGGCTCCATTCAAGTCAATGGGTCCGCAAAAAAAACAGAACACATACATTCCGTACTCCATATGTCTTCCGAATCCGTTCCGTTTTTGCGGAACCATCTATTGAAAATTTTATGCCCAACCCTATTTTTTCTATGTAATTACAGTATACTGTATATGCCATACGGGAAAACGGAATGGAACCGGAAACGATACTAAAAACAAAAAAACGGATCCGTTAAAAATGGCCTGCAAAAGACTGAAAAAGCCATACCGTCGTCTGAAGAAGCCCTAACGGAAGCGTTTTTGCTGAACCCTGCCGGATCCAGCATAAACGCTAGTGTGAAAGTATCCTTAGTAACTACTTGGATTCTTACTAGAAGTTTATGACTGAATTGCCAACAGTCTCTCATAAGAGTCCAGTAGGGTGTTACCAGTGTGGGCGTGTCCTTTCCCATTTGTGTCAGACGGTGCAGAAACACCCCCCCCCCCCCCAACTGGTAACGCCCATCTGTACCTTTATTGCAGGCTGCTGGCAATTCATTCATAAACTTCTAGTAGGAGTAGAGGAAAGGCACAACACAGGTTATTTCACGGGGAATGTAAGTAATTGCTAAAACATGAGGCGACAGGTCCCTTTAAATAAAGTGTGATTTTCAGAAAAAATGTTTTTACATTATGCTGACTTAAATTGGGGGCGGGGAGGGGGGGGTCTACCTCGATGACTGTGAGAATTATTCCAACTCTCCTTTTTGTATTTTCCAGTATGTCATTGAGAGTGCCAGACAGAGACCTCCAAAACGCAAGCATTCATCCGGATCGAGGTGATTCCCAGTCTCCCTATTAGAAACGTGTGATGGATGTAGCGGGTATTTTTCTTCCGCACATGTCTGCGCCGCGGCTTTGTAGACGATGAGGCATTTGCTCCATTCATATGTCTTGCTTTCTAGCGGAGCTTCCATGTTAAGCAGAGTTTGGTCCACAAGGTTCTCAGGCTAAAACATCTTCTCTTCTTGCCTACCACATCTCAGATTACTCATATGGAAATGTAATTACATTCACAAGTAAGCGAGCGCTGAATGCCAGGAGATGTGTGTCAGTAGGAAGCTGCTGTGTGTGCCAGGTGTGCACAAGGAAACAGATGTCAGCGCGCAGCACCACGCTCGCGGGCAGGGGCCTCACTGATCTGACTGCACGTTTAGCCACATGTAGAAACCATTTATATTGTGATATGTATACTGATAAGCCCTAAAACCGCCTGCCTAATACTGTGTAGATCCCGCTTGTGCCGCTAAAACACAGTTCTCACCCAACAAGACATAGGCTCCACAAGATCTCTGAAGGCGTCCTGTGGTATCTGGCACCAAGAGGGTTGCAGCAGATCCTAAAAGTCCTGTAAACAACAGTGTGGAGCCTCCATAGATCAGACTTGTTTTTCCAGCATGTCCCTCAGAAGCTCAGTGATCTCAGTGCCATCTGTGGAATGTGAAGACCAGGTCATTGCCAAGTCCCTATTAGACTGCCCAACTTTCAGACCAATTATTGGGGACAAGCGTTCATATGAACACTGATTGCCGATATCTGGCTCGTATAATCTAGCAGCCATTCACCCAATGAACAAGCAAACGCAGATTCATTGGGTGATGGGCATCAAGATGAACGATGCCCTATTTGTACCCATGAAACTGGCTGACCTGCGCATTTGGCAGCTGAAGGTCTTCCTGTCATAGCTAGCATTAACTTTTCCAGCAACTGCAATGTGGCAATGGACCAGATGTGCTAGGCTTCTCTACACTTATGCATCAGTGATGCTAGGGTGCTTATGACCCTGTGGGTTTACTGTTTTTGTTTGCACTAACCACTGCATAGGGAGGATACCCCACAAGACCCGCCATTTAGGAGATGCTCTGACCCGGTCATCTAGCGATCACCAGCCCTGGTCAGCATTGGGCTACTTTCACATCTGCATTTTTAATTCAGGTTGTGAGAACAGTACTATCCTTGTCCGTAATGCGGACAATAATAGGACATGTTCTATTTTCCTCTTTCGCCTATGACAGCACCCCTGGAGAGACCGCCTCCACCTCCTCAGGACAGGAAACGGGAACCAGAACTGCCCTTTAAAGAAAGATCATCCCCTCTACCTCCAGTTCTGTTTCCTGTCCTAAGGGGCAGGAGGGAATCTGATCCGCTAGAAAAGACTGGAGCTGCGGGGGCCCCGGCTATTGTTAAGTGTGAGGAGGGTTACCCCATGCGGCGCAAGACTCCTTTAGGAGCCGCTGCAGAAGTCTGGTCTCCCTTCTCTCTCCCTACCTCCTTTTGTTCCCCCTCTCTGGTCCCAGGGAGGTTTCGATCTTTTTGGGCTCCTGCAAACCTCTGCGGCCGTGTTCGCATGTTCAGCCACCGACCAGAATGCTGGATTTACTTCCGGGTTGCGGCAGTGGGAGGAAGCTGATGCTGCGGACCGGGAGGGGAGGGAGCCGGCTTCCGCGCGCCGAGAAGAAAAGCCCAGCCAGCTCACTGCCATGCCAAGTGGAGTATGTTGGCAGTTTCCTCCATTCTGGTTTGGTTGCTGTGAAATATGGAGCAGGCTCAGCCCACTAAAACCACCAATGATACATCGGTACCAGGGTGGGGTAAGAGGGGTTATTCCCTAGCATGAAATTTTTATAATAGTGCTCATGGGGTCATGTTTTGTGCTTAGGTGTCTAAGGAGTCTTCTAGGAAGACCTCCAGAGCAAAAGAAAGGGGATGTGCTGTGAGTAAAAAGAAGCTACCTTCTGCCTGGGCAAAACCCCTATGTCAAGTGTGTATCGGCAAGTTAATGGAAGAGGAGGCTCTGTCTTTACTGGGCTCTCTCAAGCTCCAAGGTTTTTCATGAACATTGTTTCAGAAATGATGGCCCACGTGAGGAAGAGGGAAATCGTCATTATACCATACCTAGACGATTTTCTTCTTGTGGCCCGGTGAAGTCAGGTTCTTTAGGGACGGATTGCCTGGTTACAGGAGGTTCTAGAGAAGCTGGGATGGGAGATAAACCTAGAAAAATCCAGTTTACGCCCGAGCCGGAGATGCAGCTTCCTAGGAATGATTTTGGACTCCAGTTCCCAGAAGTGCTGTTACCCCTTCAGAAGGCTTTACTTATCAGATCAAGGGTTCAGCTACTTCACTGGTGTCCGTCAGTCACCCTAAGAGAGGCCATGTCTGTGCTGGGTCTCATGACAGCAGCTATTCCGGGAGTAGAATGGGCCCAGTACCATTCGAGGCTTCTTCAGATTCTGCGGGATTGGGACAAATGTCTCCTCTCTGGACACAGAGGTCTTTCTATCTCCCAGACTCTGAATTCCTTGGGGTGGACGGATATGCAAAATTTTAAAAAGGGGTTCCTTGGACCAGGAAGGCGGTTCTCACCTTGACCATAGATGCAAGCCCATGTGGGGTCCCTGCTATTGCAGGGGAACTGGGACAGCGATTCTCTGTCCCAGTCTCACAATTTCAAGGAATTGAATGCGATCAGGTTAGCCTTAGTACAGAGTCTCCCGGCTGTCAGAGGCAAAAACGTCAGAGTCTACTCGGACAACATGACAGAAGTGGCCTATATCAATCAGCAGGGAGGTACAAGGGCTTAGGGCCTCATGTCTCTCACTCATCAGATTTTCAGTCTAGCAGAAGCTTCTCTATTATCTCTTTCTGCAGTACATCTAAGAGGTTCAGACAGTGTGAAAGCGGACTTCCTCAGTCGTGGGGAGTGGTCCCTAGATCGGGTGGTTTTCCGTCAGGTTACAGCGTTGAGGGGATTACGGAGATAGATCTTTTTGCCACCAGGTCAAACTGGAAGGTAGAGGTTTTCTTTTCCCTATCTCCGGGGGAGCATCCGAAAGCAGTGGACGCATTAGCCCAATGATGGTGGCAGGGCCTTCTTTATGCATTCCCCCCTAAAGTTGTTACCAAGGGTTCTCAGGAAAATCTGAGAGGAGGGAGCCACGGTAATAGTTATAGCTCCTTTTTGGCCGAGACGGGTGTGGTTTTCCTGGCTCCGCAGCATGTCAATAGCGACCCCATGGGTGCTTCTGGAGTCCCAGGAGCTTCTGTCTCAGGATCCAATCTTTCACCCAGAGGTGAAAAGTCTGCACCTGACTGCCTGGTGGTTAAAAGGGAATTTTTAAAGAAAAGGGGTCTCTCTGAGGATCTAGTTAACACTTTGTTGGCCAGTCAGAAGAAGATCACTTCTAATATCTGAGTGTTTGGAGGGCCTTTTCCAGATTCTCCCTGAGATTTAAATTTAGTCCTCTCTTCTCTTACTTCAGACCCCTTCAAACCTATTGAGACGATCTCTCCAAAGATGCTCTCCCTTAAACTTGAGTTCCTTCTTGCCATTACTTTGGCTAGAAGGGTTAGTGAGATCTCTGCGCTCTCGGTCGACCCTCCCTACTTGGTAATCTTGGAACTTTTTACCAAAAGTCTCTTCTCACTTTCACCGTTCTCAGGAGATAGTGTTGCCTTCCTTCTGTGCTTCCCCTAAAAGTAAGAGGGAATCAATTCCATTGTTTAGATATTAGGAGGTGTATTTTGCAATATTTACAGGTCACTCAGCCTTGGAGGTCCTCCTCACGTCTGCTGATTTTGCTTCAGGCAGCTAAGAAGGGATCTGCTGCTTCTTCTCAGACTATTGCTAGGTGGATTAGACAAGCCATTTCCTTAGCTTACTATTCTAATGGAGTTGTTCCGCCCTCTGGATTTGGGGTTCAGTCTCTACTTCATGGGCAGATCAGTCTCTACTTCATGGGCAGAGAGAGCTTCAGTTTCTATAGAGCAGATTTGTAGGGCGGCTACCTGGAGCTCTCCACATACTTTTTTTTTTTTTTTAGGCACTATAGACTTCAGATACCTTCTAATGAACGTCTTACCTTTGGCCGTAAGGTGCTTCAGGCTGTGTTCCCACCCTAGATAGGTTTTCTTGCCTATTCTCCAGGGGTGCTGTCATAGGAGAAAGAGAAATATTAGATTACACTTACCGGTAATCGGTTTTCTTTGAGCCTTTGACAGTACCCGGTTAATTCCCATCCCAAAAAAAATTAAATGGATGTGTGTGTGTGTATATATGTATGTGTATATGTGTGTATATATATATATATTATTAAAAATAAATAAAGAACACAAAGAAAAAAAAAAAGATGTATAATGTTTAGGTTATGAAGATATTCTGTTTCTTAGTTCTCGAGAAAAGGACTGGAGGTAGAGGGGATGATCCCTCTTTTAAAAGGCGGTTCTGTTTCCTGTCCTGAGGAGGTGGAGGCAGTATCTCCAGGGGTGCTGTCATAGGCTCAAAGAAAACAGATTACCGGTAAGTGTAATCTAATATTTTTGAGGAACGGACATACGGAAACTGATGGGGTTTTTTTTCCCCGCGGACCCATTGAAATGAATGGTTCTGCATATGGTTCCCAAAAACTGAATGGACACAGAAATAAAATGCCTTCATGTTAATGAGCTCTTACTCAGGTCCTATTTTTCAATTAGTCTTGTGACTACTAATAGCCTTATTTTAACAAGTGCCAGTTTTTTCTGAAAAACGTAACTTTTATTGGCTGATAGTTAAATCCCTCCCCGGACCATTATATACCCTTTAAAATGATCAGTGTGTCGCCACGTTATTGGTAGTCACACATTGATCATTTTAAAGGGTATATAATGGTCCGGGAAGGGATTTAACGATCAGCCAATAAAAAAACAATTACGTTTTACAGAAAAAACTGGCACATGTTAAAAGAAGGCTATTAGTAGTCACAAGACTAATTGAAAAATAGTGTAAAGAGCCTTTTATATGTGTCTGGGTCCAAATTATGTAAAAAGGACTTGCTCAGGTCCTCACACTTGCCCGCTTTTCTTCCTTCTGACTGATCACTTTGCTGCCTCATATCCCACCCATTGGCAGGAGTTATTGTCACTAGATGATGAGTGTTATTCACTTCCCTGATGTTTTATCTGGTCAGTGTATATTGTAGTAGTATAAAGTACATTATAATAACCACAGAAACCTGTACGTTATAAGTTCATCATTGATGAAATCTTATGCTGATTTTCTATATTGGTGCCACATTTTGCCCTATAGAAGTCCATAGAGATTGAAAAAGTGAAGCAGCCCCTTTATTTGTATTATGTGGAATTGTTGTTAGCATTTGATCTGTCATACGTTGACTAGAATGGGCTTATTTCTTAAGCTCTTACCCCATAGTTTTGGTTGCTATGGGCAACTAAGCCAGTTCTACTTTACACCACTTTTAATAAATCTCCCTCATCGACTCTTCAAGGTTTCACATACAGAATTCATAATGGGTCAGTGTAATATTTACACTGCAGTATTTTGTCCCCTGCTGCACATTATGACCATGTACAGTGACACCATCCCTTATCATTCACTGCCCATACATCGGGCATTGTAATGTAGCCTGGAATCATGTTCTTAAAACCATTCCTACCAGCGGAAGCTCAACTTTTATACCTTGGTTACGCTGCTGAGATACCGCCCCATCTCCTCTTCTTCCTCATGGTGTAATCTGGTCATACAAATGATCCGGAGGAAGTCCTTCGCTGGATCTCGTGATTTTATTGTGTTCGGCTCTGCAGATAGTTGCTTGTTTCTGTATCAGGCAGTTCTCCCTTCTCTATAATGTGAGTGAACGGGTGGATTCACTGGGATGGCAAACTCATTGCTGATCTAACAACCATAGAACAAGTTGATGGACTTTTACAGTGATTTTTCTGGGAGATGAGTTTCCCAGCTGCTGACAGTCGCAAAGCTAGCAAGTGGAGGTGGTGAGACGCCAGCAGCAGCTGGAGGACCGGGGCATAGCTGGCAGTGTTCGAGCAGTGGGCTCTGACACAACTCGAGCACTGGGCGATTTCCTGGAAAGCTTGATAAGGAGCTACCAGACATCATATAATGGAACTAGTCATCGGTGCTGTGTTTGAAGTCTGAGCCACGTTTATCTCCAGAGGTTCTTCTCCAAGTGTTTTAGGTAGTGCTGGGAGTTTTCTCATCAAGATAAATATGAAACATGAATGGCAGAGAATACTGCATCCAGATCACTGCAAGACATCAAGAGAGTCTGCAAATAGCAGCAGCCAAGCGATGACTACAGAGAGTTTTTTTGAGCTGGTTGTTATTTTTCTTGGATCTGTCTCAGCGAGAGGAGTCCAATTCATGCCACCTGGGGCCATGCATCACTCTGCTCGCTGTCAAAAGTAATTTACCGTATGAAGATTTGGATGTTTCGAGGCCAATTTGACAAAGGTAGAGGAGAAGGGCTTTCAACGTGTGTACCTGAAGGCCTCATGGCTCCTCTAACAGCACGTTCACACAGAGTACTCCTAGAATAACTTCTTGATAGATAGATCCAGCGACATCAAAATCTGAATCACTCAAGTTTTCTAATCTCTAATCACCTGAACTACTCAGTTTAGCTTTTTTCAACGGCGCAATAAAACAAGAGACTCATGGCAAACGCCATAAGAAACAAATCTGACATTGAGCCAGCTGAGCAGGATCATACCAAACAAATAACTGTGGGCCTGCAAACGTTCGTTGGAAAGAAATTCAAAGATTTCATCTCTGCCAAATCTATGGTGTTGTTTGAACTGATGGAGCTTTGGCATGTATATCTCATCCAGACTTGAGGGAGCCACAGGAGGACTACCAGCAAGCGGCAGAGACGGCTCATGCCATGAGTGTTGTGAATGACCATGCAGAACGTGGGGTGGCTCCTATTCCAGAACTCGGTGGTCTTCTGACCAAAAGATGAGGCACAGCTTCAGTTCTTATTGCAGATGGTGGAGCAGCACTGACTGCAGGAAACACACAGGGGGTTATTTGCCAAGCTGAAATACGCCTAAATTGGGCATATTTCAGCCGCAGCAGGGCGTGACTTGGGCGGGGAAGGGAGTGGGCTGGCAGGCCCGTCTCATTTACCATTTTCTATGCCCGTTTCAGGGTAGAAAAAGGTCTAAATGTAAGACGGCTCGGAAGCTGTCTTACATTTAGAAGCGGCGCTGAATACGCCAAAGTTATGAAGAGGCCAGCGCCCCTCCGGCAATCCACCGTCAGCGATGGTGCTTTATTAAGATCGAAGTCTAAAACGCCGTCTTAATAAATGTGTCCCACAATGTCAGGACTGCGGGGTCTGTCAAAAGTGTAAAAAGGGGTCATTTATTAATCTGAAATACGCCTAAATTAGGCGTATTTCAGGCACAGATGGCAGCACAGCGTTTAGTTGCGCCTCTATCTTTGACTTATCCCCGCTCACGCCAGGTCTAAATTTGTGGGCGCGGCATGGACGGGGACGGGATGGCAGCCCCGTCTCATTTTCTACGCCTGTTTTAGGCGTAGAAAATGGTCTAAATGTAAGACAGATCGGAAGCTGTCTTACATTTAGAACTGGTGCTGGATGCGCCGAAGTTATGGAGAAGCCTGTGCCTTTATTAAGACCGGTGTCTAAATGTGCCTCTTACTTTTTTGCTTCGAGCAGTTGTATACTAAAGAGCAGGCTTATGAAAAAACCGACTTTAAATACAGTGTAAGGCCTCATGCACATGGCCGTATGTATTTTGCAGTCTGCAAATTTTGGAACCGCAAAGTACAGTTGCTGTCCATGTTGCATCTGCATTTTTATTTGCAGACTCATTGACTTCAAACGGTCAGTGGGCCGCATTTTGCAGCCAGGTATAGGACGTGTTCTATCTTTTTCAGAACAAAGATGTGGATGCTTTCTGCATCAGTATGTCCTTTCCGCAAAAGGAGTATGTCGGCAAAATGTGGACCACGGACCCCTTGAAGTCAATGGGTCCGCAGAAAGAAAATGTGGACAACACACAGACCGCATCCGTATTTTGTGGATCTGCGATTTGCTTACTGTAAAACAAAATAACCTCCACCGATTTCCGCTGCCTCTCCGATTTTGACACTGCTCTGATTCCCAATGCTCTGCATCTCCTCTCCTGGCTCGACATGCCAAGAAAGGCCTGCTCAGCCAATTTCGGGCTGAGGTAGGTCAGTGTTTGGATGAGCGGACCGGCCAGGGCAGCAGGACTGGAGCAGCCTCGGAATAGCAGTGAGGGGATCAGTGTAGGGCAGTAATGGGACTTTTTTTATTATTTTTAACATTTTATGGCCTGTATTTTTAACTGCTTCCATGAAAATCCATCAAAGGGGGTGATGATATGCCATCGCTTTATGATTGGGGGTGGGGGTGACCTCTGGTTTAACTATGGGTCCCCTTCTGTACAGTGCAACTTCTGGCCACCTAGCCGCGCAGGGAACCAGCGTGCAACATGTCATCACTTTATAACATAGGATTAACCCATTAAGGGTGCTGTGTGGCCGTGGGATCCGCATGTGGATTAACGCTAATTACTAGGCTGCACCTGTGCCTACTAAATAGCAAGCACGGGGTGGGCCGGCAAATAGCGGTAATCTGCATCTGGATCTCGCAGTTGGACCGCGCGGCATACAGGCACCCTAAGGCAATGGCCTCCGGCATACATGTATAACCATCCCTGTGATATGTAAAAGCAGTCTCTTTACATGGTGTCCGTATTCTTCCTTAGGAAATCTGTGTTCCATAAGCTGTATGACCTGTACATAGAAGAATGTGAAAAGGAACCGGAAGTGAAGGTAAATGGGCCGTGATTTTTGGAAACTTGAAGAAGCCCCTGTGCATATAGAGTGCTCTATTAGCACAAGTGGTGCACGGGGTCAGGTTGTTTTTGGACGAGAGCTCTTTCTAGGTAGAAATTGGGAGTGATCTTTTTCTCCCGTGCATTAGATTGGAAACGTTTCTGGCTGGAGCGTGCTTCTTCTACTCTTGCCATAAAATATGATTTCATCTCATCTCAATGTCAGGTTTACCTCTAGCTCATGCTTACCCCGTTTTTTTTTGTCTGGAAACCATTACCCCTGACTGTATGTTACCGTCTCCCAGGTGCTAATTGAAGCACATATGGAGTAGATTAGCTGGACTTGTAGACAGGCAGTGACCTCATGGCTCCAGATAGCCACGGGTGGTCCTTGACTCATTTTCTTTCCCCTGCTACTTATAGTATGTTCTGAACTGTGATCTGTTCTACTTCTCTCCATTTAATTAATTTTTGGTCCTTAAAGGGATTGTCTCATCTCGCCATTATTAAAGTGAGATTAGACTCCGTCCACCAGCTGACTGGGAAACAGCGGAGCTTGCCGGCGCACTGTGTTTTAGTGGCTCCCATTGCGGTTCCCATTTCCCTAACATGCACATGCTCTACTGTTTCCCGGACAGCTGGAGGTCAGGACTGTGTCTCATCTCACCTCAGTAATGGCGACATGACACAGCCCCTTTAAAGGAAACCTAATATGTTGAAAGTGCAGTCCAATTTGCAAACAGCATAGCATCCTAGAGCAGGACGAGCTGAGCATATATATATATATATATATAGTTATATGGCAAACGGTTCAGGAAAGCTCATTTATTCATTTAAATCTCTGCTCTGTCTGTGCTTAGGAGTCCAGTGGGCTGTTCCTCTCAGTGATTGATCTCTTTTTCTTTCTTTCTTTCTTTCTTTCTTTCTTTCTTTCTTTCTTTCTTTCTTTCTTTTTCTCTCTTTCTTTCTTTTTCTCTCTTTCTTTCTTTTTCTCTCTTTTTCTTTTTCTCTTTCTTTCTTTTTCTCTCTTTCTATCTTTTTCTCTCTTTCTTTCTTTTTCTCTTTCTTTCTTTTTCTCTCTCTTTCTCTCTTTCTCTCTCTCTTTCTCTCTCTCTTTCTCTCTTTCTCTCTCTCTTTCTCTTTCTCTCTCTCTCTCAGATTGCAAACGCTTCTGTGCAAAAAGCCCAAACTAATAAGAATATGGATTAATGAGGTCAGGAGATGAGTAAAATACAGTCATAAAAAATGCTTCCAAAGGTGTCCGTAGCCTTAAAACACATGAACATTTGAGGGACTTGATCTTCCTGAGGGAGCTGGACCAGAAACTCCTCTGATGCCTACTGTTGTGCCCGCTAACACCATACTGTCGCGTGACTACTACACTTCATATGACTTCTCACCAGTCTTTCAGCAGATGCTTTTTGGTACTCTTATTTCCATCAGTTTTCAATACAGGGCAATTAATGATTTCTCAGGGTATCCTTTCTCTGCCTGCTACATGTAGCTGTCCTTCATCTAAATTATCACTGCCATCTAGAATCTGGCTTCTTTGGGACAATCCTTCCATGGTCTCATGTCCTTGCCTTCAAATTAACCTTCCCTTCTAAGAGCTTCTTGGCTACCCTATTTTATTTTAATAGGATTTTCTGGCCTGGGAGCTGACGACCCCTGGGGTCCTCCCCTACGATCCTGAATATAAAAAAAACAAAAAAAAAACACTCCCCTGTCCGCGGACCTGTCACTGTTCCATTCCCAGCCAATTACGTTTACCAAAGGACCAAGAATCTGTTTGATCCTGTAACCGCTGTGCCCAATCAGCGGTCACAGTGGCTTTAACGCTACGTCACAGCAATGGTACCGTTCAAGCCGATGTGACCACTGAGGCCTGTGATTGGCTGCAGCGGTCACTGGACCAAGTTGCTTCCTGGTCCTATTGAGTGGGTTTTTTATGTTCAGGAAAGGATCCCAGCAGTTGTCGGCTCCAAGGCCGGACAACCCCTTCAAGTGTTCTGTTCCCTCTGGCTTTTGGCTTCTCCAGTTCACTCTAGGGTGCTCTGTAGCATTGGTGCTTGGCCAATTGCAAGATGCAAGCTTGGGTCCTATCCCTTATCGCTATCTTCATCTCTTTGTCTGTCTTGGCTCTACGACCAGTACATCTCATATGCTGACACTTATGATTTTTGTTATTTGCAGGGGTAAGTTGTAGTTATAAAGAGTAGCATTGTTTTAACCTAGATGATACAGTAGTTTTCTGTTCTCTGCTGCAGAAACTAAGACGAAATGTGAAACTTCTGGAGAAGCTTGTATTGCAGGAGTCTCTTTCTTGCTTGGTGGTCAACCTCTACCCTGGCAATGAAGGCTACTCCCTGATGCTCCGGGGCAAGAACGGATCAGGTAAACTGGCTAACGGCAAAGAACTATAGGCGGCTTACTTATCGTAAAATGCTGTCACTTAGGACTAGCCTACTAGACGGAGTCAGCCTGTCCAATAAAATTTATAAAGGAATTAATTGCAACTATAAGTCCCATATCATTGTAGACTTTTTGGCTACTGAAGTGTCTGATGAGCTAGAATCCTGAGAATACATAGATGAATATGGTTTGACGGTTATATTGCGAGTATCATTATTATTCAGGAGTTGAAAAAAATCACTTAAAAGTAGAAATTAGTTTTTTGAATGACTCTTTCCTACTAAAGCGGCTTATATAATTACTTGCAGATTCAGAAACCATCAAGCTGCCTTATGAAGAAGGAGAGTTGTTGGACTATATAGATGCAGAAGAATTGCCCCCCATTTTAGTGGACCTTCTGGAAAAAGCTCAGGTTTTTAATCTCTTGAATTCTCTTTTGGTTGTAGATGATGTGATTACAGCTGCCATAGAAATTTGACATGTCTGGTGGTCTAGGGCAGTGAAAGGATGCATGCTCCACTTTCACAGCTTTCTACTGGCAGTCCAGTCCTTCATGGGGGCCTGGGCAAGCACTCGGTCCCCTCTCCCAAAGCCAGCCTTATTGACCATGACAAGAAGCTTTTCATTGAACAGGGCTTTTCCTAAAAGAGGCTTGGTGGGTGGGGTGGGGTCATTATTAAGACCGGCCTTTTGGGCGCTGGTCTTAATAACCCCTATGGCGGTGGATCCGCCGAAGTTATGTACAGGCGCCGGCCTCTACATAACTTTGGCCTATCCAGCGCCAGTCTAAATGTAAGACCGCTTCCTTGCTGTCTTACTTTTAGACCATTTTCCTACTGGTCCGTCCCTGGCCAAGCCACGTCCACTTTTATTTTTAGATCTGGCGTGAGCAGGGAAAAGTCGCAGATTGTCGCACAAATGACCTTTACGCCGCAATCTGCACCAGAAATACACCTAATATGAGCATATTTTTTGGGATGGTAAATGACCCTCAGTGGTCCTCAGTTTGAGCTCAGTGGGGGTCCTGTGAAGCTGTGACAAACACCACAGCTCCAGTCTCCTCGCAGATTACCAATTACATTGCCATCTATTTGGTACTGACTGTGCTTAGTATCTCGCCTCAACCCCACTCACTTGAATTGGACTGAGCTGCACCTAGGCCACGTGACGGATGAACGTGACATCACATGGCTTAGGAAGAAACCTAAGTGCTCACGGAGCGGCGCAGCCTCTTCCAACAGCTGATTGGCGGGGGTGTCGGGAGTTGTACTCTCTCCTATCTAAGATTAATGACCTGTCCTGAGGATAGGCAATCAATATGAAAATCCTGAAAAAAACCTTTTAACAAAATATATTCTGTGCAGGTAAATATTTTCCACTCCGGATGTGTAATAGCTGAAATACGTGACTACAGACAATCTGGCAACCTAAAATCACCAACTTATCAAACCAGGCATGTCCTCCTGAGGCCAACCATGCAGGTGAGTGTTACTTAGTGTAATTGTCGTTTTAGGTCATTTTTCAGAATAATCTGCCATGTGTACACATACACAGGACATGGAGAAACAGGGGCTCCTGCTCCTTAACTCTCTGTAACGCAACCTCAGAAGTAGTGGAGGATATTACCTAGCACAGTGATGCCCAACCTGTGGCCCTCCAGCTTTTGTAAAACTACAACTCCCATCGTGCCCTGTTGTAGATTGATAGCTGTAGGCTGTCCGAGCCTGCTGGGAGTTGTAGTTTTGCAACAGCTGGAGGGCCGCAGGTTGGGCATCCCTGACCTAGCAGAACTGAGCAGTTGAGACGTGAATCCAGCAGTGAAGTTAGACAGTAAATCACTTACAAATCGACAGCAGCCGCTCGATTCTCTTCCTCCCCCTCCATAGAGTTCTGTGAAATCTATTCCTTCAGTGAGCAGGCAGCTCGTCTTCACTGAAGACAGATCTGAGCAGTGAATTATCAGGTAGTGAAGATGATGGGGAGCAGGAGAGGAGCTGGATATAATTCAAAGTTTCTTATTCGCCTGTGCTAATCATTTAGGACATTTACTCTTTAAAGGAAATCTGTCACCAGGATAATCGCTATTGAAGTAAGCTATGGCCTAATAGCACTTAGTACCGTATTTCCAGATGTGCCTTTGTTTTAGCAATAGATGTTTTCTATCGTCTGAAAATCCAGTTTATTTGGTATGCAAATGATCCAGTAAGGTGCCCAGAGGGGCGTCACTACTGCAGCCCAGACACGTCTCCTGTCACAATGTGTCCACCCCTCCCCATCCTACATCACATTCGAGCCATAACTCTGCCCCCCTTTTCCCTGCTCCCAGCATGAGGGCAGGCTTGGGCACTAGCAGGGGGCATGTCTGGGCTACTTCCTGCAGTAGTGACGCCCCTCTGGGCACCTTACTGGCTCATTTGCATACCAAACAAACTGGATTTTCAGAAGATAGAAAACATCTATTGCTGGAACAAAGGCACATCTGGAAATAAGGTACTAAGTGCTATTAGGCCATGGCTTTACTTCAATAGCGATTATCCTGGTGACAGATTTCCTTTATCATTTTGCATGTTTGCAGTGTTAGTATTTATGTACATTTAATGAAGACAACGTGTTCTCTGATCTTAAAATGACAGTATATTCGTAAAGACAGTTTTAGGAGCTATTGTTCATTTATTGACATAAGAAAGTTATAGGGGATGTTCTGGTGTATTTATGTAGAAATACCTCAAAAAGACATAACAAAATTGAAAAAAAAAAAGTCATGCTCAGTCACCTCATAATTATCTGCCACTCCTGTTACATCGTTCCATGCGCTTTACTTTCTGGAGCCTCTGGGCACCGAAGAAATGCCCGCTCAGTCAATCACTGGCTGAAGCAGGGCACTGCTGCAGAAGCTTTCTGACCGAGCAGGTGTTAAATTGGGAAGCATCAGGGAATCCATGAGGGCCCGTGCACAGGACCGTATGCACTCCGAGACATACGGTACGTGAGCCGGCCATATATCCCGGAGCTACATCGATCATGCGCACGGGAGAGCACAGCATCATAGATCACAATGATGCTGTGCACGTCGGGCCGCCCGCAGGACTACTGTCCTGCACTCGTATGATCTTGTCATTGTGGGACAATAGCCCCCGCGCTATTGTTTGAGATTGCGTTTGTGGGGTGCCTATTGGAAGACAAAGGGAGCTCCCTGCCTCTAACTGCACAGATGCCTTGGTCAATAGTGACATCTGAAGGGTTAGAGCAGGGTGCCAGCTGTACAACGCTTCTGAGGCCACATTGTCACCGCCTCACATTATTCCGCCTCTGAGTGTTATAGCAACATTCTAGTACGTCAGTGAGCGACAAGGGGTTAAAGTTTATAGCAAATTTTTGACAATACATATACAGCATTCTTGTTTATGGGATTTGTTTAGTTTTTAGTTTTATTGTTTTTTGGTGGGTATGGGTATTTTTCTGCCATTTTTCCCATAGGCTTCACTATAGAACCCCAAAATTTTTTAAATCTGACAAAATAAAAAAAGGGAGTTGTCAAACATAAAACTGGTCTATCATCAAGAGAGAACAGTTATCAGGTCGGCGGGGTCCAACACCCTGCACTTCCGCTGATCGGCTGTTTAGTTGTAGCTCCAGTGCCAGAACTACACCGCTCCATCCATTGTGTAGCTTGTAACTGCAGCACTTCAGCGGGAACAGCGATGCAGTAACCAGCGCTCTCCTCTACACATCGGATGGAGCCGCGTAGTTCCAGGATCGGAACTACAACTTAAACACTCGATCTAATATTGATGGCCTATATATCAAAATCCTAGAAACTCCTTTATAATAACTAGGCTGCAGTGATGCTGGTTCCATAGTGATATTACCGCACTATGGCAGCCACTGGACCATGTATGGTCTAGGGAAGCAGTGTCACTGCAGTCTAGTAAACACGCTTGACATTACTGAGAAGCTAACTCCTTCCTGACCACCAGTATCCTAGCAGATCATAGTCGAAGGGCCTGCCACCTTCGGTACTTCAGCTGTTGTGAGACTACAACTCCCAGTATGCTCCAGTCACTTCTGTGGGCATTCAGAGCCATGCCAGGCGTCACATTTTCACCACAACTGGAATGTCAGAGGTTGCTAAAGCCTGCCTTAGTTGAACATTTTTATTCTAGCTGCTAGTGACAAAAGAATGTGAATAACAAGCTCAGGCTATAGCGGTGACTTCAGGTGTACCATTACCTGGATATTTTTGATAACTGGACTGAACCCTTCTATATTGGTACCTGCAGATGTGAGTTATTTTTTGTATAGTCTGAAATGTGCATTCATATACTTAGAAAATTATATTAAAGCGACCCTTCAGTCAAAACATTGTAAATTTTATAGTCAACGTACCTGGTGCCCACCTCATGGATGACCCCGTACTCTTCATGAATTCTGGTCCTTTGTTTGCATCATCACAAAATGGCAGACCTCCCTATGCAGTGTGTTCTTAGAAGGTTTAAGTAACGCCCTCTCCACTGCCCAGTGTTGGACACCTTGGTGATGTCATCAGTGCTGTGTCTAGTGAACGCCTTCCATAGGGAAGTCAGAGACTGTGGTGGCCAGTTTGTGAAGATGCAAATGGTCACCAGAAATGGCGGCAGGATCATTTATGAGGGGGTTACCAGGTATGTTGACTACACATTTACCACTTATTTGACTCTTGATTGGAGTTCATGCTCTCCATTCACTTTGAGGACCCATTCTTGAGCTATCAGTGGGTCCCAGACCCATCAGACGTTTATGGCATATACTGGCAAATGTTCAGATGGGGTAACCCTTTAAAATAAGTTTTCCCTTTTTGTTCTCTGTTTGAGTCTGTCAAATCGAAAAGCTAATAGCATCAATTCATTGTATTTTTATTAGAAACGGGGAACAGCTAAATCAAATTTCTCATCCGTCTCATTGGGGGACATGGGCATTGACCATGGGTATAGCTGTTGCCGCTAGGAGGCGGACACTAAGCACACAAAGTGTATGCTCCTCCCTCTTCAGCTATATCCCTTCCTGCAGGGATCAAGCTAATCAGTTTTTAGCTTAGTGTCTGTAGGAGGCAGACCTTCCTGCGTTGCAGGACTGCTGGGTGGGAGACGGGAGGTCTCCCACCCAGGAGACGGGAGACCAGGGGGTCACCCAAACCCCCTTCTCGTTCCTGCTCTCTAGATGAAAAGGAGGACCAGAGGTCCCTGTAAAAACCTCTGTCTTCCGCCAGCAAGCGCATCACCACGGCCGCCCCAGCGAAATTCCCCTCTGTTCCGGTGTAGCGTGCCTCACCAAAGGGGCCGCACACCAAAGGTGGTGATCCGGCTGGAGTCAGAGGGGAAGAAGACGTCGGACAAGTGAGTAGGAGCAGTGCTCCCCTCCACCCTCCCTCCAGTAACCCCCTCAGTACCACCTCCAGTGCCCCCCTCCAGGACCCCAGCCAGTATTCCCTTCTCCCCAAGTGTGGACTTGGGCAGCAATCTCCTTTAAGGGTTAACATACCTGGGACGCTGCTGCAGCAAGGGGGTAGCGTCTGCTGTGGCTTCCCGGGCTGACTGCGTCCTCTGGAGTGCATCGGGAGAGGAGGGGGCGGGGTTGTCCTGATGAAGCACCGTTTCCTATGTCAGCTTGGTTCTGGGGCAGCCGGGTCCATTATTATTCGAGGCCCCGGTTTATGTGCGGCCTGCAACTGTAGGCTTCCCTGCGGTGGCCCGGGACGCAGACGTTGGGGCGTGGTCTGAAAGCGAGGGGCGTGGCCTGGTATGATGGACAGGCGCTAGGGCT
The DNA here is from genome assembly GCF_905171765.1 of Bufo bufo. Lineage (NCBI taxonomy): Eukaryota > Metazoa > Chordata > Amphibia > Anura > Bufonidae > Bufo > Bufo bufo. The sequence continues at coordinate 621,987,806 of NC_053391.1, forward strand.
GGCAGCGTTTTGGGGGGCAGGGCTTGTGTTCGTCCCGCCCCCATGTCAGCGGCAGAGCAGTGGGAGAGTGGGCTCCGCCCACTGCCAAATTTTTAAAGCTCCTGGCGGAAAATGAGGGTCTGACTGGCGTTTGGAGGGACACAGGCTGGGTAAGGGTTGTTTGTCCCTTCTTGCAGGGCCTAACCTTCCCATTTGCCTCATTGGGGTGACAGGAGTGTCATTATGTCTGAACCCAGGTCCCAAAGCAGGCGGTCTCGCACAAAATTTCCATCCCCTCAGTCAGACTCCCTCTGCTTTGCGTGTGCTGTGCCACCATCAAGCGGCTTGGCCCTGGACCCATTACTTCTTGCTGCCCAACCTACGGAAGAACCAGAATGGGCGCGTTCCCTGTCTAGGGTGGTACAGGATGTCTCCAATACTAACAAAGCTATTGTGGATATATTGGGGCGTTTGTCGGCAAGGCAGTCCTCTGACCGTTCCGACTCTGGGGATCATGAGGCTCGTGCCCATCGCGGCCGCCCCACAAAACGGGCCAGAACTTCCTCCTCCAAAAGGGGTTCTGTGTCTCCCGTGTCCCCAGGCTCTCCTCCTCCTGCTAGAGAGTCTCACTCCGACATGTCCTCAGCTGAAGAGGCATGTCCCGAGGAGAGAGGGTCAGATGAGGATGTTGTCTCACCGGAGGGTCAGTCGCCCAAACTATCCTCCATGGTGGACAATTTTAATTACGGCAGTTATTGAGACGTTGCAGATTGAAGATCCCGCTCCGTCATCTGCCAGCTCGGGTTTTTCCTTTCGAAGGTCCCGTCGCTTGCACAAGTGTTTCCCCAACCACCATGAGTTTGATTCCTCTCTCTCCAAGGAGTTAAATTTTCCAGATAGACGTTTTATGTTGCCAAAATGCTTTAACGTCTTTTATCCTTTTCCGGAGGATTTGACTAAGAAATGGTTGGCTCCACCTATAGTGGACCCGCCAGTTTCCCGCTTGGCTAAACATACTACCTTGCCAATTGCGGATGGGGCTTCTTTTTCTGATATCAAAGATAAGCTGGAAGCGTTTGCAAAATCTGTCTTTGAAGCAGTGGGCACAGCGCTGCAGCTGGTGTTTGCCTCTACATGGATGAGCAAGGCTATGGGGGAGTCGGCAAATAACTTACGTCAGGGTCTTGAGTCGGGAGTCCCCTCGGAGGAACTTGCCAATGTGGCCCTGCAGCTCTCGCATGCCAGTGCATATATTTGTGAAGCAAGGCCAGGTTTATGGCTCGCTCCTCAGCCCTGTTGGTGGCTATTCGCCGTGACCTATGGCTCTCATGCTGGGTGGCAGATAATGCTTCAAAGCGGACCCTGATGGCCTTACCATTTACTGGCAGCAGACTTTTTGGTAAGCGCTACAGGTGGTAAGAGCACCCATTTACCTCAGAACAGGGGGCGGTCTAATAAGTCATAAAAGCGGAAGCCTTTTTTTCGGCCCTTTCTGAGTTTTTCCGGCCCCAACGGAGCGTCCAATAAGAAGCGCGCAAGCCTTCCTTCAAACCACGGCCTTCCTGGCATTCCTGTCAACAGGGCTCCAAGTCCTTTAACCCTAAGAGCTCTGCTGCATGACGGGCGGCTCCCGGCGCCCTCCGTTCGGGTGGGCGGCCGCCTTTATGTGTTTCGGCATGTTTGGCTGGCTCACGTCTCAGATGCGTGGGTGAGGGAGGTCATTGCAGAAGGCTACAAGCTGGATTTCAAATCCTCCCCTCTGTCCCGTTTTTTTTCGGTCGTCTTCTCCGGCCTCTCCTGCAGCCGCAGATTCTTTCTTTCTGGCAATTCACACGCTGCTGCAGCTAGGTGTGATTGTTCCGGTTCCTGCGCAAGACTGTTTTAAGGCGTTTTTTTTTTCCAATCTCTTTGTGGTTCCCAAAAAAGAGGGGACGGTCCGTCCCGTTCTTGACCTCAAGGTGCTTAACCGTTTCCTTCGCGTCCGCAGATTCCGGATGGAGTCACTAAGGTCATTCAATTGCGTCCATGGAACCGGGGGAGTATCTTTCCTCGATAGACATCAAGGATGCTTATCTTCACGTGCCCATATGCGTCAGTCATCAGAGGTTTCTCCGGTTCGCAGTGGGTCCATTTCACTACCAATTTGTAGCCCTCCCATTCGGCCTGGCCACGGCTCCCAGGGTCTTTACGATGGTTCTGGTGGCAGTCATGGCCCTGCTCCATGCCAGGGGGATCGTGGCGATCCCTTACTTTGCCGTCCCTTGGAACGACAGACCATTTACCAGGGTGTCGTCTGACTGCCTGAGCATAGTCCTGGACACCCTGGATCGCTTTGGATGGATCGTGAACAGACAGAAGTCTTGTCTTTATCCATCTCCGCGATTGACTTATCTGGGCATGGTACTGGACACTTGTCAGGCCAAGGTGTTCTTGCCTCTGGAAAAACTATCCGCTCTCCATCTTCAGATTCGCTCATTGTTGCGGCCAGCTCCGGTTCCCATTCGTCGCTGCATGCGGGCTCTGGGGCACATGGTTTCTGCCTTCGAAGAGGTTCCCTATGCTCAGTTCCATACCAGAGCGCTTCAGCGAGCCATTCTATCCAGCTGGGATCGCTCCCCAGACTCCTTGGATCGTCCAATGAATCTCCTTGTCCCAGTGCGCCGGGCCCTCAGATAGTGGATGGCCTCTCCGATGTTGACATCGGGTAGTTCGTTTCTACCTCTCCGTTGGAGGGTGTAACAACGGACGCAAGCCTCAGGGGTTGGGGGGGAGTGTTGGAAAATCTCTCGGTCCAGGGGGTATGGTCACGCAAGGTGCGCTCCCTTCCAATCAGTGTTCTGGAGTTGAGGGCGATTCGGCTGTCTCTGCAACACTGGGCCGACCATCTCAGGGTTGTCCGGTGCAGGTGCAGTCCAACAACTCCACGGCGATGGCATACATCAATCACCAGGGCGGCACCCGGAGCCCTACTGTCATGGAGGAGACGGCGCTCATTTTCAGCTGGGCGGAGAAACAGGTTCCGGCGCTATCGGCAGTTCAGATTCCAGGCATAGACAACTGGATCGCGGACTTTCTCAGCTGGGAGCGTCTCGATCCTGGCGAGTGGGCTCTTCACCCGCAGGTCTTTCGGGACATCTGTTAGAGGTGGGGTCAGCTGGATGTGGATCTCATGGCCTCACGGTTCAACAACAATGTCGAGGACTTCGTCGCATGCGATGCACTGGTGATCCCGCTGAGTCGGTTCACGTTTCCTTACGTGTTCCCGCCTCTTCCGCTCATTCCGCGGCTTCTCAGGAAGATCAGGTCCGAGGGACTGCCCTTCATTCTCGTGGCCCCAGATTGGCCATGTAGGGTGTGGCATACATCCCTAGTCTCACTTCTCGCCTTGGCGTCTTCCTCTTCGGGAGGACTTGCTGTCGCAGGGGCCGATCTTCCACCCGAATTTAGGATCGCCCTTCCTGATCCTCCATCAGGATAAGGTGGTCCTTCGCCCTGTGCAGTCCTTCTTGCCGAAGGTGGTGTCCACATTCCATCTAAATGAGATTATTCTTCCTTCATTTTGTCGGGACCAGTCTCATCCTCGAACAGTCGCTCCATACTCTGGTTCTGGTGCGTGCAGTGCGTATCTATCTGTCCCAGATGGCATCTTTCAGGCGGACGGATTCCCTGTTCGTGATTCCAGAGGGGCCGAGACTAGGGCTGGCAGCGTCAAAGACTTCCATTTCCATTTTTGTACTCACCGTAAAATCTGTTTCTCTTTTGTTCATTGGGGGACACAGCTCCCACCCAGTTTTTTGTTTATGGGCCTTTTCTGGCCTGTGTGGTTCTGGGTTGGCGCATAATGTGATTTTCTTATGTCTGGCTTCTCCTACTGCTTTTGCACTAAACTGATTAGCTTGATTCCTGCAGGAAGGGATATAGCTGAAGAGGGAGGAGCTTACACTTTGTGTGCTTAGTGTCCGCCTCCTAGCGGCAACAGCTATACCCATGGTCAATGCCCGTGTCCCCCAATGAACGGAAGAGAAACAGATTTTACGGTGAGTACAAAAATCTAGTTTTCCCCATGACTCTTCAGGCATGAAGTTCTAGGAAACCAGTATGAACACAACCATATTTTTTTCATCACTGATGACTATAGCCAGACAGAATTCTTTAAGGTCATGGATGTATTTCTGGAGCGTAATAATATTACAGGCTATAGCTACTAGAGAGGGGTCGTTGATCCAGGGAGTTATTCTGATTGCCTGATTGGAGTCGGGAAGGAATTTTTTATTCCCCTAAAGTGGGGAAAATTGGCTTCTACCTCGTTTTTTTTTTTGCCTTCCTCTGGATCAACTTGCAGGATAACAGGCCGAACTGGATGGACAAATGTCTTTTTTCGGCCTTATGTACTATGTTACCTTGGAATATAATCCATTTAACATATATTCTTTTAGTGCAGGAACGATCATTGAAGAATGGTGCCAATATTTTCAGATGAAAATATTTCCATAGTTTTTGTTTTCAGTAGAGAATAAAGGGCCTCTCGTTGGCCTTGAAGAATGTTCCAGGCAACGTGTGATTTAGTGCTCTGAAACCTGGGAGAGCAGTTGTGCAATATGGCAAGAACGTGAGCTGCTATACGGATTTACAGGCTTATTATGAGTAAAGGTGGGAATAGGCCTAACAATATCCTAATAGTGATAGATTCAAGTTTATTTCTCTACGGGTTAACTTATATTTTCGTATTGAACAACATCAGTGACTGCTTTGGACAATCCCTGTGAAATTCCTCTCTTATCTCCTCCTTCACGTCTGAAATCCTGTTTTGTCTCATATATTAGTTTAAACAGAGAAATCTATAAAGGAATTTTCTGTGTCCCAGGAGATCGACCACCTGCCCATTCCTGCTCACTGTCCTTTGTCTGGCTGTAAGGCAACTGGCCGCAGTACGAGTCTCCTCCCTCTGCTGTGTGTGCCATAGGACACAGAGACCACTAAGCCTGTTCCCAGATGGAAATGGGACAGATCAGCAGGAGGCTAAAGCCGGCCATGCACCTGAGATAATAGTTGGCCAAACCCTTGTTCATCTGACAGCTATCTCCCCCAAGCCTCCCATACATGTACATGCTCAATACCTCCACTACCGGGCTTAGTCTCCAAAGAACAAAAGGATGAGGCAATCCAACATGCCCAACCCTTCTCTCCCCTGACATCTGCTGCCTGGGAATGTCAGGATTCCCCCATAAGTTAAAATCAGTGGGTTTGGCCAAACATTGCAGCTGGCCATACACATTTAATAGCTGTTGGCCGAAAGATGGTTTGGCCAACCGCTATCTCTCCTAGCTTCATCATACACATTCGGCTGAGCCAAACGTGTCTGTATGCTATAGGGAGAGAGGAACAAGCCACTGCTAGATGGTTCTAGTAGCTTTTCTCCACGGAGAACAAAGTGATCGGGAGAAAATATTAATTTTGGCTGATTCTGGTCTCCATCGACATCCTCAATCGGAAGCTCCCCACACATTAGTGTGTCGGCCAAACCCACCATTCTCCGAGGGTTTGGTAGACAAAAGTACAATATGTACTGTCAGCTTTACTGTGTTCTCAGCAGGGTTTCTACAAGACTGTGTTGTCAGGATCATGCAGAAAATGCTGCAGACTTAAAAACAATGAGGACGACTATATTTTTTTTTGTATATCTTTATCATTCATTTCCTAGGCGCTAGCTGTGTAAGGTTACTTTCAGACTTGCGCTAACAGGGTCCGGCAGGCTGCTAATGCTAGCCCATGTGTGTCGCTGGAAGTCTGCTCCGGCCCCATTCACTAAAATGGGGACAAGCCAGAGGTCCGGCCACAGCACGGCAAACATGCTGAGAGGCGGGCGAACAAAAATTACAGCATGCTGCAGTTTTAGTCCAGCCGCCTCTCGGCATGTTTGCCGTGTTGCGGCTGGACCTCCGGCCCATCCCCATTAAGGTGAATGGGGCCGGAGTGGACTTCCGGCGGCACACACGGGCTAGCGTTAGTACGGATCCGGCAGGGGAACAGCCTAATGTACAGACGGCTGGATCTTTCCAAGTCGGAAACATTTTTTTATTTTTTTTTAGCTCTTTGTATGGCAATACATTCCCCTCTATTAAAGAGAACCTGTCACCACAAATTGCTGTGCAGTCTGCAGGATCATGTTATAGAGCAGGAGGAGCTGAGCAAATTAATATATAGTTTTGTGGGAAAAGATTCAGAAAAAGTAGTGAATTATACTGTTACGGCCCCTTTGGCATCGAATAAATAACAAGAGGAGAGCTTCTGACGGGTGCAGTAGTTTTATTCTTTTGGAACAAAGGTGCGCAGCAGGGTTGAATATTATTTTCTTTATCTCCTTGAGCACCGTAAACATGAATATCGTAAGCACCATAGCACCGTGAAAACTGTAAATGACATACAACACACTTATTTACAGTTGTCACCAAAAAGGGGGTTACAGGGTTAATTACAGTTGTCTGCACACACATCTAATTACATTGAACATTCAAAGAAACATGGTTACATGCAAAGTGCCTTGGATTATACAGTATAGCGTATTTAAAACCAAACAGCATGAACAGGGTTTATCTCTAGAACATATACACCTTTATAACAATGCACACTTTTCTGCATACCTCGATCCACTTGCCAAGGGGGGTACAAACTTTAAGCTTTAGGGATTTTCTGCAGACATCTTCCATGAAATCCTATGCAGACAGCTAACATGTGGCATCTGAGATACAGGAAAAGGCTTTCTTTCTAAGACAGGAGAAGGAGTGGTCTTGTAATCCTGCTGATCAAAACATTCCCCAGGGAACCAAAGGGAGGCAGAAAGGTTCCACCCAGCAGTAAGTGCTGAACAAGATCCACAATGATAAGCGGACAGTTACACTCCCACCAAATTATGTTATGATGAACATAACCTAAAAGTCATACATAATTTACAGAACATAACCTTGGCCGCTATAAACATGGTACATCATACACAATTTAGCTTATAGGTACCTCTGTAACTGGCTACTGTCTTGTGTGGTGGTATGCTAATGTATCACTAAAACTGAACTTATTTGCTTTCTATGAGGACTACTAACTTTTGAATAGGACGTTCAATAATTGAAGGTTTTGATACATAGTCCTTCTTATCTTGCAATCTTCTGTCACCTACTAACACCTTGACTCGACGAACTAGATCATCCTTTTCTATTGTAGTTTCAATTACACGTCCTAGTTGCCACTGGCATCTGGGAGACATATCATCTTTGATTATGACAATGTCATTTACTTTGAGGTTACGTCGAGGTGTGTGCCATTTCTGTCTTGTGGAAACACTCATGAGGTATTCTCTTTTCCACCGACTCCAGAATTGTTCTGCTAAATATTGCACTCTACGCCACCGTTTAGCTGCATATACGTCTTCCTTTACGAATTTCCCAGGTGGAGGTAATGCAACCTTGGATTTCATCAGGATGAGGTGGTTTGGAGTTAGAGGTTCTGGCGCCTTGGGGTCATTGATTCCATCGACAGTTAAAGGACGACTGTTAACGATGGCCATGGCTTCATAAAATAGCGTTCTAAGAGAAGCATCGTCTAGTCTACTTGAACATTGGACTGTTGTAGCATTTAGCACATTACGGATGGTTCTAATTTGACGTTCCCAGACTCCACCTGCATGACTTGCGGAAGGAGCATTGAAGATAAACTCACACTGTTTATCAGCTAGGAAAGTTTCTAGTGCCTTTGTGTCACATTGCTTCAGGGCTTCTTTAAGTTCGTTCTTTGCTCCTGTGAAGTTTGTGCCTTGGTCACAGTGAAGTTGGCAAATGGCTCCTCTTAAACTGATGAAACACCTTAAGGCATTGATGAAGGAATCTGTAGATAAATCTTCAAGCATTTCGATGTGGACTGCACGTGAGGAGAAGCATGTGAAGATTAGACCATACCTCTTGTATTCCTTTCGACCTTGTTTGGTGATAAAGGGACCAAAACAGTCCATACCACAGTATGTAAAGGGAGCTGAAACTTCTATGCGTTCTTCGGGGAGCTCTGACATACGCTGCTCCTCTGTGGGACGCCGGAGCTTTCGACACTGTACACATTTATGTATTAACTTGGCGACTGACTTGCTTCCACCAAGCACCCAAAATCCATTTGCTCTGAGTTCTGTTAGAGTTTGGCTGCGGCCCTGGTGATGAATGGCTGCATGATAGTGGGACAGGATTAACTGGGTAATGTGCCCTTCTTTTGGGAGAATGACTGGGTGCTTTGTTTCTTGACTAAGAGTTGATCTTGACAGCCTTCCACCGTGGACATAAGCTCTCAGGAAGTGCTTCATCCCAACTGATGCCTCTGCGGCAAAGCTCTTGGAGAATGCACTTGCCACTCAGTATGAAGGGGGCTATGAAGCCTAGAGGATCATAAAGGGAGGCTACGACTGACAGGATACCACGACGAGTTGAGGGTTGATGCTTTATGTCAGCACTGAAACTGAAGGTGTCGTTTTCAATTGACCACTGAATGCCAAGTACTTGTCCTTCTGTTGTTGAGTCTGGGCTAAGTTTGACAGGTACACTAGTTGTTGCTCTTTCTGACGGAGCAATACAGGACAGGACGTCCCTTTTATTAGAGTTGAACTTATGCAGTCGTAGGCCGGCATTTTTACATAATCCTTGAGTTTCGAGAATTAGATTCGAAGCTTCGCTGACTGTTGGAACGCTAGTTAGGCCGTCGTCGACATAAAAATTCTTCTCGATGAAGGCTGATGCTGAGGGATGTTCTGACTTGTGTTGTCGTGCAAGATACTTAAGGCCGAAATTGGCACATCCTGGAGAGGAGCTGGCACCGAAAAGGTGAACTGCCATTCTGTATTCTTTCGGTTCTGTTTCCAACTGACCGTTCTCCCACCAAAGGAACCTTAAGTAATTGCGCATTTCTGAAGGGATATAGAACTGATGGAACATCTTTTCAATGTCGCATATCACAGCAACTGCTTCCTTCCTGAAGCGACAGAGGACTCCCACTAGAGAGTTTATCAGGTCGGGACCTGTCAGCAAGGTATCGTTTAGGGAGATGCCTTTGAACTTTGCTGAACAATCAAAGACAACTCTTAACTTGTCTGGCTTCTTGGGGTGATAAACCCCGTGATGTGGGATGTACCACACTGTCTCTTCCTCTGATAATGAAGGGGCTGGTTCTGCATCACCTTTTCTGATTGTTTCTTCCATGAATGCAGTGTAGTGTTCATGGTACTGTCTATTTCCCTTTAATCTTTTCTTTAGATGATGAAGTCGAATAAGGGCCAGCCTCTTATTGTTTGGTAGTGCCAGTTGACTGTTGTCTTTGAAGGGTAACGGCATCTCGTAGTGTCCATCTTTCCTTTTCATTATAGTTTCCGAGAGAAACTGCACGAAGCGAACATCATCTTGAGACACGTACTTATCTTCATAATTTCTTTCAATGAAGTCCATTTCTAAAGCCTTTAACACATCAGCGACCGGCGGCATTGGCATTTCTTTCACTGTGACTCTGTGTACGAAGCTCTGGCTACCCTGTCTATCAAGATGTGGATTTGCTGATCCTACAATGCTCCAGCCGAGCATAGTTTTTTGAGCGAAGGGTTCATTTTCGGAGCCGATAACAACCTCCAAGGGAGCCAGTGCTGATGGGCAGTCATAACCGATCAGTAGTCCTACTTCGCAATCTTGAAGTGGCTGTAACTTGTTTGCCAAGTGTTTGAGGTGTGACCACTGGAGTGCAGTCTCCTTAGTGGGGATGTGAGACTTATCTACTGGAATGAAATCTCTTGTATAGGCTTGACGGAGTTGGACTTGAACTTCGGAGTTGAAGCCACGCACTTGCAGACCGTGAGCAATTTGGCTTGAAATAACTGTGTCAACCGCTGTCATTGTGCTGAGCCTTAGCTGTAATGGCTTGGTGCTCACACTTAACTTCGATACCAGGTCTGCCAGAATAAAGGTTGAATCACTCTGTGTGTCAAGTAAGGCATAAGTGAGGATTTCCCTCTGAGGCTCCGTAGTAGCTGACAACAGAACTGGAACAATGCAGGATGTGGCAGACGTATGTCTTGTCAAAGTATGGGACATAACTTTGGGAACGTTGTCGTTTGCCTTATTTCTCATGCCTACTGAATCATCGTTTGATGCCTTGGCAGGCTCAGTGTCTCTCTGTATGTGCAAACAGGTTGGATGACGTCGACTGCATATGCTACACGTGTGTCTTCCTTTGCAGTCTTTTGTAGTGTGGCCCTTTCTTAAGCAACCAAAACAGAGATGGTTTTCGTGAATAAAAGCCTTCTTTTCATCGATGGTCTTTACCGCAAAAGTCAGACATTTAGCGACACCGTGTGTTTCGTCTTTGCAGACTAGGCAAGGTGGTTTCGGTCTTGAAGCTGAGATATTTGGAACGTTGAAGGTAGAGGGCTTCATTTGAGTGCTTGTGTTGAGCGCCTTGGCTCTCTTGGGAATTCTCTCATCTGTAGTCTTGGTACTGAGGAGAAAAGGAGAGGCAATGGGGTTGCATGCAATCTTAGCTTCCCTTTGCAGGAACTCTGTGAAACGAGCAAAGGTTGGGTATTCTTGGGACTTGTCCAGCTCGTCCACGGCGATGCGACTCCATCTGCGCACGATCCATTCAGGCAGTTTCTTGAGAAGCTTGTGGTTTTCTTCGCAATCATTTAGAATAGCTAGGCCTTTAACATGAGGAATGGCCTCCACACAACCTTGAAGGAAATCTGCAAATTCTCTTAATGCTACAGGGTCATTTGCTGATATCTTTGGCCATTTAGCCAACCTTTCTCTGAAGGCTCTTTGCACTATGAATGGACCTCCATACCTGTCCTGTAGGATTCCCCAAGCACCTAGATAGGCATCTTCTGAATTTCGGTAGAAGAACCCTTCCACTGCCTTACGAGCTTCACCACCGAGATACCTCTTCAAGTACAGCATTTTTTCGCACACAGGGAGTGGTTTCTGATCAATCAGCGCCATAAAGGATATCTTCCAATCTATGAACTTCAAAGGATCACCTGTGAATACAGTTGGTTCAGGTATAGGGAGACGGTTGGAGATAAGCAGACTTGCAAGTCCTGGGGTTAAACTAACTTCTTCATTTGGTCTTGACACCCCAAGTGGTGTATTTGAAGGTTGAAATGGCACAGCCTTTGGATTCAATGAGTTTCGTGGTTCATTATTTTGGCAGAGGTATTGCACATTGTGGTCTGTCTCCTGTTCGTAAATTTCAAGACTATCATAAGCGTTGTAGGCTTTCACTCTTGCTGCAGCTACCTTGACTTCATTTTCTGCTTGTAGCTGTTGTAGTCTTGTCTTTTCCTCATCCAACTTCAGTTTAATTTCTGCCTCTAGTTTGTTCAGCTTAGCTTGCTCCTCGCGCATCTGTTGCGTCGCCTTTGCCTGTTCTATTTTGGCTGCAAGATCTGCTTCTGCGTCAGCGCGTTTGCTAGATCTGGAAGTAGCTCTTGAGCTTGCGTTGGAGTCTGGTAATGACTCTGAGAGGACAGTTTCTGTTTCTGAGTTTCCAAAGACTGACTCATGCTCTTCTTTATTTAGCGCCATCCTCACCCTTTCCTTCTCAAGTTGATCGTTAAAGATTTCATCTACATTCTCTAGCCGCTTGCTGATGAGGTTGCAGATTTCAGCCGTTAACGCGGTGCATGCATCCATTTTCTTAACAACGTACGGGGTAGTGGAATTATTTCGGCACATGGACTCATACTGTTGGTGCACTAACGCTTCTTTGGCTTTAATCTCTTTCAATCTTGTATTAAGGTCTTCAGTTGAGCAGAAAACCTTTTAACTTTGTCCTACATTCCTTTGCTAGCTCCTTCCAAGAGTTGCACACCTTGTTGAATGCCTTTTCATTTTTCTTAACTGTTTCTTCGTGCATTTCTTTGCCCTTTTCTGTTAGGCTTCGCTCTCTAGAGCTGGATCGTACCTGTTGTGACTCTGTGGGTTTGTCTGTTTCTTCAGCAGGTGACAACATTTTGTTCTAGTGTGCCTTTGCCTTTCAAGTGTGAGTGTGCCTGAAACCTAACTTGAATGAGTGTTGGCTCAAACTTGCTACTAAGGGCTACGACAGATAACAGGTGTTCACACTTGTAACTAAAGATTAGCAAACAATGCATACAGTACTACAAAATGTTTTAAACGAATATACTGCTGACACTTTCTAACCAGACAATTAACCCTCTCTGTAAATAACTGCAGTTTAGTGGATTAGGAATATGGAAGATAGCGTTGCTTTAAATCTGACACTAGGCCTCTAAACACGAATATAATAACTTGATCACTGGTTTAGCAAAATATTAACTATTTGGCTCGCATAGTAGTTAAGGGCGGCTTCCGGATCACATATAAAGAGCCCGCTATATTTAAAAGTCCACGTGACACGTTTACTTTTTTAGCCAAGTCTCTGTTGCCAAGATGGCGTCCGCACGTGTCTTGCGAGGCGTTGGGAAGCCTTTACTCACAGTTCGATGGAGACAGCGACGCAGCTGGTGATGTCGAGTCTCCGCCGCAGCGACGAGTTTTCACTGTTACGGCCCCTTTGGCATCGAATAAATAACAAGAGGAGAGCTTCTGACGGGTGCAGTAGTTTTATTCTTTTGGAACAAAGGTGCGCAGCAGGGTTGAATATTATTTTCTTTATCTCCTTGAGCACCGTAAACATGAATATCGTAAGCACCATAGCACCGTGAAAACTGTAAATGACATACAACACACTTATTTACAGTTGTCACCAAAAAGGGGGTTACAGGGTTAATTACAGTTGTCTGCACACACATCTAATTACATTGAACATTCAAAGAAACATGGTTACATGCAAAGTGCCTTGGATTATACAGTATAGCGTATTTAAAACCAAACAGCATGAACAGGGTTTATCTCTAGAACATATACACCTTTATAACAATGCACACTTTTCTGCATACCTCGATCCACTTGCCAAGGGGGGTACAAACTTTAAGCTTTAGGGATTTTCTGCAGACATCTTCCATGAAATCCTATGCAGACAGCTAACATGTGGCATCTGAGATACAGGAAAAGGCTTTCTTTCTAAGACAGGAGAAGGAGTGGTCTTGTAATCCTGCTGATCAAAACATTCCCCAGGGAACCAAAGGGAGGCAGAAAGGTTCCACCCAGCAGTAAGTGCTGAACAAGATCCACAATGATAAGCGGACAGTTACATATACATTTAAATCTCTCCTCTTTCTGACTTCAGCTGTACACAGGGAGGTGGTATCAGTGATTGATATAATTCTCTGTGTAATGCATCATTCACACAGTCAGTGTTCGGGCAGTGATTTCCATCAGTGATTCTGAGCCAAAAGCAGGAGTGGCTCTTAACACAGAACAGGTGCAGATCTTTCCCTTATACCTGATCTCTGTGGAGGCACCACTCCTGGTTTTGGCTCAGGCCCCTTGCACACGGGCGAGTATAATGCGTGAGGTGAACGCATTGCACCCGCACTGAATCAAGACCCATTCATTTCTATGGGGCTGTGCACATGAGCGTTGATTTTCACGCATCACTACTGCGTTGCGTGAAAATCGCAGCATGCTCTATATTGTGCGATTTCCACGCAACGCAGGCCCCATAGAAGTGAATGGGGATGCGTGAAAATCGCAAGCATCCGCAAGCAAGTGCGGATGCGGTGCGATTTTCACGCACGGTTGCTAGGACACTATCGGGATGCAGACCCGATAATTTTATTATTTTTCCCTTATAACATGGTTATAATGGAAAATAATAGCATTCTGAATACAGAATGCATAGTACAATAGCGCTGGAGGGGTTAAAAAAATAAAAATAAAATTTAACTCACCTTAATCCACTTGCTCGCGCAGCCGGCATCTCTTCTGTCTCCTTCTTTGCTGATTGCAGGAAAAGGACCTGTGGTGACATCACTCCGGTCATCACATGATCCATCACACGATCCATCACCATGGTAAAAGATCATGTGATGGACCATGTGATGACCGGAGTGACGTCACCACAGGTCTTTTTCCTGCAATCAGCAAAGAAGGAGACAGAAGAGATGCCGGCTGCGCGAGCAAGTGGATTAAGGTGAGTTAAAATATTTTTTTTATTTTTTTTTTAACCCCTCCAGCGCTATTGTACCATGCATTCTGTATTCAGAATGCAATTATTTTTCCCTTATAACCATGTTATAAGGGAAAATAATACAATCTACAGAACACCGATCCCAAGCCCGAACTTCTGTGAAGAAGTTCGGGTTTGGGTACCAAACATGCGCGATTTTTCTCACGCGAGTGCAAGACGCATTACAATGTTTTGCACTCGCACGGAAAAATCACGCATTTTCCCGCAACGCACCCGCACCTTTTCCCGCCACGCCCGTGTGAAAGGGGCCTCACAGTCACTGATGGAAATCACTGACTGTGTGAACGAGGCAAAAGTGTGTATACAGAGATAGCTCCCCCGTGAACTATGAAATCAGAAATAGCAGAGATATAAATGTATAAATTCCAAATTATAACCAATAAAGGATGGAAATATCTCTGCATTTCTTTGCATGTAATGAGTCTATCTCATATGTTAGTTTCACACTGGCGTTTTGGCTTTCCCTTTGTGAGATCCGTCAGGGCTCTCACAAGCGGTCCAAAATGGATCAGTTTTGCCCTAATGCATTCTGAATGGCAAAGGATCCGCTCAGAATGCATCAGTTTGCCTCCATTCCGTCTCCATTCAGCTCTGGAAACGGACACCAAAACGCTGTTTGCAGCATTTTGGTGTCCGTCTGACAAAACTGAGCCAAACGGATCAATGTAAGTCAATGGGGACGGATCCGTTTTCTCTGATACAATATGACTCAATAAAAAAAAATGGATCCGTCTTGGCTATGTTAAAGATAATACAAACAGATCCGTTCTGAACGGATGCAGACGGTTGTATTATCTGAACGGATCTGTCTGTGCAGATCCATGACTGATCCGCACCAAACGCGAGTGTGAAAGTAGCCTAAGTTGCATTACTGAAATAAATGAACTTTGCAAAATATTTTAATTTTTTGAGTTTCACCTTGTATTTGAATCTGCTCAGCTCCTCCTGCTCTATAACATGCTGCCTGCAGATTACACTGCATTTTGAGGGGCAGGTCCTCTTGGATTTTTTTTAAATTGGTGAATCTCAAAATGGGATTTCAAACAGTAACACAGAGCTTCGCTTTCTGGACCCATTTCAGTTTGATTGACTGCGGTCTCTTTCGCACCAGCGCTATTGATTTCCATTGTTGTACTCCATTATAGAAGCAGAACCACAGCAGATAAGTGACTGGAACAGAGTGAAACAGATCCTCTAGCCCATAACTGGGACTGTTCGGTTTCCATTCAAGCTTCTACTTTTTTAACGGAGAGAGGCCCTGCATGCAGGACGCCGTTTTTGTCGGAATGTGTCTTGGAGGTCCTAAATGGAGCCTCTGACGCAGATGTGAACAAGCCTTTAAAGGGACTTGTCAGAAGGAACCTATTCTGGAAGAGAGCAGTATGTCTGACTTGTGCAGCTCCGTCCCCTACAAAGATGGGAGGAATGCTGGCTAGTATTGATCGTAAATGACCGCTCCTCAGCCATAGACAGGTTTTCCTGGATACAATTTACTTACATAATCGAACCCTAAAATAGTCTCACAATGTGTGTTGTATTGTATAGCTGGTGCTAGTCTCCCAAATTATAGTGTGTTGTATTTCTTGCTCTCTGATGTCACCTGATTGATGTCCCGCCCCCCCCCCCCCCCTTCCTATGGGCTCATGCACACAAACATATTTTCTTCCCGTGTCCATTCTTTTTTTGCGGACTGTATGCGGAACCATTTATTTCAATGGGGCCACAAAAGGAAATGGAAGTTACATAGTTAATACGGTTGAAAAAAGACATAGGTCCATCAAGTTCAACCAAGGGATAGGTGGTGACAAGACTCCCAGAAGGAAGTGAGACTAAGATGTCTACACATTTTCATAAGCATTAATGTTGTTTACTTTTAACCCCTTAAGGACCTTGCCATTTTTCACCTTAAGGACCAGGCCGTTTTTCGGAAACTTGACGTGTCACTTTATGTGGTGATAACTTCGGAATGCTTTTACTTATCCAATCCATTCTGAGATTGCAGTGTTGCTGGCCCTGGGCTTTCATCCCTAATATCAGCCAAACAGGCATATTTACTAGGGCGTTCCAGCTCAGGACTAGCCTCCCTGGCACTTTTCCCTCTACATCTTCTTCTTCCTACATTAACCCAACTGCTGACCTGATAGTCCTGGTCTTGCCCTCCTCCGTTTCACTGACCCCAGTCAGCGCCTGCACAGTGAGGTCTAAGCCTCTCTCCAGGTCTGCAATGCCCCTAAGTATTTCAAGCTGCTTATTTAGATCCAAGATCTGGGCTTCCAAATATGCAACGTGATTGCATCTAGTGCAAATGTATTCAAATGGCTCTTCAAGGCACGCATATACTGCACAGGACACACACTTGGTAGCATTGTCCATGGAGCACATTTTTAGATGGGGATGAACAGTAAAGAAGGAAAACAGTAAATATGAGTTCAGATTTAGACCCTGTCTGCTGCGGTTGGAGGTCTAGCTAGAATCCATCCAACAACACACAAGGAAAATCTAGCAAACCTTAGTTTCTTGCTCCTTGTCTTAAACTCTGGTTCTTTAAACTCCACTTATTCAGAAGCCCATTTAGTGCAGCAAGCCCAGAGAGAGTGTGCATTCCGTTTCCGTATGTCCCGCAAAAAAAAAATAGAACATGTCCTATTATTGTCCGTATTCCGGACAAGGATAGGACTGTTCTATTCGGGGCCAGCTGTTCCGTTCCACAAAATACAGAATGCACACGGACGTCATCCATATTTTTTGAGGATCAGTGTTTTGCGGACCACAAAATACATACGGTTGTGTGCATGAGCCCTAAGGGGAATGCCCTCACTAGTCCATTCAATGTCACATTTTAACTGGGATGTATACAAGTTGTGGACTTTCTTAAAAATGTTGACCCAGTACTCTGCTGTCTTCAGTAGTCCCATAGATGGACCGCTATAGGGCAATTTTTTTTAATGATTTGCATTTGACTCATTTTGGGCTATAAAATTATTTTTTATTAAAACTTTTCAGCAGTTTTTGTGATACATGCAGTTAAAATCAGTCTATTTGCATTCTATTGTTCCTGAGTTGTGTTCCATCTGATCTCCCAACCGCATAAACACACATTTAAGCCTTATTCTTATCAGTTTGATTAGAGTTTAGCTATAATGAGGTCAGGAGATCAGAGATAAGGCTTCACATGAGCTAACGGAACTCAGGAGGGACAGTCAGCAAATAGACTGATTTTTTAACTGCATGTATGACAAAAACTGCTGAAATTTTTAATGGGGACGAATTGAAAAAATATTTTTAAGCCCAAAATGAGAAAAATGCCCCCATGGTGTCCATAGTCTTTAAGTTGTCTGTAGAACAATGCCTCTGCCTTTTCTTTAGGGTGTTAACTATCGGTTTGCTTACAGGGTGATGTGTTGTTAATCTGGAAAAATGTATTAAGAAAATGTAGTGCATGTTGGTAATGTGTCGAAAAACTTATTAATGCGAACCTGTCGTCTTTGCCCAGCAGACTCTAGTTGCTGACATACACGCCATCACCAGCGACAATCACAAGTGGACACAGGTAAGTGCCTTTCCCTCTATAGTTTACCCCGTAGGGCAGGCATCTCAAACTCGCGGCCCTCCAGCTGTTGTAAAACTACAACTCCCACCATGCCATGCTGATACCTGTAGACTGTCCGGGCATGCTGGGAGTTGTAGTTTTGCAACAGTTGGAGGGCCGCGAGTTTGAGATGCCTGCCGTAGGGTATCTCCAGCTGACCATAGTCATGACTTGCTTTCCCTCTTATGGACATTGAAGAGTCAATGAGACGTTGTTCTGGAAAATACAATCTCTTGTACAGCACTCATGTAGAACACTTCAGCCTATCCTAGATGTATGTTTTACTTTTCCTTTTTATATAATTTGGATGCCAGAAATATTGGGTAAAATTATTAATATTTGGTACATTATTTGATCGGAGATGAAAAAAAAATGCACGTTTGCAAATAGTTTTCATTTAAAAAAAAGTATCCTGCACAGAGTTTGTTTGCAGGTCTGTTATCATGGAGGCACATAGGTCTGTGTGGGAGCATTCGACATAAGACAGTTAGATATTTTAATGAAAACTATCTGTAAAGTTATCTCCTTTTCCATTTTAGGTTCACTTGAGCAGTAAAAAAAAAGCTGAGAAGGTGGACATAGCCTTTAACACTACATCATTCTGTTCAGAAACTTAGTGATAAAGAGTCCTTCTTACTCATAAAAACAGAGTCCGAGCTCTGTTTTCATGTACTTTTCCAGTTCAATTAAGTGATTGAAAGATGAAGCCCATGCCTTGTTGACGTGTCAGCAGAGGACATTAGCCATAAAGCTGGCCATAGGTAGTCGGTCATCAGACTGGCAGTTTTGAACCTCAACCTCCCCAATATTGGGGAAATAAGATGGAGCAGAGAAAAGTTACCTGACGGTGGAGAACCTAAACCACAATACTAATTTTATATATTTTTTCTATTTGAAGGGAGGACTAGCTGATTACTAAAGTCCTGGCTAGTGTCATGTTTTTCCTGTTCTCTTCATGCCCTGCGACAATGACTTCTTCATTTTACTTGGCTAGGAGCCCTCCGCACACATGTGCTGTTAGACCGGTGTACACACACAGACATATGGCATACGTCAGGAGCAATTAATGTGCCAATCCTTTGACAGTAGATTCATGCCAGATCTCAGGGTAAAGGGGTGTGCCACTGAAAGGGCTAAGTTTTTGAGGTGCAATAAATAAGTGCAGTCTTCTCCTTCAAGTTATGTCTGTTGTAAAGGTGTTAGATCCAAATAATATGTTAGGGGGCCGTATAAATTCCCAGTATAATGTTATTGACATTGCTTACTTTAGCGTATGGTTTCATAGAAGCACACAAAAAACATAATTTTGCCAAAAACCTACCGGCGGCCTCGTCTTTTCTACCTCCCATTCATTTTGATCCCCGAGCAGCGCCTTAAAGCCATGGCTGCATCGAGAAGGGACATGTCCATTCTCGGGTCTAGAGGCGGCCTCAAGCCGCCGATCCGCAATCCTCATGGCTGCCTCCCAGTGAAATAAATAGGAGGCAGAAAGGACGCGGTGGGTTTTCCGTGACATTTTGGTCCGGCTGTCCGTGCCAAAATTATCTGGTAAAACCCGCCGATAACACTAGATGAAGTACGTTTCTAGTATATTAGTTTGATATCTGATCAGTGCCAGACCACTGGGACCCCCACAGTCCTGACAATGGATGTAAGTCTATTGGACACACAGAAACACGCCAGCGATCTTGGCCATCTCTACTGTACCCAC
This sequence comes from Bufo bufo, assembly GCF_905171765.1. Taxonomy (NCBI): domain Eukaryota; kingdom Metazoa; phylum Chordata; class Amphibia; order Anura; family Bufonidae; genus Bufo; species Bufo bufo. Next base: position 622,007,248 of record NC_053391.1, read on the forward strand.
AATCTTATAAGAAGGTTAAAGCAAGGCTTGGCAGCATGACCGCTTCTGAGCTTTCTTACATTTAGACCTTTCTACACCTGAACCAGGCATAGAAAATGGTGAATGAGACGGGCCGGACGGCTTCTTCCTCCTGACTCCTCCCAGCTCACGGCAGATTTAAAATTGTGGGTGTGGCGTGAGCGGGGAGAAGTCGCAGATAGCGGTGCAACTGACTGTTGTGCCGCTATCTGCGCCTGAAATACGTCTAATATAGGCGTATTTCAGTATAATAAATGACCCCCTATATTTTTAATGATCGTGTCAATATACTAAGGCATATCCTGATATTAAATAGTTTTTCTGCCACTGAATACTCCATTGGTATCCACATCTAGGAAGACAAGTTGCAATTGGAGAGCCAACTTATCCTGTCAACTGCCGAACCGCTATGCCTTGACCCGTCGATATCCGTCGCCTGCACTACAAACCGCCTGCTGTACAACAAACAGAAGATGAACACTGGTCCCATGAAGCGGTGAGCACTCTGTCTTGCTGAGTTACAGTTTAACCCCTTAACGACTGCCAATGCGTGTTTTTACACCGGCCACTAGGGGGCCATGAAAACACAGTGCTGCAGAGTTGAGGTGCATTTACATGAGCCGAGCAGAAGCAGATTGTCGGGGAGCAAGCGTTCCTTCCCGACATTCGGCTGCTCACTCAGTGGGGGTGAAGTGCTGCATTTAAATGTAGCGATCACCTCCACAGTATGAGAATGAGCGGTCATTATTGCGATCGCTCGTCCTCATACAGCTGCATGGTTTCTGGGCGGCAGATCGCTGTTTAGACAGCACAGTCTGGTGGCCAGTAATGATAAGTTAGCAGTTCATTGTGTGTTGCACCTTCACAGGGGCACATTGTCGTGAACGATCGTTCGCAGGAAGGCCCAATAATTCTACCGTGTAAATCCACCTTAAGCGGCAACACAGAGTGATGCATCTGCCTGTTGCATACAGTGGGCACAAACGCTCATCCTCTCAGTTTCCATAGCAGTGCTACTGCCTCAGTTGATCCTAGCAATCGCATGGTCGGTGGTCGATGCTTTCAGAAGGCAGCTGTCATATTTCCTCTTTTCCAGCCTTTTGGGGGACAAGTAAAAAAAATAAAAATATAAATTATTGGTAATAGGCAATAAATAAATCCCTAATAATCCTCCCCATTTTCCCAGCGCTGGCTCCTTGTTCCTTCTCCTCCCGGTCTGCGATGCTCCGTTGGGCTCCCTTGATGAAAACATCTGGTTTGATGCCAATCAATGGCTGTGGCGGTGACTAGCTCCCCTCATGTCATTACAAACGGTGACATGATGTAAGGGGAGCTGGTCACCGCCGTGGCTAGCAATTGGCTGGAGACAGCGGCAAACCAGATGTTTTTACTGAGGGAGCCCAGCAGAGCATCGCAGGCCAGGAGGAGAAGGAAGAGGGAGCCAGCAAGTAAGCTTCCCCTTACAGGTCTGGTCAAGTAGGGGGGATTGTGTTCGTGAAATAAATGTTGTATTAGAAATAGAATTTTTATAGAATTTCTGGCTAATGATTCCTGTTGGTCCCTATCGCTTACTCTGCTCTTATATTTCAGGTGTCTGAAGCGATTCTCCAGACCGGCTCTGAACAGGCAGCAGGAATTATCCAACTGCCCTATCCCACCGCAGCTCAGACTTCTAGATTATCTGCACAAGAGGAAGGAAAGGAAAGCCTCGCAACCTCAGTTTGATCTAAAAATATCCAAAACTGGAAACGTAAGTCATTGGTGCTTTACAGGACTGTGTGCGGTTGGACATCACTGACCGCTCTATGATATGACTGACCCTTCTTTTAATGGATATCTTCTCTTCTAGTACGTCGACTTATGGAAACAAAATCCTTGCTCCCTTGCCGTACCCTCTGAAGTGGATGTAAGTAAGCCTGGGACCCTCCAGCCTCGCCGCTGTCATTTATGCTGAATTTTATCATTGCAACAGATTTTAGATTGAGATTTTTTTCCCCCCCACCTGTGCTGTTGTCTACGGCTGCTGAATAAAATACACTATATAAACCGTGGGCGGGGGAAGGGACGTAACAACTGTTGTCAGATCCCGCTCCTATAATGTCAGATTTCCCTTGCTTCTGGCTGGCAGAATAGTGAGACGCTGTCATGAAGTAAGACAAAGACGCCGGACCACATCTGTCGCACAATGAACACCGGGAGTCACCGATGGACCCAATTGACTTATGATGGGGCCCGTCTAGTCCCATTGTGGTTGTTTCTGATGCAGCCTCCAATGCAGAGGTGAACAGAACCAAGCTTAAATTGACAGCTGTATGCCCATTGGCCAGTCTAGACTATATGAAGATTCACATGCCAACCTAGATTTTAACAACTACGTGTATAGGTGGGCAGTGCTTCATTGTAGGACTGCCGAGATGGCTTTCCAATTCTGGTGGTCTTGCAGTAACAACTTCAGCGGCACATGCGCAGTACATACAGTGAGGCCAGTGCCCTCAGGTTGTACTGTGGTGCGCAGGCCTGGACAGACTGCAGATCTGTGTGCAGGACGTGGACAGGGGTGGGCTAGGAACTTAGTGGCCCTGGAAAAAAACTAAAAGTGGCCCTATGTTGTGGAGGGGTCCAAATGGACAGAAGGCGGGGCAGCACAAGTGGGCAGGGCCAAAACATGTAGGCAGGGACATCAGAAATAGGAGGGACCAGTGATACTGTAGTACAGTACAAAATACCGCCCCAGCAGAACCACAGTGCAGCACAAAATACTACCTCAGTATGAAACTGTATCATCGAGGAGGTCGATGCAATTGAATTCAGGAGGTCTTTATTAGGGATGAGCGAATTTCATATTTTGAAGTTTGTGTACGGGTTCGTGTTGTGGTATTTACTGAACTGCGTTATGGATTATGGATGGTTTCCACGGACCATAACGCAATTCCATGACGGATTACTTAACAGAATGCCTTTAGAGGCTTTCTATTATTTGTTCCGTCATCATAGAAGTCTATGGCCTGCATAACAGATCCGTCCGGTTTACGTTATGCTGCCATATGAGGACTCGTGTGGCCCCTTGGGTATCAACCCACTAGAAATTTCCCTGTAGGGTCTATGGCCAGTCCGCCCTGGATGTGGACACAGCAGAGATGATGTGGCAGGCATAGGGCATTGATGACGCTGAAAGCAGAGGGGATGGAGCCTTGGGCTTGAGGGGGAGGTACTTGGAGCAGGAGAAGAGACAGACTTGGGCTGTTTCCTCGTGACAGACTCCCTTTAAATGAATTAAGTTCAAGTTATTGTGATCTTTTTCCACAAAACTATATATAATTCTGCTCAGTTCCTCCTGCAGTATACAATGTGCCATGTACACCATGACAGGTTCCCTTTAAAAGGGTTGTCCCATCATTATTGAAAAAACAAAAAATTGGACATCATATAATACATAAGCATCTCAGCCCTGTACCTCACATGGATCCAGAGATCTCCCCATTCATTGATCTGCTAGATTTATATAAAGCTGACAACTCAGGGGAGTGTCTTTTCTGCAGCAGCTCAGGGGGCGTGTCTCAGCTCTCTCTATCACAGCTCAGGGGGTGTGTCTCAGCTCTCTCTATCACAGCTCAGGAGGCGTGTCTAAGGTCTCCCTACCACAGCTCCGGGGGCGTGTCCATGCTCTCCCTATCACAGCTCAGGAGGCAGTTGAAGAATGAAACTGAGCATGTGCAGCCATCTCAGGGAGCAGGACAAAGAAATAAGAAAAAAACAACCAGCAGGTGGCGCAATACAAATGCAGCAATAGCTCATTTTTAATTACATGCAATTACAAAAGTATTCAGATACAGGTACTGATTTGAAAACGGCAGAATGTTTTTGTGGGACAACCCCTTTAAGTGTGCTTAATATGCTTTAGGCACCATTTATATATTCCTAGAGCCCTTTAATGACTAATTTTCATGTAACGCTTGAGAAGAATCAGTTACACTTTTTGACACCTAAAATAGCTCTGTATCCGTATGATTGGATTATCGTTCTGAAAGTTCTGCCCGTCATTTAAAGTCACAGCCTAATTGGTTCTTGTCTGTCTTTTTTTCAGGTTGAAAAATACGCAAAAGTGGAAAAATCTATCAAACTTGATGACTCGCAACCTACGGTCTGGCCAGCAGATGTAAGTAATTCCATCCCTTTTCTGGCCAGTGTTTATTTTACTACTGGTGGTAATGCAGGGCATGTGTATAGTGTGACGGGAAGCCTTTTAGTGGAGCATTAGAAAAGACACGTTCCCTTCCAGTCACGTCACCTGTTTTATGTGACCGGTGTTTCTGGCAGCTGTAGTTGCTATGTAAGCCTGACACTTTGTATGTTTCATAGGTTCACTCACCGGTCCTATGGGATAACACGAGGGCTATAAAAATTCTTACAATTTAAAGAGGAGCTGTCACCTCTCCTGAAATGTCTGTTTCAGTAACTCTTTGCATCCCCTTTAGGCCTCATACACACAGCCGTATGTGTTTTGCGGTTTGCAAATCGCGGATTTGCAAAACACGAATCCAGGCCGAGTGCTTGCTGCCATTTTCACTTTAATAGAAATGTCCTATCCTTGTCTGCAAAACGGACAAAAATAGGACATGTTCTATCTCCTTTGCAGGGCCGTGGAACGAATGTGCAAATACGGGCAGCACATGGTGTTCTGTCCACATTTCTTGTGGCCCCATTGCAATTAGTGGGTCTGCATCCGATCCGCAAAAATGCGGATTGGATGCGGACCAAGTATACGATCGTGTGTATGAGTCCCTATAATGACAATTCTGGAGCATCTACCCTGACTATATGTTGTGTCGTTCCTCTATTACTCCTGCTAGAAGTTAGGAATGAATTGGCAGTAGTCTGTAATGAAGGTCCAGATGGGTGTTACCAGTTGGGGTGTGTTCTTGCATAGCAGCGCTAATTAGACCCCCCCCCCCCCCCCCCCCCCTTCCAACTGGTAACTACCATCTGGAACTTCATTGCTAACTTCTGGCAATTCATTCATAACTTCTATCAAGAATAATATAGGAATCAAACATCATATAGTCATAATGAATAGATGCTCCAGAATTGTTCTTACATGGGGATCACAAGTGGTTGCTAAAACAGACATGTCGGGAGAGGGGAAATCTGGTCAAAATGGTCTCCTTTCAGTTGGGCTGTGTCCTCTTCAGAGTGCTGTCTGGCTATATAATAGACAGTACCCAGACTGAACATTGACCCATTTAATTAAATGGGTCCATTCACCATCAGTCCATGCAGAGAAAATTCCAACATGTTTTATCTTTGACTCGTTAATTCAAATGAATGAGAAAACATGGACCACATTGCCCCATCTGTGTGTGGCATAGTTGCCAACAGTCCTTTTATTCCCTGGGACCGTCCCTAATTTCAGAGACCACCCCAGCAAATTTGGGTTGTCCTGGGCTATAAGTGAGTGAGTGGTTCCAGGTGGGTTTATGGCTTTCCGGAAGGCAGGCTACCATGCCTTGAATTTACCAACAACTACGTTAATAAGTATGGTGTGGTCATAACCTTACATTTGTCACTGTTACCCAGTGTTTTATCATTTAGTATGTACGGGTGACTTGCATTATTCCTTCCCATGTGCATAGCCTTACATTTGTCAGTGTTAAACCTCATCTGCCACTTCTCTGCCCAAGCCTCCAATCTATCCAGATCCCTCTGTAGCTGTATACTGTCCTCTGTAGTATATATACAGTATACTGTCCTCTGCAATGTGTATATATACAGTATACTGTCCTCTGCAATGTGTATATATACAGTATACTGTCCTCTGTAGTACATGTATACAGTATAGTGTCCTCTGTAGTACATGTATACAGTATACTGTCCTCTGCAATGTGTATATATACAGTATACTGTCCTCTGTAGTACATGTATACAGTATAGTGTCCTCTGTAGTACATGTATACAGTATACTGTCCTCTGCAATGTGTATATATACAGTATACTGTCCTCTGTAGTACATGTATACAGTATACTGTCCTCTGCAATGTGTATATATACAGTATACTGTCCTCTGTAGTACATGTATACAGTATAGTGTCCTCTGTAGTACATGTATACAGTATACTGTCCTCTGCAATGTGTATATATACAGTATACTGTCCTCTGTAGTACATGTATACAGTATACTGTCCTCTGCAATGTGTATATATACAGTATACTGTCCTCTGTAGTGTATATATACAGTATACTGTCCTCTGTAGTGTATATACAGTATACTGTCCTCTGTAGTGTATATATACAGTATACTGTCCTCTGTAGTGTATATACAGTATACTGTCCTCTGTAGTGTATATACAGTATACTGTCCTCTGTAGTGTATATATACAGTATACTGTCCTCTGTAGTGTATATACAGTATACTGTCCTCTGTAGTGTATATACAGTATACTGTCCTCTTCTGTGTTAATTAGGCTACTTTCACACTTGCGTTTTGGCTTTCCGTTTGTGAGATCCATTCAGGGCTCTCACACGCGGTCCAAAACGGATCAGTTTTGCCCTAATGCATTCTGAATGGAAAAGGATCCGCTCAGAATGCATCAGTTTGCCTCCATTCCGTCTCCCTTCCGCTTTGGAGGCCGACACCAAAACACTGCTTGACGAAACTGAGCCAAACGGATCCGCTCTGACACACACAATGTAAGTCATCGGGGACGGATCCGTTTTCACTGACACAATCTGGCACAATACAAAACGGATCCGTCCTCCATTGACTTTCAATGGTGTTTAAGACGGATCCATCTTGGCTATGTTAAAGATAATACAAACAAATCCATTCTGAACGGATGCAGACGGTTGTATTATCTGAACGAATCCGCACCAAATGCGAGTGTGAAAGTAGCCTTACTTTACACAGTTTAGTGTCATCTGCGAAAATTGATACTTTACTATGCAAGCCTTCTACAAGATCATTAATAAATATATTGAAGAGAATAGGGCCCAATACTGACCCCTGAGGTACTCCACTAGTGACAGTGACCCAATCTGAGTGTGTACCGTTAATACCCACCCTCTGTTTTCTATCACTCAGCCAGTTACTTACCCACATACAGACATTTTCTCCCAGTCCGAGCATTCTCATTTTATATACTAACCTTTTATGTGGTACAGTGTCCAATGCGTTTTCTGATGACAGACTCCCTTTTAAAGAGGATTTGTCACCGTGATCTTGGACCATTATCTGCAGTACTGCATCTAGGGAGTCTGGATCCCAATTTCTTGTTATTTTCCTTCTCGCCCCACATTCATTCATTGTCAGGACTGCTATGCATGCACCGAGGAGTCCTCTCGATTTTGTTAGCACAGCAGTCCTGACGACCGGGGAATGGGGGGCAGTAGGTAAATAAAAACTATGCTCCTTATCTGAAGTACTATTCATGTATTACTACAGCTAATAGTTCAATGTCCTGGTGAGAGATTAGCTTTACAGAGAATGTCACCCCGATTTCGGACTATTATCTACAGTAAGGGTACTTTCACATTAGCGTTTTTCTTTTCCGGTATTGAGTTCCGTCACAGGAGCTCTATACCGGAAAAGAACTGATCAGTTTCATCCCCCTGCATTCTGAATGGAGAACAATCCGTTCAGGACGCATCAGGATGTCTTCAGTTCAGTCCCTCTTACTTTTTTTGAACAGGGAAAATACCGCAGCATGTATTAGTGCCGGATCCGACATTACGTGATCCGGTATTTCAATGCATTTGTGAGACTGATCCGGATCCGTCTCACAAATGCATCCGTTTGCGTCCAGATGGCGGGATCACCGGAACTGCCTGCCGGAATCCTCTGCCGCAAGTGTGAAAGTACCCTACTACATGTGTAGTACTTCAGATAAGGGGTCCAGATCGGTCCTTTTTATTTTCCTACTGCTCTGGTTCCCCCGCTGTCAGCGCTCAGTTGCACTGAACTACACAGTCTGGACTGCTGTGCTGCTCTTACATAATGGAGAGGACTCGTGCGCATGCACAGCAGTCCTGACAATGTATTTGAACACCGCTCTGAGCGCGGACAGCAGGGGAATGGGGGCTGCAAGAAAAAATAGTGATCTGGATTCCATATAACTTCAATAAAAATGTAAAGGGTTATGTATCTTTATTTTATAGAAACAGGGCCACGATTTTTAGTGGGCTTTGTCTAGGTATTATAGGTCATCCTGATATTTTAAGCGAGTAAGGGCTCATGCACACGACCGTATACCCTCCGAGAGCGCCCGCAGGGCTATTGACCTGCACTCATATGATCATATGGACCGTATGTCTCGGAGGGCATACGGTCGTGTGCATGAGCCCTAAGTCGCTGAGTTTCATGTTAATCCCAGGCAACCTCTTACGTTTTTTTTTTTTTTATACAGGAAACAAACGAGGAATATATCTTTGAATGTGAAAACGGGGCTCCTTTCCAGAAGGCAAAGTTAACCATCTTTCAGAATGTAGGAAATCCTTTGTACTATGGTAAAATGCAGAGCTCTACAGCTGATGAAGAGGATGCCTTCCACAGCCCTCATTCTCAGTGAGTTTAATCCATTATATATATATATAAAGAACGATATGTGTGTGTGTGTGTGTATGTTCCGCGATCACTCAAAAAACGCAACCATAGATTTCAACGAAACTTGGTTTACACATTCCTTGCTACCTGGAAAGAAATCTTGTGGTGGTTACAGCTCTCTAGGACTTACCGTCCCTGAGAGATTCCCAAAAATGACCTGCATTAGCCAATAGAAGCCTGCCAGTCTTTCTCTTCATATCCCAACTGCCATACACACGGTCACATGCCCTTTATCAGCCAATAGTAGCTCGCAGGTCCTTAGTCTCCACATACACACAGTTTTACTACAGGTTTTCTTAACAACCCAGCCATTTTTCTTCACTGCTGTAGGTCAGCTTTAGGCTAGGGCTACATGACGACATGCGTCGCGCGACAGACACCTAGGGCACAACTACACTGCTACATGTGTCGTGCGACATTGATGTCGCACCACAATTTATATAATGATAGTCTATGGTGTTGCACTGCGACAAGTGACATGCTGTGATGCGACAGTCGCAGAAAAATCCATCTGGATGGATTTTTGCGACTGTCGCAGTCGCAGCATGTCACCTGTCACAGCGCGACACCATAGACTATCATTATATAAATTGTTGAGACAAAATGTCGTCGTGTAGCCCTAGCATTAAAGAGGCGGGCGCTGTGGAGGTCACTGTTAAAGGGGCGGGCGCTGTGGAGGTCACTGTTAAGGGGGCAGGGGCCACTATTAAAGGGCCAACTGTTGTAGAGGTCACTGTTAAGGAGGCGGGCCCCTGAAGAGGTCACTGTCAAGGGAGTGGGGTGCTGTGAAACGCACTGTTAAAGGGGCGGGCTACTGTGAAGGTCAAAGGTAAGGGGATGGGCTTCTATAGAGGTCCCATTTTAAAGTGGGGGGGTCAGTGTTAAGGGGTGGGGGACTGTGGAGTGGTGGGGGACTGTTAAAGGGGCGGAGTGCTGTAGAGGTCATTGTTATAGTGGATACTGTCAATATCTTTTAACGACACACACAAACATTGAATGAAATAGATGAAATATACCGTGCGAAGCCGTGTCCTTCTGCTAGTCTAATATAAAATGTAAAAATGGCCAATTAGTAGTAAATCAATGACGACTCAATCAAATCATATCGTTAGTGGCATAAACATTAATCGCACAACAGGACCACAGTGGTGCAAAACTTTTGTATCCCAACTCGACTCCAAGTAAAAAACGCACCAAAAACCGTTTGTTTGTTTATCAAAAATACTTCACATTCTAGTGCATACAAAAATGACTCGTGGCTAGCAACAAAGTCCTGTGTGCATAGGGTCCATCTCAGGTTCAGCACATGTGGTGCCTAGCAAGCATGTACCTACGTTTCGGGGGTCCTATGTCAAGCATGCATTTTGACAGGCCCTGTCAATGAAAGTGCAGAGTTTGCAGCAGTTGCAGAGAGAGCAGAGCCTCTAGGTGTAATGACGACGCCCCCGTTGCTCCTAGAGGCTCATTTGCATATATTAAAACCTCATTTTTCTCAGCAATGCGTGCACATATGACGATGGGACCAACACAGATGTCTTCAGCTGCCAAGTGCACATGTAACAGGTCAGACAGTTTCATAGGGAGAAATCTGCTGACAGATGGCCTTTAAATGGGATGGGAATTTTCCACCCACAACATAGAATGGTCCATATATCAGCAAGACATAACCGTAGTCTAACCGGTGGGCTTTAAAAATCTTGTGCTGTTTAGTAATTGCAGCTAAGGAAAAAAAATATTACAATTAATATATTGTTCATTATTCTGGTTATACAGTGGTGTTTCCATTTTTATAACAATTAATTTTTTTCCCTCTTAGATTTCTTATTGGAGCTAAAAACGATATTGATAGGTAAGTGCGCTTTTATTGCATGTCCTTGGGATTAGCAGCAGTGAGGTTTTCAGTTGCATTTACACTCATTTTCTCTGTTTGTTAAATCCATATTCATCTCATAAATTGATGCCACCACTTATGATCAGGAGGGTCCTCTGCAGCTTTGGTTTAAAGGGAATGACCTGTTCATGTTTTTATATTTAACATATTTTTAAAGAATTTTTTGGTGATGTTATGTTTAATTTTCCAAGTCAAAATCCTACAGTTTTCTTACAGCCACTAAGGGCTCATGCACACGAATGTATTTTCTTTCCACTTCCGTTCCGTTTTTTTTTGCGGACCATATGTGGAATCATTCACTTCAATGGGGCTGTAGAAAATACAGAAGTTACTCCTTGCGCATTCACGCGGATGACAATGTTGTTTGCCTCCGTGTTTTTCACGGACCCATTGACTTGAATGGGTCTGCAAACCGTTGTCCGTGAAAAAAATAGGACAGGTCATATTTTTTTGACGGACTGGAAACACGGATCACGGACGCGGATGACAAACGGTGCATTATCAGAGTTTTCAACGGACCCATTGAAAGTCAATGGGTCCGCAGAAAATCACGGAAAACAGAACAACGGACACGGAACACAACAACGGTCGTGTGCATGAGGCCTTATATATGTAGTCCTGAAAGAAAGAGCCTAATATGGACAGAGAAGGATAAAACCTTCCAGCTATGTTTGTCCGTAATGTGATGCTCACATAGCAAGTCAGAGATATTCAGCTCTTTAACATAGTTCGTAGTATTCAGGAACTGCAAGGCAAAGTTCACAAAGTGACCCCCGTATAATCGAATAGGGGTAAATAGTCTTATCACTTATATTCCTTTTGTTTGGATTTGGTGTCCCAAAGCTCACTTTTTATATATGCACTAGTTCAGCGATAGTTTCCTACTCACGGTTGTGCCGACTGTATTGCGGTTAGCGTGGCGTCCACGTATGTTCCGCTTGCAGGCAGTGATGTAGCTTCCAGGGTATGGATCCAGGGATCTTCGGTCATCAATTGCAGGAGTGCCGTAGTAGGAATTTGTAGGTGGAGATTCCTGCCAGGTGCTCTGATCAAGCAGCAGGCTGGTTTTTACTGCGGCAATCAGTCTTAGATTTCTCCTGCCAATTTTGTTTGATTCGATCCCTCTCCTTATAGTTGGTTTAAAGCGCTTCAATACTCCGGTTGTATATTCAGTTTCATGGGATCCTCTTTCACCAAACGTGTTTCGGAGTTGGCTACGACTCCTTCCTCAGTGGCAGGGGTTGTCCGGGTTCAACTCTGAACCCGGACAACCCCTTTAAGTGAAGTTGTTATGGGCATCCCCTTCTAATTTCCCTTCACAGCCGGGTGGCAGAGGGCATCGTTGTGCAGGGACAATTTAGAAGGCGATGCAGCGCTTCATTCTCGGGATCATTGATGGTCCAAGAGGTCGGACCCTACCGGTCATTAAGTGATCGCATACTCTGGCCACGTATCATCACTTTATAGGATAGGAACAATTCTTAATGATATGGATCACCTTCAGCTGCAGGAGCTAAAGTGTCTAATTGTGTCCTAACAGAATGGTAGGTCAGTACCAGGACTTATTCAAAAATGAATCCAAAGGGTTTGTGAAGATGTCTTACAACGCAGGAGGGGTGTCAAGCCAAAGTCCTCTCTCTCCAGGCAAGGAAATGGAGGTATGTGGCAAGTTTATATTGTGATTAGTCACTCTACATGTTCTTCATAAATCATCATTTTACCCTCGTCTTTGTTGTTTAGTCAGATGCATCACAGGCTCCATCCAGTCCTCTATGCTGGGAAAAGGAGTGAAGCACAGACCTCCTCCCATCAAACTTCCTTCCAACTCTGGGAGCAGTTCTTCTGGTAAAAAAAATCTTTACTTTTTTGATCAATGACCTTTCAAACAAATCATATATTGGTCTTATTGTTTTTAATTGTTTTTATCTACAATTACATTTGATTAAAAAAATTAGAATAAATTGCATATAAAATGATTAAAGGGGTTTGTCTCATCTGGGACATTTATGGCATATCGATTGGATAAGCCATAAATGTCATATAGGTGCAGGTCCCATCTCTGGGACCCACTTTTGTCTCAAGAACAGGCCCCCGAAGTTAATGGAGGGCACACCGCTCTTGCCATTTTCCAGAATCCCTGTAGCAATGAATATAGGGCGGCCGTACATGTGCAGCTTGCTTTCCGTTCACTTTGGGTCCCAGAGATGGCATAACCTAGCCGTAATACATAAGTGTCCCAAATACTCCTTTAAAATCTAGATAACTGTTAGTAAAATTTACATGCAGATCATTATCCTGCATATAGAAGGGTAGTGGTTTCCAAATTGTGGCTCTCTAGCATTAACAAGACTACAACTCTCAGTGTGCCCGGACAGTCGGGCTAGGAGATGTGGTTTGCAGCAGGTTGGAGGCCACTTTTTATACTCAAGGAAAATATGCAAATCCTAAAGAACATAATTACAAAATAAAAAGATGGCCGCTGTCACTGTGGTTTCCAGTCAGAGGAGGCCTCCAGTCTTACAAGGCACATCTAGAATATCAATAGTAATCGCAAATGTACAGGTTATGTCCACTTTCACAACAGACAGTTTTTTTAGTTTTTTTGTTTGTGTTTTGGTTTTTTTGTAGTCCTTCAATCCATCCAAAGCGAAAAATGAAGCAATTTTTCAATAAGTCTTAACTAAAAATGTTCTATTGTTTTGTTCCTACAGGTTCTAGGCAGGCCGTGTCTCCATGGTTACAGACTACAAACACACTGTATCTGCAGTCACATTCCCCTCCGCCTGTCCTCTACTTGATGTCCTACCCAATGTATGTTAGCATAAAGTAGGGGACCAGTGGAAAATAATTTGAGGTGGTCTGTTACCACGGAGACACGTAGGTCTGCACTAGGAGCTGTAGAAACAAAACGGTAAGGAATTCTTAGTGAAGACCTACTGCAGACTTGCTTTATATTTCATTTTAGACGTATTCCAAAAAACTTTATATAATGTTTCCTAATACTTTTAGGGCTAAATATATACAGAATATGCATATTGTACTGTAATAAGATGGAAATGACCCGTCTGACATTCCTAGTGAAGTGTCAGAATCGCACCAAGCGATTTGTCCTGCCCAGTTCTGGACGTTATAAATTCCTTGGGCTCAACTGGGAGGGCGGGGGGTGCGATGATATTGGGATAAAGTCTTGGCTGTATATGCATGAGACTTGAAGCTAAATAGATTTACACAGACCTATATTGTAGAGACTGGTGGAGGTCTTTGTGCCAGGACCACCACCAGTTACAACTTCTGAGATGTCTATATGAAATTTTTTGGAATGACTATGACCCCTACGGATGCAATCACACATCACACTTGCAGTTTAAAGGTACCTAAAACTTTTGCGTCAAGCATGGAAGGTGCAGCGCTTCTTCTCTGAGCGATCTGCACCTTCCACTTGCATTAGTTCTGCTTCTGCAGCATGCGAAGTATGGATCCATAGAAAATACACAGTAATCAGTAATCTGCATCCTGCAGAAGGTGCAGGTCACTCAGGGAAGAAGCGCTGCACCATCTGTTCTTGACATGAAGGCTTAGGTACCCTTTCATTTGCATTTTTTTTTGCCAAGACCACAAATGGATCCACCAAGAAGTGGATTGCCTAGTCCTAGGCTTCTTAACCATTCCCTTGCAGCATTCTTCAGGTCCCCCACGTCATGTCTGGTGTCCGCACCAAGGTGAGGATATGGTGACTAGCGGGATAGTCGGTCACAGGCTGCTGTGGTGATGTAACCATGATCAGCTCACCTATCCCTTAGGTTAACATGTCATCACACTTTCTGATCTGCTGGACTGTGGTCACATCCCGGCTAACAGCATACAGGCTTGGATGCAGGATGCATTGAAAGTGTAAAACCCATACTGCAGCCATACCAACAGTATCTATGTTGAAGCCCTTAAATACAAAAAAGGTGGTAGCAGCACTTACGGAAAATTTTTATCCAGAAGGTGGTGGTGCCAGCGGTGATGGGTACTAGTTTGTAGCACCCCCCATTATCCAAGATATAGAGAAGGACCGCAGCACGCTCAAGTCTTCAATACAAAGCTGTAATTTATTCACCAAAACAGTGCAACGTTTCCACCTTACATGGTCTTTTTCAAGCCGTCTTGAAAATGGTTTGAAAAAGACCATGTAGGGTTGAAACGTTGCTCTGTTTTGGTGAATAAATTACAGCTTTGTATTGAAGACTTGAGCGTGCTGCGGTCCCTTCTCTATATCTACGTTGACAACCCACCTGTTTTGAGTTGTCCTTTCCATGATATTATGGGATACCGCATGACATTGCACCTGCTTACAAAGTAGCGCTTTGACCATGAGCCTTCCTATAGTGCATTTATTGTCCTAGATTCTAAGGCCACGTTCACATCTGTTTGGTAAATCCGGCAGAAGAGCAGATACCGTAATTCACAGACACCGCCGGCCCCGCCAGATCCCTATTTACTATAATTGGATCCGTCAGGTGTCCGGCAAGAATGCCCGCGTTGCTGCGGTCCTTTTCTATATCTACGTTGACAACCCACCTGTTTTGAGTGGTCTTTTCCATGATATTATGGGATGCCGCCATGACATTGCACCTGCTTACAAAGTAGCGCTCTGACCATGAGCCTTCCTATAGGCATTTATTGTCCTAGATTCTAAGGCCACGTCCACATCTGTGTTTGGTAAATCCTGCAGTCCGGCAGAAGAGGGGATACCGTAATTCACAGACACTGCCAGGCCTGCCAGATCCCTATTTACTATAATGGGATCCGTCAGGTGTCCGGCAAGAATGCCCGCTTTCCGACGGGAAAAAAAAAGTGCAGCATGCAGCAGTATTTTTCAGGCAGAAAGCCACCATTCAGTTGGGAACCTGCTGGAAACCCAACGAATCCATTATAGTGAAGGGGCATTCGGCAGGACCCGGGGAGATGTCCACCTGTGCCAGATGCAGTAATTCCTGTAGTCTACTCCTCGGTTGGAACAGCAGATTTGTGCGAACGCAGATGTGAAGCTCTTGATTGTAGAAAATAAAAGTAGACGGCACTCACCACTGTCTAGAAGTATCTTCTTTATTCCTCCATAGAGGTACAACATACAGTACAGACCAAAAGTTTGGACACACCTTCTCATTCAAAGAGTTTTCTTTATTTTCATGACTATGAAGGCATCAAAACTATGAATTAACACATGTGGAATTATATACATAACAAACAAGTGTGAAGCAACTGAAAATATGTCATATTCTAGTTTCTTCAAAGTAGCCACCTTTTGCTTTGATTACTGCTTTGCACACTCTTGGCATTCTCTTGATGAGCTACAAGAGGTAGTCCCCTGAAATGGTCTTCCAACAGTCTTGAAGGAGTTCCCAGAGATGCTTAGCACTTGTTGGCCCTTTTGCCTTCACTCTGAGGTCCAGCTCACCCCAAACCATCTCGATTGGGTTCAGGTCCGGTGACTGTGGAGGCCAGGTCATCTGGCGCAGCACCCCATCACTCTCCTTCATGGTCAAATAGCCCTTACTTTCAAGTTTCCCAATTTTTCGGCTGACTGACTGACCTTCATTTCTTTAAGTAATGATGGCCCACTCGTTTTTCTTTACTTAGCTGCTTTTTTCTTGCCATAATACAAATTCTAACAGTCTATTCAATAGGACTATCAGCTGTGTATCCACCTGACTTCTCCTCAACGCCACTGATGGTCCCAACCCCATTTATAAGGCAAGAAATCCCACTTATTAAACCTGACAGGGCACACCTGTGAAGTGAAAACCATTTCAGGGGACTACCTCTTGAAGCTCATCAAGAGAATGCCAATAGTGTGCAAAACAGTAATCAAAGCAAAAGGTGGCTACTTTGAAGAACCTAGAATATGACATATTTTCTGTTGTTTCACACTTGTTTGTTATGTATATAATTCCACATGTGTTAATTCATAGTTTTGATGCCTTCAGTGTGAATCTACAATTTTCATAGTCATGAAAATAAAGAAAACTCTTTGAATGAGAAGGTGTGTCCAAACTTTTGGTCTGTACTGTACATAGGGCTGGGGTCTCGGAACGCTAGACTGTAGCGCCGGCCGTTTCGCGCAAACCGCGCTTCTTCCTGCTAGAAGCGCGGTTGCGCAAAACGGCCATCGCTACAGTCTAGCGTTCTGAGACATGTGTGTCCGCCCCAGCCCTATGTATGTTTGTACTCTATGGAGGAATAAAGAAGAAACTTCTAGACAGTGGTGAGTGCCGTCTACTTTTATTTTCTACAATCAAGAGCTATGCAAGATGTTCAGTCTTTTGGCTGAGCACCACTAACACTATGTGTGACTGGGTATCGGAGGACGTCCCATCGAGTGAGGAGTGGACCGAGCAGTGCCGCCTGCCTTTTTTGATTTTCTTTCTTTGTATGTGAACGCAGATGTGAACCTAGCCCAAGATCATCATCACTCATCTAATATTCTTAAATATTTTCAGGTAATCTTTTTGTCCCCAGCAGTCAAGTGGCCACCTCAAATCCACAACTCCTCCGCCATCTAACCTCCCAGCATCTCTCGTAAACAGTCCATTGACGTCAACCAAGTCAGCCTGCTCTCCCCCGCTGCATTGTCACCTGCTGGCTCTTCACAAAGTGAGTCACGACCTAAATTCTCCATTAAATCTCCGTAGGCCTCAAGATTAAAACCCTTCTTTCTAATGGATTGGTGACGCCAACGTGTGTGCTCGTGTGTGCTCCGATGCTTGTAAAAGCCTTGTAGAATTTCTAGCAATATGTTCTTGTTAACTGTATGTATTTGTGTTTAATGTAATTGTTCCTTCTGTTTTATATATACAGTATATACTTTTTTTTTTTTTCCTTTTTGCTGTATGCACCCTTTATGTACACGTATTTATAACCGTATGATGCTAGAATGACTTGTGTTTTTCATGCTTTAAAAAAAAAAAATATGCAATGCAAACCAGGCCATTCAATGTGACAAAGGAAGTGGGACATTTCTCCTTTTGTATGACGATTTGATATGAAGATGCTGCTGTTTTTAAAGAGATCTCGGACTAAGCTTTTTGAGCTGTGTGTTGTTTTATAGACGTGTGCAGCATCGTTCATTCTGACTTTTTTGAACGCTTTCACTTGAATATGTTTTAATATATAATTTTAAATTGCCTCAAAAGTATTATACGAGAGCATGAAAGCTGCTGGACATGTGCAAAAATGACCAAAAGTCATTGCGATTAAATTTTTATTTTATTTTATATCTTTTTTTTAATACTTCGGTTGCATTGAAGTCAGCCAACAGTTTGTAATGCTGTGTGTTGCAGGCCAAGACTGGCTTTTTAAATATGATAGGGTTGAAGTGATTTCATGGTTGTATCTATGAATTTTTTTTTTTGGAAGTTGCATGAATTGTGTGAACATGATTTTGGAAAATAATGTTACTTAAAAAAAAAAAAAAAAAATGAACAAAAAATGAGTGACTTTTTTTGTTTTGTTTTGCTTCATCTGCCAGTAAGTGGCCTTTACTAACGAAACATTATATTCTATGATTTGTTTGCCATTAAATGGGTTTGAAGCATTTGCAACCTCTTAACAAGGTGTTTTCTTTCTGTCTTTTTGTTCAGCAAAAATATATGGTGTCGCCAACATCAAAAAACACAAAAAAAAAAAATAAGAAAAAGATTCTAGAACATCTTGGGTTATGTATTCTCAGCCTCAGCACATAATTGCAGAACACTGTATATTGCTTTTTCAAATTAATTTTCAATTTTTAACATCTGTGTTTTTGTACTAGTGCTTTTTTATTTTTCTCAACGAGCAGGATCTGGAACTCCCAAACCATCTACTCCTACACCAACCAACACCCCTACATCGACCCCGCACCCACCCGATGTTTTGGCCTCCGCTTCTCTCACTCCTTCTGTAAACCCCCACACCCCAAGATTCAAGTTTTAATTCCCAGCCTACTTTGATAGCACAGTTTGCCCAACAGCAAATGTCTCTGAGTCAGGGGTTACCTGTAATGACTATTCCGCTGTCCACCATGGTAACATCTATAACAACTGGAACAGCCTCCACCCAAGTCATGACAAACCCGCAGGACTTAATATCATCAATGTAGTTGGATGGTAAGTTATTTATACTTCGGTACTCAAGTTTTTATTTATTTTATTCATTTTTTTTTGCATAAAACAATAATCCGCCAAATTTAACTTTTTTAGTTACTTGTTAATACCAGTAATATAGTAGGTAAGCTAGTAACCTAGTAGGTCGGTAGCTTTTTACCTTGAAAGCTGTGGTGATTGGATGGTCAGGTTTCTATTTGCTTGACATATCCAGAATATTGGGTAACCTATCTGCTTCTTCAGTTTTCAACTCAACTATCGCATTAAGGCTACTTTCACACTAGCGCTTGATCGGATCCGTTCTGAACGGATCCGATCATATTAATGCAGACGGAGGCTCCGTTCAGTACGGATCCGTCTGCATTAATAACTTAGAAACATTTCTAAGTGCGAAAGTAGCCTGAGCGGATCCGTTCAGACTTTCAATGTAAAGTCAATGGGGGACGGATCCGCTTGAAGATTGAGCCATATGGTGTCATCTTCAAGCGGATCCGTTCCCATTGACTTACATTGTAAGTCTGGACGGATCCGCACGCCTCCGCACGGCCAGGCGGACACCCGAACGCTGCAAGCAGCGTTCAGCTGTCCGCCTGGCCGTGCGGAGGCGAGCGGAGCGGAGGCTGAACGCCGCCAGACTGATGCAGTCTGAGCGGATCCGCATCCATTCAGACTGCATCAGGGCTGGACGGAAGCGTTCTGCTCCGCTCGTGAGCCCCTTCAACGGAGCTCACGAGCGGAACGGCCAGAACGCTAGTGTGAAAGTAGCCTTACAATGCATTGCTTCTCACCACCTGACACCCAATCAAGGTATGGTCAGATGCTATTAGAAATCCTAAGGATTGGAGTCATCAAGATCCTAGTTACTCCACCTGTAACATGTGTATGCCCTGGCCATACACCTCTGTCACCATATCCTCTTAAAGGGCATCTGTCAGCAGATTTGCTGACCTGTTACATGTGCGCTTGCAGCTGAAGGCATCTGTCTTGGTCTCATGTTCATATGTGCCCGAATTGCTGAGAAAAGTGAGGTTTTATCATATGCAAATGAGTGAGCCTCTAGGAGCAACGGGGCCGTTTTACCTAAAGCTCTGCTCTCTCTGCAACTGCCGCGCCCTGTGCACTTCACATCATCACACCTGGCCCTGTCAATCAAGTACAGAAGGTGCAGCAGTTGCAGAGAGAGCAGAGCCTCTGGGAGTAATGGCAACACCCCCGTTGCTCCTAGAGGCTAATTTGCATATATTACAACATCATTTTTCTCAGCAATACGGGCACATATGAACTTGGGACCAACACAGAACCAACAGGTCAGCCAGTGTCATAGGTACAAATCTGCTGACAATAATTAGCTTTTAATAGGTGCGGCACAGTGCTGCTCAGTGGTCCCTACTTATTTTATTAAATTTTTTATAATTTTCTGCAGTGGTGACTGGCTGTGCATCCACTTGACTGCTGCAGCCTATCACTGGCTTCAGCAGTCTCTGGCCTTCTAGCATCACCACTTAGGCCAGTCATTGGCCGTAGTGGTCACATGGATGTGCAAAGTAACCAGTTCAGGAGAATAAGCAAAAACCCAAATTCAGGGTACAAGTACCCGAAACATTAAAGTTGATGTAACGCACACAGATTAAATTTTTGTTATTTTGTTTATGGTATGATGAAAGCAATTATGGCTCATGTACTTACCAACAGACATAGGGTGGTGTGTAAGTTTAGAAAAGGGATCTTCTGTTTTATATTCTTCCCCAGAGCGAGCACATGGGCAAAATCTGGTATTAAACCCAGAGTGCTGTACTGGGCACAGGCTAAGGATAAGAGTGGCCCAGTTTTGAGGGTAAAATGTTGTGTTTTTGTTTGTTTTTTATAACCTCCAGGTGAGTGCACTTTATTAGATGCCCTACTGACGCCTTTACTACCATTACACGCTACATAATTCTTTCTTTTTCTACAGACATTGTGTGTCCTGCAGCAATACATTTCCATCAATAAACTTGACGTTGTCTCTCTTCTCGTCTTATTACCTCAGACTTTTAGTACTTTACTACTTCCCTTTCAGAATAAAGCAATCTTTTTTTTTTCTACTTATTTAGTGTTTCTTTTATCCTTGCATTTCATTTACATCTTCCGCACTTATGTATGCTGTCTGGTTCCTTTACTTTGGTAGTATATGCCAGGCCTTGACCTGTCTCGTCACAAATCTCTTCAGTCTGCTTTAGTCTTTCTCTTTATTCTGCGCTTTACGTCATGCTACTTTTGCTTCGCTTTAGTGCTGTATTGTTTTAGAGTAAGTTTATTACTTGGTCACTGTTATTTTAACAAACTTTGCCCAAGTCAATAGTACAGGTGAATGTATAAACATTTGATCCAGCTCACCTCCGTAGTAGAGTATATGGTCCCGGCTCCAGAGGCCCTGGGGAGTGTTCCCGTGGCAGGCTGCAGGTAAGGAGAAAGAAGGTCCCGGAGACAAATAGAGTTCCTCTATCAGCTTTCTTTTATTTCGCATAAGTTGACAGACGTCACCACCCTCCACATGACACAATATTGACGCGTTTCGGGTAAGCACCCTTAGTCGTAGGGTGGTAAGCACCCTTAGTCGTAGGGTGGTGACGTCTGTCAACTTATGCGAAATAAAAGAAAGCTGATAGAGGAACTCTATTTGTCTCCGGGACCTTCTTTCTCCTTACCTGCAGTACAGGTGAATATAAGAAACTTTGTGATATATCCTATCAGAGAAAAATAAAACTAACATTCTCTGTCTTGAGAGACAAGAGGGACTGTCAGCTCACCGAAGGATCAGATTACATGCTGCCTAGAGAAGGCTGGAGACAGCTGCCAGAGGGAGAAAGAGGCATGTTTCTCTGATAAGATATGTTAAAAAGTTTCATATACTGGCCTGTACTGTTGATTTATGCAAAGTTTGCTGAAGGGTTAGTGACCATTTAATTGTTTTTCAATGTTCTGTGTATGTGAAATTCAATAATAAAAGCAAACAAAATCTGGGGTCCTTCAATTGGAGAACAAAAATCACAGAGAAGATATAAAAAAAACATCCTGCACGATATGATAGTAAATATGCGGATGTGCATGGCTACATTTATAAAATCAAGGAAAATAATGTGCTAACACAATAGATTATATATAGACTAACGGAGGCACACAGAGGTAACTACCGTGTTTCTCTGAGAATAGACAGGGTCTTATATTATTTTTTTCTCTGAAAAAAGGGTTAGGGCTTATTTTGCTCCATGAACATATTTTATATAGACACATGCCAATTACAGAACAGTCCCTGGACAGTGTTTATATTAAATATGACTATAACCCCCCCTCATCCATATACAGCAGGGGTTATAGTCATATTTGCCACACATTTTTCATTCTGGTACCGTATATTCCCCCTGAGCTGTCCTTGCCCAAGGGACCTATGCAGCAATCTACGGTACCAGGGAGAGCTCGCCCGCCCAACGTGAAAGTGAAGGGAAGCTGCTGGCATAATTTAGCATTTAGTGAAGCCGCCAACCCGCCCGTCAGGTACTGCTTAGTGCCGCGATGTATGCGTGGGCTGGCGGCTTCACTGAAGGCTAATTCACTGAAGCCTGCGCTGCCCGGCTTCTCGCCCACAGTTTCATGGCAGCTCAGGAGCCATTAGTGAGCGCTCCTGAGCTGCTGCATCCCGCACATTTCCCCCACCTTCCCTTTATATAAAATAAAATACGCCTGTATCTAGGGCTTATTTTTGGAGTAGGGCTCATATTTTAAGCCGATTTCTAAAAACCTGCAGAATAGCAATAGGGCTTATTATCGGGGAAACGCGGTAGGAGCAGCACACTACATGTGCAGGGTCTGCTCTCATGAATGTAGATGCCCAATGGTATAGGTAGGTTTAGAGTAAGATCTGCCTGACTGAGACCACCTTGTCACTGGTAGGTGGGCACAGATGTGTTTTGATCAAAATGTATTGGCTAAGAATCTCTGATTTTATCATATCAGAGTGAGGGCTTAGTCCATGTATAATGTCTACATCTATTGTGTTAGTGCGTGATTTTCCTTCAATTGGAGGCCTTTGGACCAAACGCATTGAATATAAACGTTACAAGGTTTGTGATTATATATATATATATATATATATATATATATATATATATATATATATATATAATTTTTTTTTTTTTTTTAGCACATAACTTAATATGGTATTCTAGGGCCTAGAAACATGTATGCTTGATTTCTTATAGTCTAAGGTGATGTCCGGGTTATAGATATTGATGGCTATCCTCAGGATAGGTCTTCAATATCCGATTTCCAAGGGTGCAACCCCGGTACCCCCACTGATCAGCTGTTTGAAGGGACCACATCCCTCGTAGGAGCACTGCATCCTCTTCAGTCTTTGTCTTTACACCTTTTCAAGTGAATGGGAGAGGACACGTTAATTACCACTGCACTGCCGTTACAAGCTCTAAATGGTGTGAAGACAAAGATTG
This sequence comes from Bufo bufo, assembly GCF_905171765.1. Classification (NCBI taxonomy): domain Eukaryota; kingdom Metazoa; phylum Chordata; class Amphibia; order Anura; family Bufonidae; genus Bufo; species Bufo bufo. Next base: position 622,030,357 of record NC_053391.1, read on the forward strand.
AAGAGGATGCTTTGATCATACAAGTGTCACAGCCCTCAACCAGTTGATCAATGGGGGAAGCTGTTTGGACCCCTGCCGATCTGAAGATAGGTCATGAATATCTGCAGCCCAGACAACTCCTTTAATTCAAGCTGGTCATACAACACCTTGTCTTAAATGTTAACAGAGTAAGGCTACTTTCACACCTGCGTTAGGTGCGTCAGGATGGATCCGTTTGGCTCCACATCCAGAGCGGAATGGAGGCGCAACGGAGCCAAACTGATGCATTCTGAACGGAATCCTATCCATTCAGAATGCATTGGGGCTGAACTGATCCGTTTTGAACCATTTGTGATATTCCTGAACCGGATCTCACAAACGGAATTCAAAACGCCAGTGTGAAAGTAGCCTTACCTATGGGGTTGATCAATAAAAAATAAAAAATATATTTAATACATTTTTATTATTATTTTTTATTATCCTTATGATTATTTCTGCCACTGCTATTTGCATTTTTTTTTTTCTTCTCAGATTTCTATAGCTTTCTATCTGTGGTTTATGTTTCCCTTTCATGGATATTATTCAGTCCTGTTTGAAATTCAGATTATAACAATGTGAGGATCACAAACAAACTATAGGACGCAGTTAGTGCAATATTACAACAAAAAAAAAAAGATCTAGGCAGTACTGGTATGTTGAATGTATCTTTTGGTATGTTGTATACATAGTGCAGGGCATCGCCCTTACATCTGACTCCAATGGTTAGATTACAAAGATTCTTCACCAGTCGCACTTGCAGCACATAGAAGCAGATCACAAATAATATAATATAAGCAGAGCTCAGTATACAAGAAGAACGTCTGGAATTCTGTAGCAATTAATTCACTTTCTTTCCTGTTCCACAGTGGCCCACAGGCATTGATGAGTGGCTCAAATACCATGCTGGGGTGTAGTACTGGTGCCATAACCCCTGCAGGGATAAATTGAGTGGCATTTTACCATTCAGGAGGCCTGGTGCCAGGTACAATGCCAGGCACATTGCCAGCTGCCATGCAGTCTGCCTCTCAGGCAGGTTAGTATCAGTTGTTGGTGGAGGTTTGGCGATATTTTTGTGCTTACAAAATTTTGACTTAAGACTTTTTAACAACAAAATTGTGACTGTGTTTAATTTTATTTAAGTGCTTTTTATTATCTATTCTAAGTGACATGCGGCGTAAGTTTCTATGGAAATACCCGTATTGTGAAAGGTCAACTACTGAAATCACAAATTAAGGGGGGGGGGGGGGTGGCATTTTATTACATTACTAGTTCTTTATTTTTATTCATGAAATTGAGATATTGTCAGAGAAATAGTATAAGGCCCTCAGGTCATTCCAGTGGGGCACAACCTGGGTATGAATTTTTATAATCACAGGCAATGATTATTGGAATATAGATACATTGAAAATATTCTATTTACCACACAGGGATTGAAAGCCGAAGGGGTACTTTCATGTTAGACATTTATGACATTTTCACAATATCCAGAACAAGGATCCGCTAACCCACCTCAATTTATTTCTATAAGATGTGAATGGAGGGAGCTGCGAAGGAGTGGCTACTTCTCCATTCACAGCAGTAGGGACCCCATGTTCTGGAGACAATATCCTTTGCATATTCCATAAATATCTAAGGAGGAAAACTCTTTTATTGTTGCCAACTAAGGCTCTTGCACACGACCGTATGGCTTTTTCAGTATTTCCGCAAAAAACGGATCCACAAAAAATACGGATGACGTCCGTGTGCATTCGTTTTTTTGCGGAACGGAACAGCGGGGGCCCCTGATAGAACAGTACTATCCTTGTCGTTATACGTACAATAATAAGACATGTTCTATCACGGAACGGAAATGGAAGGCATACAGAGTACCTTCCGTATACGGAAAGCAAAAAATGTAAACTGTAAACGGGGGGGGGGGAACGTTTGTGTACAAGAGGCCTAAGACCGACAAAAAATGCTAATAAAAAATATATATATTTTTTTTTTACACATTTGGTTTCAATGTAACAGCCTGTAAAATGCCGTAAAATAAAATGAACAATGGTGAGATTTTACTGTTTTTTCACCTATCCTCAAACCCCCATTGAAAGAAAAAAAAAAACATAGGCTCTGATTTATCAAGGCTGGTGTGTTCTACGCCTGTCTTTACGGGCCATGCGCTGCAGGAGCAGGCATGTAATTTACAACAAGGTGCGCGGGCCTCCTCTGCGGTCTGTGCGGCAAAATGAGATCTACAGCAGCTTGCCTGGCATAGATTTCAGTCCTCATTTATGCCCGTTTCTGGCGTAAATGATAAATGTGCTGGGGCCGATAGCCCTGCCCTAGCCATGCTCCCTTTTTGAAAATGGGGAAAGGGCATTGTAAAAATTCCATTTGGTACTAAATCAAGTCTCATTGGTATTTAAAGCGTCGCAAAACCAGGTTTTGGAACTTTGTTACGCCAAAAGCAAGGTGTAGGGGGTTGATAAGTGCCCCCATAGTTATTCTTAAAAATGCAGGTAGGAAAAACAAAGCATTTTCTATTTGTCCTGAAGGTAAAAAATGGCTTTGTTTAAACAGAATTAAGATCGCAAGGTCATTATTGGTGTAATCGTGCAGTATTGACGTGTACGGATAGATGGTAACATTTCGGAAACTTGTGCATATACTGATTAGAATGCTACTAGAAAGCGATATGCGTCTTGTCGGCCTGTCTGCTGCTTTTTAAACAAAGACCCTTTTCTCCAACAGGTGGTCCCTTTGGTATAAAAAACAATCCCAACTTGAGACCATTAAATCTGCTACAGGTAATTAAGGCCATGTGTTTAGGTTTATCTTTTCCGACTTTGTTACAAAAAAAAAATACTATTTTACAAAAGTAACACTATTTGTAAGTAGTGAATATCTTCGGACAGAAATAATTTATTCTGCACCTGTAGTATATAATCTGCAACTGCATAAATGGATGTCCAGTTTTTTAAATGGATGACCTATAGGCTACGTCAGTTAGATTGGAGGGGGCTGACTCTTGACACCAGCTGATCATCATTCTTTAACTGGCACAGCTTTGTACTTTGCTTGGTATTGTCGCTCGGAACCATTCATTTGTAATACAAGGCACAATTGCTAATTGTACAGAGCTGCGCCTGGGAAGACAAAGGGGTTGGCCACATTTTTTATTTTTGCAAACCCTCTCCTGGGCAGACCTGAAAAGGGGAAGCATAACTACCAGCTCCGTGCCGTTGGGTCCCGGCTCCTTTGCTCCCTGGCCTCGCTCGGTTCCCCATGCTTTCAACATGTACTTTTATACCGCTGCTGCCAATTTTCTGGCCTCATGTCAATTGGTCAAGTGATGCAAGGAGACTAGGTCACTGCTGTGGCCAGCGATTGGCTGCAGTGGTGTCAAAACGAATGTCGACAGCGGGAGACCCAAGCTAGACAGCCAAAGCTGGGGAGCGAAAGTAGCCGGGACCAGCAGCGCATCCCTCACCCCCGAACCAAGCTCAGCCCAGCTGATTGGCAAAGAGCCGGCTAACCCCTTTTTAAGTATTTTGTTTTCCTTTAGGCTCAGTTCACACCCTGAGCGTTTTACAGCGCGTTCCTACGCGCTGTAAAACGCTCAACAAGGAGAAAACCAATGCTTCCCTATGGGAATGGTTCTCACCTGGGCGTTTAACAGCGCGTACGATCGCGCTGTAAAACGCCCGACGCTCACACAAGTACAGGAGCGTTTTTTTGGGCGCTCTTGTCGCGCGTTCCCGTACATAGACTTTCGGGAACGCGCGACACTGTGTGCACACTTGTCTCTGTATGCGCGCTTGTAAACGCCCGTACAATCGCGCATACAGAGCGCTCCTTTCAGAACGCTCAGGTGTGAACTGAGCCTTAATGATATTTTTTAGCTTAAAATACAGGAACTACTTTTTGGAATTTAATTGTAAATTTTTATTTTTACATTCATTTTATGCAGATTGCATTTATTTCTGTTTGTTGTCTTTGTCTCTAGTGGTGAGGGTTCCTTTTTTTTTTTTTTTTTTTACTTTGAAAGATTAAAATGGCAAATTATTGATTTGACTGGTATCCCTACTTTAAACCCTAAGATCATCCAAAGAGGATGTATACATTTGCCATTAGGGATTGGGCATGCTGTTCCAAATGAGATGAGCATTGCCAGGCCTGGGAGCAAAGATTTCTCTCTTCCTATGAAATAAACTTGCACACCTGCCGTTCAAGCGTACATGTTGATGGAGGAGATGGCCTTCGTCTTACAAGGACTATATGGCTAGTTCAAGATGGCCTCACTTCATGCAACATTTTTATTTTGCTCTTGCAGAGATGGGCAAAAGTCATAGGGGGTCATTGCAAATGATCTAGGGCCTTTGAACAGTACCAGGCTATCTGCACAGACTTTACCATAAAGTTTTGTTTCGTACAAAAATAAATAAAATTACCGTAATAATAAAAATAAAAAAAGGAAAATCGGTAGAAATGTCAAGACGTGACTTTATCAGCGGGTTCTCAGGCCTATTATCTTATTTTATACACTAACTGTAATGAAGTACTCTGCACATGTCTGAAACTGGATGTCATCTTTGAAACAGCTTCCTGGTGCTTCACTTATATTCAATCCAATGCAAACAACAGCAGCCGCAGCTGTCCCAGTATTCTCCACAGCAGGCTCAGCAGACGGCTACCTCCAGCCCCCAGCAAAGCGACCAGCTGGGGCTGTTACCATCGGTAAGAATGAATTTACCCCTAGACAATATTGGGGAGATTTATGGGGCTAGAAGAGAAAATGTCTGTTGCCCAAAGCAACCAATCACAGCGCACCTTTCATTTTTGCAAGAGCACTATAAGAAATCAAAGCTGCCCTGTGATTGGTTGCTTTGGCAATCAAGAGAACGTTTTTGTAAATCTCCTCCTTCCAAATCCTCATATCTTGAATAAGAAATTGTTCTGGTTCCCAGATGCACTTTCCATTTCTTTTGACTGAAAGCTTAGCACTTGCTCTTCCTCCATTGCAATCCGTTATTAATGTTATTTTTTTACTTACATATTTACATGTAACTTATGTATTCAATTATTACTAGCGTCCTTTATCTATGGCCGCCCATCAGTGTATATTTGTCGTTTTGTTTGCTGAGAAAAAAAATAAAATTATATATATATATATATATAATATATATATATATATAATTTATATTATAAACAGTCAACCCCTTATATAAAGAGTAATGGAAACTGGACTTGGGGTGTGTTCATATACGTCCGGCATATCTGGAATAGCTTCTCCTCAGTGCAGTTGTGCCAGATCAAAAACCGTTGGTTTGCATCTTTCAGTCCACCACTGTGCTCAGATTAAACCTATGCGTAGGGATGCCAGGAGCGTTGTATCCATTTTCTGGCATCCTGCATTTCCATCTGGGGAAGGCAGCGGTTCACCGTTGCATATGTCAGTGCACCTCAAAGGAGTTATAAAGCATTATACCAGTCCTGTCAGAGAGTGGCTGGGACCCTCCGTGGTGATCATACTTGCCTGGTCCCCGTCGTTGTTTGATGAAGAGTCACGTAACCGCTGCAGACAATAGCTTGCCGCATCAGTGACCTGACTTCCCTTGCATCAGATGACCATCTGTCGTGAAGCAAGGAAAGGAGGTCACTGCTGCAGCCAGCGATTGTCTGCAGCGGTTACGTGCCTCCCTGTCAACATGATGCTGATGCCGGCCCGTGAGGAACGATAGAGACTGAACCCAGCGGATGTGACCAGGTAAGCATGATCACCACCACAGGTCTGCCACTCAGGGAGGTCTGATATAAAGGTTGGATAACCCCTTTAAAGGGGTTGTCTTAATTCAGCCAAATGGCATTTATCATGTCGAAGGAGTGAATACAAGGCACTTACTATGTATTGTCATTGTCCATATTGCCTCCTTTGCTGGCTAGACTCGTTTTTTCCATCACATTATACATGCTCGTTTCCATGGTTACAACCACCCTGCAATCCAGGTGGCCGTGCTTGCATACTATAGGAAAAAGCGCCGGCTATGTGCGTCCCTAGGGTCCCGGCCACAGAGAAGCAGTGCTTTTATCTTTAGTGTGCAAGCATGGTCACTGATGTTGGATTGAGGGTGGTTGTAACCCATGGAAGCGAGACATGTATAATGTGATGGAAGAATGAGTCTAGCCACCAAAGGAAGCAATATGGACAATAACAATATATTAGTAAGTGCTTTGTATTAAAGGGGTTGTCCGGGTTTAGAGCTGAACCCGGACATACCTCCATTTTCACCCAGGCAGCCCCCCTGACTGAGCATCGGAGCAGTTCATGCTCCGATGCTCTCCTTTGCCCTGCGCTAAATCGCGCAGGGCAAAGGCATTCTCAGGAGTTTCCGGTGAGGTTAGCGGCTCTCCATGGGGCTGCCAGTAAGCCCGGTGATGTCACCGGCACTGATGGGCGGGCTTTAGCGCTGCCCTAGCCAGTTTAAACGGCTAGGGCAGCGCTAAAGAACGCCCATCAGAGCCGGTGCCGTCACCAAACACGTACCCTGAGCCCGTACCCTGCGCGATTCTTAGCGCAGGGCAAGGGAGCGCATCGGAGCATGAAATGCTCCGATGCTAACATCAGGGGGGCTGCCTGGGTGAAAATATGGGTATGTCCGGGTTCAGCTCTTAACCCGGACAACCCCTTTAACTTTCTCTACACTACACAGTGGGCAGAGCCTTCTATTCCAGCTCCATCCACTGTTCAGTTTTGGGGGCTGGTGGGTGCCAAAAACAGCTGATTATGGGGGTGCCGGGTATCAAACCACCATCAATCTGAAATCTAAAGGTTAGGAGACCCCTTTTATCATGTTTTCAGTTACAATTTCACAGGCAGTATAGTGTAAGTAACATCAGAGAGGCTCTTAGCCTTGTGTGTTACTGCAAAATAATCCCAGCGTTACTTTCCACCAAGAATTGTGGTCTACATGGAATATCCTTTTTGACAGTGGCGAGCATAAATCCTGTACCAGTGACAGTAAATTATGACCATGATTATAGCAATCAGGCTTCAGCAGTGTGCTGTGACTTGAGTTACTCCCAATTATACTACTTTTGTCCAAGAGATATGCGTCCTTCAGAGGGGTCTATAACAAGAATAAGAAAAAGCCAACTGACCTCTTAGTACAGGTGCACGTGTCCAGGGCAGTGCTCCTGATGGTGATCGCAGTAATTCAAAGACCGTCTCTGTTTGACTAACGCTCCAAGATAAAATACAATTTTTTTTATTAACAATGACATTAAAAATCATCAGAACATCAGGAAAAAAAATACACAACAGGGAATAGTTTTCTTAGGGTCCATTCACACGTCCGTTTTTTCTTTCCTGATCTGTTCGTTTTTTCAGGAACAGATCAGGACCAGATCTGGACCCATTCATTTCAATGGGTCCTGGAAAAAATCGGACAGCACAATGTGTGCTGTCCCGTTTCAGTGTCCGTTCCGCATGTCCGTTTAAATATAAAACATGTCCTATTCTTGTCCTGAAAAATCGGATCCTGGACCAATACAAAGTCAATGGATCCGCAAAAAAAGGAAGACATTCGTATGTCATTACGTATGTCATCCGTTTTATGCGGATTCCGTTCCTGTAAATTAGGCTTCCTCCCCAGTATTAAATGTGCCCCCCTCCCTCTATATTCATTGGTGGCCAGTGCGGCAGTGCGGATTCCCAGTAAGTTTTCTACAGATCTGATTTTTCACTTCGTGAAAAACTCAGATCCGACAGTATATTCTAACACAGAGGCGTTCCCATGGTGATGGGGACGCTTCTAGTTAGAATATACTGAGAACGGTGTACATGACTGCCCCCTGCTGTCTGGCAGCACCCGATCTCTTACAGGGGGCTGTGATCTGCACAATTAACCCCTCAGGTGCTGCGCCTAAGGGGTTAATTGTGCATATCATAGCCCCCTATAAGAGATCAGGGGCTGCCAGGCAGCAGGGGGCAGACCCCCCTCCCTCCCCAGTATTAAATGTGCCCAGTGCGGCCTCACCTCTTCCCCCCCCCCCCATCATCTCATCGGTGGCAGTGCGGATTCCTAGTATTAATAAATGTGCCCAGTGCGGTCTCACCTCCCCCCCCCCCATCATCGGTGGCAGTGCGGATTCCTAGTAATAATTAATGTGCCCAGTGCGGTCTCACCTCTTCCCCCTCTTCCCCCCCCCCCCCCCCATCATTGGTGGCAGCGGAGTGTACACGATCGGAGTCCAGTTTAAATCGCTGGGGCTCCGATCGGTTACCATGGCTAGCAAAGACGTTATTGCAGTCTTGGCTGCCATGGTTAATTAGCAATAATACAAGCATTATACTTACCTGCGACTGCGAGCTGCGTTGTGTGTCGGCGGGAGCTCCTCCTACTTGTAAGTGAAAGGTCTGTGCGGCGCATTTGCCATAGACCTGTCATTACCAGTAGGAGGAGCTCCCGGCCGGACAACCATCGCAGCTCGCAGTCGCAGGTAAGTATAATGCTTGTTTTATTGCTAAGTAACCTTGGCAGCAAGACTGCAATAGCGTCTTTGCTGTCATGGTAACCGATCGGAGCCCCAGCGATTTTAACTGGGACTCCGATCGGTACTTCTCCGCAGCCACCATGATGGGGGGGGGCGGGGGGGGAGGGAGAGGTGAGACCGCACTGGGCACATTTATTTATTATAGGAATCCGCACGGCCACCGATGATGGGGGGGAGGGGGAGAGAGAGGTGAGACCGCACTGGGCACATTTATTAAACTAGGAATCCGCACTGGCCACCGATGATGGGAGGGGGGGGGGGGGAGAGGTGAGACCGCACTGGGCACATTTATTAATACTAGGAATCGCACTGGCCACCGATGATGGGGGGGGGGAGGTGAGACCGCATGAGGCACATCTAGGAATCCGCCCGGCCACCGATGATGATGGGGGGGGGGGGCGGGGGGGGGCGGGCGGGGGGAGGGAGAGGGGGACCGCACTGGGCAACATTTATTAATACTAGGAATCCGCACTGGCCACCGATGATGGGGGGGGGGGGGGGGGCGGAGAGGTGAGACCGCACTGGGCACATCTAGGAATCCGCACGGCCACCGATGATGGGGGGGGGGGTTGGGGGTTGGGTTGGGAGAGAGGTGAGACCGCACTGGGCACATTTATTAATACTAGGAATCCGCACTGGCACCGATGATGGGGGGGGGGGGGGGAGAGGTGAGGCCGCAATGGGCACATTTAATACTGGGGAGGGAGGGGGGTCTGCCCCTCCTGCCTGGCAGCACATGATCTCTCACAGGGGGCTATGATTCGCACAATATTGTGCGGATCACAGCCCCCTGTAAGAGATCGGGTGCTGCAGGCAGCAGGGGGCAGTCATGGACACCGTTCTCAGTATATTCTAACTAGAAGCGTCCCCATCACCATGGGAACGCCTCTGTGTTAGAATTTACTGTCGGATTTGAGTTTTCCATGTTTCCGTTTTTGCGGATCCGCAAAAAACGGATGACATACGGAAACATTTTCAGGAACAACGGATCCGCAAAAACGGACCGAAAATCGGGATGTAGAAAAAAACGGACGTGTGAATGTAGCCTAAGTGTTATGAGCAACATCAAAATGAGATCACCAGGGGTCTGACTTCCGAGACCCCCGGTCAGTTAGCGGTATTGAGGTGGCGTACAATTTGATAGCGGCTGTGCTTGGTTTTGGCCACGGCACTCTATGAGCACTTAGGCCTCTTACTGTGCCAGCGACATCACGTTCATTGGTCATGTGGCCTAGAAGCAGCGAAACTGAACTGCGAACCAAGGACAGCCGCTATCAAATGGATGGCGTTCTGCGTGGTAAGTTGCAAGACGAGCGTGGCACTCTTCGGAGCTCGTGGCTTCTCCAAACAGCCGATTTGGCGCCCACCGTTCTCCTATTTATGTTCTATCCATAGGATAGGCCATCAGTATGAAAACCCCTATAACCATTGTCTTTCAGAGGTCTTTAGTCTACCTTGTGGCCTGCCTTTGACATGTAAGCAAGAATCTGCTAACCAGAGTTTTTCTGTGCTTCTGCAGGTGTTGTGAGCTTCTTTCAACCACTGTAAATCCTCATTTTATAACCTCTGAAGTAGACATGCCTTAAAAGTATTCTAAGTGGGGCTGACCTCTAGGGCCATCACTGCTTACTGATCACTAGTATGCTTGTGTATGGTCCCTCATCATCTCCCAAGGTTACTGCAGCATGTTTCTCTGTGGCCTCCATCTAATGCCATCTCCATTAAAGCACCCTCAACTCTGCAACCTGGATAATCCACTTCTTCCCCTTTGTCTATACAGTTTAAAATACTAATCACAGCATACAAGCCCACCCAAAGTCTGTCCCCTCCTTACATCTCTGACCAAATTTCTAGTTACCTCCCAACACATAATCACTGGCTCTTGGAAGACCTTCTCTTTGCTCTATTCTTATCTGCTCTTCACAAAGTTGCCTCAGAAATGCACCCCTTAGTTCTCCGGAATTCATTGCTCACACCCAACTACCTTGAAATGCAACCTGAAAACCACCCCCTCTTCAGTAAAGCCTACAATAACCCTGCTGCCACCATACTACCGTCTGAGCAGCTTCTACCCTCACCTACTGTCTTCTTTCCCTTGTAGATTGTAAGCCCTCTTGGGCAGGGTCCTCTCTCCCTCTGTACCTTCTGTCATTTGTTTATTGTGCTTGTAGTCTTATCCTCTGTACTTGGGAATCTGTCATCATATTTGTCATATGCAACTAATGATATGTTCCTGTAGGTGACACCACAGCAAAATCACTGCGGTGTCTATTAATGCGCTCAGCATTTTGATGTAAATCCACTTTGAAAATGTACCTTTTCATATGTATATGCAGTTCATGGAGTCTTCTTTTGGCCTCATTCACACACATGTGGATTTTCACGGACCACGGTCCGTGAAAATCCGTCCTGCTGAGTGCACGGCGTCATGCCCTTTGTGCCGCTGTAAAGTAATACATTTGTAGAAACCAATGACGCCGTGCACTCAGCAGGACGGCAGACTGGGTTTTCACGGACCGTGGTTTGTGAAAATCCACGTATGTGTGAATGAGGCCTTACTCTGCCCCAGTCACAATCGCCTATGGCAAATGTGATGATAGGTTTCCTTTTTAAATCCGTTATCACATATACACTTTAAAATAAATGATATCTATGCCAGCAAGAGAGTTGGCTGTGAGTGCACTACCACTCTCCATAGGAATGAATGGGACTGTCAAACCAGTGCAATCATCTGTTCAAAGGTAGTTTTGGAATAAGGCCAAGAGAGGTTCCTTTAGTTTCTGGAGAGCATCTTCACATGCGTCGCCTACTCCTGTCAGTAATTTAGATTTGAGGCCCCTCGTTTCTTGACAATGATGAAGGTCCCTAGAATTTTTATTTTGTAGGACCTGCTTACCAAATAAGACGTGTAGAAGTATATATGGTTACTGTTGTGTTCTACGCTCCAAGCGGATTACAAATCTGCTTTTTTCTTGTGTTCTTCTCAGGGAATGGAACAAGGTGCTAACAGTCAGGAGCAGACATTAACTTCTCAGCAAGCGGCGGTCATTAATTTAACAGGAGTAGGTGGTTTTATGCCTCAGCAGACAACTGGTACGTATCCATACACCCTGATCCCTCAGTGTTTACTCCCAAACACCTCATCTCTACACGAATCTTAGTTCAGAAAATGGTCATGCAGCAAAAGTGGAAATCCATTAGAACAAGCTTTCCATACCTGATTCTAAGGAATGGTCCGGTGGTATCCAAGGTCCTCCTATAAATACGGTTCTTCAAGAAGACTTTAAGAAATATAACCCCAATTCCAAAAAAGTTGGGATGCTGTGTAAAATGTAAATAAATGTAGATAAAACCAGAATGCAATGATTTGCAAATCTCAGATCCATATTTTATTTACAATAGATCATAGGACACATCAGATGTTGAAAGTGAGACATTTTACCATTTCATGGAGAAAAAAAAAAACACTTTTAGAACTTGATGGCAGCAACACATCTCAAAAAATGTGGGACAGGAGCAACAAAAGGCTGAAAATGTAAGTGGTACTAATAAAAGAAAACAGCTGGAATATCAATGTGCTGCTTAGTCACATGAGTTGGTATAAGAAGCATGTTAGAGAGGTAGAGTCTCTCAGAAGCAAAGATGGGCAAAGGTTTACCAATCTGTGAAAAACTGCATCTAAAAATTGTGGAAGAATTTTCTGAAAAATGTTCGTCAATGTAAAATTGCGAAGACTTTGAATATCCCACAATCTACAGTACATGCCATCAAAATATTCAGAGAATTAGAGGAATTCCATGTGCACAAAGGACAAAGCTGACGGTCAGTGTTGGATGCTCATGATCTACGTGCCCTCAGGGGACACTGCATTAAAAACGGGCATGATTCTGTACTGTAAATCACAGCATTGGGCTCAAGGACACTTCCAGAAATCATCTGGGAACACAGTTTGCCATACAATCAACAAATGCAAGTTAAGGCTGTATCATATAAAGAAGAAGCCAAATCTCAACATGATCCAACAATGCCACTGTCTTCTCCGGTCTAAAGCTAATTTAAAATGGACTGAGGCAAAATGGAAAATTGTTTTATGGTTGGATGAATCAAAATGTAAATTATTTTTGAAAACCATCAACGCCGTGTCTAGTGGACTACAGAGGAGAGGGACCATCCAGCTTAAGACTCAGTTCAGAAGCCTGCATTTCTGATGGTATGGGGTTGCATTAATGCCTATGGCATAGGCAGCTTACACATCTGGAAAGGCACCATCGATGTGTGGTTTTAGAACAACATATGCTCCCATCCAGACAACGTCTCTTTCAGGAAAGGCATTGTATATTTCAGCAAGACAGTGTTAAAGCACATACTGCATCCATCACAACAGCATGGCTTCACAGAAGAAGAGTCCAAGTGCTGAACTGGTCAGCCTACATCCAGACCTCTCACCAATAAAAAAAAAAAAAATTGGTGGATGATGAAACAATCTGGCAAAGAAAACCCAGGACTGTTGGGCAGCTAAAATCCTAGATCGCACAAGAATGGGACAACATTCCTCTCCCAAAACTCCAGCAATTGGTCTCAACTCAGACGTTTATAAATGGTTGTTAAAAGAAGAGGGGATGCTACACATTGGTAGACATGGCCCTGTCCTAACTTTTAGATGTGTTGCTGCTATATAAACGAGTTATTATTTTTCACGAAATAGTAAAATATCTCACTTTCAGCATGTGATATGTGTTCTATGATCTAATGTGAATACAATATGGGTGTATAAGAATTGCAAATCATTACATTCTGTTTTTATCTACATTTATTCACATTTTAGACAGCATCCCAACTTTTTGGGGATTCGGGGTTGTAATATTGTCTTCTGGATCCAAGTAGGAATGCAGACATCCTCCAGGCCTGAAATATTTCTATTACAGGCGAACAGTGCTGTAAATTTGTTAATGCTTACATTTGTCCAGTTTTTACGGACAATTTAAAACATACAGTAACTGTGAAATTACGTCGATTTTTTTTATATGTCAATGGCGCTTTTCTGTTTGTGCCTTTTTGGTTCGAACTTTCCATAGCAACAAGCTTATTCATCCTATTAATACATCCCCATTGCTAACATCCTATGTGAATGGCTTTTGGGATTTCTAGAAATGCATAGTTATTTAGACTGGGGCTACACTGTAGTAATGCAGCACACTAAATAGAAACTTCTGTTGCTGATAAGGATTTCAGTAGATTGATTGATATTTTTTATTTGATAGCTTTCTTTGGGCCCATTGCCTTTTGACCATGACATAGGTTGAGTGAATACTGGATAACCTTTACTGCACATTGATGATGCAGCATATGAAGACCTCGTGCCTTGCACCCTATAGGAGGGCGTGTGCTGGGGTACCCTTCATCCACTGAGCCAAAATTACAGCCGTGTGCACAAAGCCTAATCGTTTTTGTTAATTAAAGGAAAACGTATCAACAGGTTGGCTGGTGGTGCAGCTTCTAAATTCTCTGATTTTAATATCCAACAGTATAGGTCAGTGGTGGCACTTGGAGCTCTCTCTGTGGGCACCCGCACCCTGGAAAAAATCTATGGTGTACTAATATGCCTTAGACTTTTCCTGCCATTCATCAGCGGAGCGCGCACTATGAACAGCGCAGGCAGCGCATTGATTGTAGGCAGGGTATTATAGCTGAATGATTAAGTACATGAAAAATATACTATATTGGACTTTAGTATTCAGGTTAACTTGTCATGTTGGCACTTTGCGATAAATAAGTAGGTTTTGGGTTGCAGTTTGGGCACTCTGTCTCTGAAAGGTTCACCATCACTGGTATAGGGAATAAGTGTCTAATCGGTGGAGATCTGACTGTTGGGGGTGTCCTGTGTTCCCATGTTTGAATGGAGGCAGATAGGCTCCATGCCATCCAACTCTGTAAGACTGCCGGAGATAACAAAGTTCTTTTATGCCGCTATGGCTACTTTCACATCAGCGTTTTTGCTGGATCTGTCCGGGATCAGCAAAAGTGCTTCCATCGTGATAATACAACCGCCTGCATCCGTTCTGAACAGATCCGGTTGTACTCTCTCTAAAAGGACCTGCACTAAAACCATTAAGTCAATGGGCACCGGATCAGTTTTCTTTCATGTCCGAGAAAACGGATCCTGCACCCTTGACTAACCTTGTGTTTTACGCCGGATCCATCTTGATCAGCATCTCATGACGCACCCAAAAACGCTGCTTGCAGCAGTTTTGTGTCTGGCGTGGCAGGGCTCCAGATGGCCACCAAAATGATCGCCAGTTGCGACTAGACCCGCCGCCGCAGCTCTGTCGCTCAATACAGCAGCGGGGCACAGGAGATGATAGTTCTCTGCCCCGCTGCCGATGTTCTTCTCAGCAGCCCAGTGGAGGAGTCGTCTCTCCCTCCCCCCTGTGCTGCTGCTGCCGCCGCCAATAAGGAGAGAGACAGGAGGAGGAGGGGATGGGCTGTGGCCACTGCGCCACCAATGAAGATAACTGACCTGTTAATACAAATACAGGAGGCGGGTGCCGGAATCAAATAGCCGGCACCCGACCTCTATGACAGGGAGCTGCACCTGAGGGGTTAACTGGAGCAGATCGCAGCTCCCTGTCAGAGGTAGGGTGCTGGCTATTTGATTCCGGCACCCACCTCCTGTATTTGTATTAACAGGTCAGTTATCTTCATTGGTGGCACAGTGCGCGCCCCCCTCCCAGTATAATAAACATTCTTGGAGCAGTGCACCCGCGTGCCCCCCCCCCCCTCCCCATATAATAAACATTGGTGGCACAGTGCCAATGAGGGTTAATAAAAATAAAAATTAACTCTCCTCCTCCAATTGATCGCATAGCTGCTGGTCTCTTGTTCTTTCTTCAGGACCTGTGGTGACGTCACTGAGCTCATCACATGGTCCATTACCATGGTGATGGATCATGTGATGAGCACAGTGATGTCACCACAGGTCCTGAAGAAAGAACAGGAGACCGGCAGCTACGCGATCAATTGGAGGAGGTGAGGTTGTTTTTTTTTAACCCTCAATTGACCTACTAAGCATTCTGTATTAAAGATTGCTATTATTTTTCCTTATAACCATGTTATAAGGGAAAATAATAGTGAATAGACTTTCATCCTAGCAACCATGCGTGAAAATCGCACCGCAACCGCACTTGCTTGCGGATACTTGCGATTTTCACGCAGCCCCATTAATGTCTATGGGGCCTGCGTTGCGTGAAAAACAGTTAAAAAAAACCGCTCCTGTGCACAGAAGTGAATGGGTCCGGATTCAGTGCGGGTGCAATGCGTTCACCTCAGGCATTGCACCCACGCAGAAATCTCGCCCGTGTGAAAGGGGCCTAAGGGTGAATAGGACAAGGGTTCCAGCCCCTAAGGGGGCTAATAGGAAGTAAAAAAAACAAACACTAAGGCTACTTTAACACTTGCAGCAGTGTGATCCGGCAAGCAGTTCCGTCGATCTGGATGTGACTGAAATGCGGATCCATCTCACAAATGCATTGCAAGAACTAATCCATCTCTCCGCTTGTCATGCGGACAGACGGGTCTGTCTTGTATCTTTTTACACATTTTTACCGAAGGACGGATCCGGCATTCCGGTATTTTTTGCGTGGTATTGAGTATCGCAATACTTTTTTTATGGTGACGAAAGCGAATCAAAATTTTGGTATCAAAACAATCCTACGCCGATCTGATCGGAGTAGCGTTGTCACAATACCAAAATTTTGATTCGGTTTCGATTTGGCAACTAAAAATTGAATTTGGCTCCTAAATTTTTCAGTTGAGGAGCCAATGGCTACTAGGTATTTTTTTTAGTCTGGAGCACCGCGTGGGAATGCAACCAAACGGACCAGAATACATTCTGGTGCACCCCGTTCTGTTTTGTCCCCATTGACAATAAATTGGGGCAAAACTGAAGTGTTTTCCTCGATACCAGAAAGGAGTCTCCAGCAGTCCTGTAAAGTAGAATGGAGCAGCGGACACACATGCATGTCTCCTGCTCCATTCAAACAGGGGAACGTGGCCCCAGTGGTCAGACCACTGCTGTTCAGACACTTATTCCCTATACTGTGGATAGGTTTTTCTAATGGGACAATTTCTTTAAGTGATATTAAATGGAGTCACATGGAAAAAGAAAACCAGCCTTTTGGGGAAAAATGGCCTTACTTGGTATTTGTCATGGATTTGCCCCAAAGAGATACCTTAATTCAGTGTTCGCTGGGGATACTGGAATGTGTAGTTGCACATCTCATAGAGACCATTGCTGTAATCTAAACCAAGCCTGTGCTATAGAACTGTAGCAGGTACCCACGTCTCATATTTTTACCCTTTCATATTCACTGTTCCACTCTGCTCTTCCCTTCTCCTCTTTATAGTGTTATCTCAGCTCGGCTCAAACAGACCCGGGCACAAACTGCCACACAAGAGTACGCATCTATCTCCTGCCTTACAACGGCAAAAGCCGCAAGCCTTGCAGCAGCAACCACCACCCATACAAGTAATCCAACAAGAGCACAAAAATAGCAAACCTAAGCTTATCGCTTCCAAAAACTGTATAAGAATGGTGGACTGAAGTCTGCCCCTAGGAAATTTTCTGAACACCAATAATTATGCAATTACAAATGCTTGAAATCAGACACACAGCTTTCTGATTTTCAGAGCTTAAAGCAAAATTGATGCATGCAAAATGTATTAAGTGCTGCATGTGTAATGCTATAGCGGGATGATAGAGCTCGGATTGGCTGCAGTTGATTGGAGGTGCAGATTGATAACTGCTACATCATACATGTAATATATTGAGCATGAGCCGTGCTCAAACGTCCTGATATACACTGGTCTCCTTTAGTCCACCAGCTGTTGGTTTCATGGACTGTGGCCGGAGAGCTAACAAATATTAGCTTATATAGAGGTGGCGCTAACTCTATATTGATGTATCTCATCTGAAGAGCTGCTTATATTGAAGTATACATGTAAACCCCAAGAACTGCATATAGAATCAGACCGTGTTCTCCATGGCACTCAGATGAAGTAAGTAGTTAACATTGGGGTGATTTCAGCCCCCATTACTGGACCATAAGTTGGGATACATAACCAGTCTGTACCGAACCTACTAACTTCACTAAAAAGGTCATTGACTGACCCTGTATCCTCCACAGAACTTGCTTTGGAACCACTGATGCTGCATGACTGCCCATTCATGTGTCTGTGTTGTGCAGAGCGTCCGCTAAATATTTAAATTTAGGCTAAAAAGTGTCTTTCTTGTTTCTTATTCTCTTCCACCATCTGTACGCTGATAGTTGCAATTCTTGCAACATCAAATGCACCAAATGGCTATGGCAGCAGCACAAGCTCCACCGCCCCTTCCACCACATTCAGACAGCAGATCAAGAAATAAGTGAAGAGGACCCGTCTCCAACCAACCTGGACCCAAACAGCTAAGGACATCGGCCACTCCTGTCCACCACTGACAAATCAGAGACACCGAATGGACTCATCCGCCAAAAATTGCCTTCTCTACAATAGTTTTAAATGTGTTTTAATGATATAAATAGATCAATTATTTTTTTTTATATATAAAAAGGTTTGCGAAAAGATGAAAAACTCTGAACTTTGCATAAAAAAAAAAAAAAGCGACTAGAGATTTTACAGACAAGGATGTTTTTAAGTGTTCTTAGATGCATTAAAAGCTCTACATACCACCTTAAAAAAATGAATGTATAAAGAAGCCCATACACATAGCAAAGGGCTTGCTTTATTTAGTACAAAACCTGTCCATCTCTTACAAATACAACTTTTTACATGTCATTTATGAACAACAAAAGTCTGCTTTATTGTGTCTTGATGCTGAGCAAAACTTCGTCCAGTAGAGCTTGCACTTCTTTATGTCTAGAAACTGCCCGGCTGATGCACTCCTGGAGTCTCTCGGCAGAAAGCGAGCTGCCACCTGAGCAATAAGAAAGTAATGCAGCAATCAGGATCATTGTGCTGAAACAGTCTAGTATCCATTCTCCAAAAAAGTGTTACTCCATTTAGAGGTGGGAAAATATGCATGGAGCCCACTTCATAGCCACCAGCATTTTGGTATCTACTGCGTAATGTCCTACCTATGATTCTGTAGCAACAAGGTCATGCAGAGGCACACAGCATTATAAATGAATATAAGGCCTCATGCACCGGCCATTGTTTTGGCGGCTCGGATGCGGACCCATTCACTTCAATGGGGCCGCTAAAGATGCAGACAGCACTCCGTGTGCGGTCCACATCCGTTGCTCCGTTCCGTGGCCCCGCAAAAAAATAACATGTCCTATTCTTGTCCGCGCTTTGCAGACAAGAATAGGCAGTTATATTAAAGGCTGTCCGTGCCGTTCCGCAAATTGTGGAACGCGCACGGACGCCATCCATGTTTTGCAAATCCGGGATTTTTGGACCGCAAAACACACAAAGGTTGTGTGCATGTAGCCTAATGCTGTGCGCTCCTGCAAGAAGAGCAGCGTATAGAACAGGGGATACAGAGAGTGATTTCCAGACTGCCTAAGGCTACTTTCACACTAGCGTTTTCCTGGATCCGGCAGGGTTCAGCAAAAACGCTTCCGTTACTGATAATACAACCGTCTGCATCCGTTATGAACGGATCCGGTTGTATTATCTTTAACATAGCCAAGACGGATCCGGCATGAACTCCATTGAAAGTCAATGGAGGACGGATCCGTTTTCTATTGTGTCAGAGTTAAACGGATCCATCACCATTGACTTGCATTGTGGGTCAGTTTTGTTCCGCATCCCAGGACGGAAAGATGATCGGAGCTTGCTGCGGTTTGCTCTCCGGTATGGGAACTCAACCAAACGGAATGCATTTTGGAGCATTCCGTTCTGTTCAGTTACGTTTTGTCCCTATTGACAATGAATGGGCACCAAACAGAAGCATTTTTTCCGGTATTGAGCCCCTATGACGGATCTCAATACCGGAAAATAGAAACGTTAGTGTGAAAGTAGCCTTAGGCTGCTTTCCCACTAGAGAGTTGTACACTCCGGACTTGGAGTGTGAGCATATATTATTTATAATAATATATAATTTTAAATGACATAATGCTGTCACTTATGTAATTCCAGAGCTCTAAGGGTTACATAGCATCATAAATCAATATAATATCAATATAATGCTATGTGACCCCGGCAGTGCTAGAAGATTGGAGTGTACAACTCGCTCGTGTGAAAGCAGCCTACAATGGTATCTCACAGGGGGCCTTCCAGTTTTTATGTGCCTTTTTTTTTTGCAAAAAGCAGCTGCAGATGATGCACGGGAAACACAGAACAAACATGTTCTATTATTTGGCGTTGTGGAGGCACGGAGAGAGGCCCCACGGAAGCACTACATAGTCAAGTGGGTCTGCATCGGTGATGTAGTGCAAAAACAGCCGGGGCCCGTATATTGCAGACTGCATGAGCCCTTATAATACAAGCCTTTAATACAGATTCTGATTGATACCTCAGGCCAAGCTCTGATTTCTTGTGACCTGCTTCTTTCACTACCTAGTGGGAGACCGGTTTGCATGACTACTATCGGGACCGGTCAGTGCTCCATAAAGCTGAGGCTATTTCTTAACAATTGCTATTGCAACACTTTAGGGGTCCTGGTACCAGCAATGTCCCGGTCATTCACCAAATTCTATGAGCCACTATAGATCGCTTTCTACTGATGGGGCCACACCTGCCTATTTACAATTGCTGTGTCAGTATCTATGGTTTAGACATTTTGCAATCTGGAGATTAATCCTTTCATGGTGCCTTTTACTATGACTGGTTCTGAAGGGGGGGGGGACACGACTGTATGGAGTCTAGTGCAAATGGTAAGTTTAGGTTGCACCTTGGAAAGGTTTACTTCAGCAAATGGCATTTATCATGTAAAGAAAATTAATACCTTGCACTTACTAATGTATGGTGATTGTCCATGTTGCTTCCTTTGCTGGCTGGATTCATTTTTCCATCACATTATACACTGCTCGTTTCCAGGGGTTTTGACCACCCTGCAATCCAGCAGCAGTGGTCGTGCTTGGACACTATAGGAAAAGACGCCTATGCGCACTCCCACGGTCCTGACCATAAGAGAGGCAGGCGTCTATAACCCCTGGATACGAGCCGTGTAAAATGCGATGGAAAAATGAATCAAGCCAGCCAAGGTGGCAATATGGACAATCACAATACATTAGTAAGTGCCTTGTGTTAACTTTCTCTACATAATAAATGCCATTTGCTGAAGTGAGACAACCCCTTGATTTGTGTACTATTCCACGATTTCTCCACCAACATATCATGCGGCTGATTATTAATTATCCATTAATGCATCTCATAATTTTATTCCCATCAGTATTAACAAATTAAAGGGAACCTGTCACCAAAAAAAACGCTTACTAAGCTGTTAATAGTACCTTATAGTGCTGCATAGTAGTTTCCTAATGCACTTTTTCATTGTTTAGCCGCATCTAGCCTCCTTGAGAAATCGATGTTTTATTCAGCCGCTGCCCCCTGCTTCAAGTCAGGTTTGAAGTCAAGAGGGCAGCGGCCTAGGCGTCTCCAATGCTGCTCTCCCCACCTCTCGCCGCCTTTATTGACACACCGGATCATGGTACACTGAGTGTACGAGCCGGAGCCGGGATCACGCTACAGCAGCCCTTTACTGCGCATGCGGGCTGGGAGCGCGGTCCCGGCACTGAGATCCGGCTTGTCAATAAAGGCGGCGGGAGGAGCAGCATTGGAGACGCCTAGGCCGCTGCCCCCTTGACTTCAAACCTGACTTGAAGCAGGGGGCAGCGGCTGAATAAAACATTGATTTCTCAAGGAGGCTAGATGCGGCTAAACAATGAAAAAGTGCATTAGGAATCTACTATGCAGCACTATAAGGTACTATTAACAGCTTAGTAAGCGTTTTTTTGGTGACAGGTTCCCTTTAAATTTTAAATATTCCATGCATCTGTTAGGGCTGGCTGTTATTCTAGGTAAGTCTACCATCAATGCATTGTATGGGCAGTGCCAGTTGTCTGCAACCTATGGCACTTTATTGTAAACACTGGAATCTGTCACCAGGGACCTCCCTATCCAACGGTTTTCATAGACACATAGCTGTGGTTCACCTGATTAATGGGCCGTTTTTCTTTTGTTAAACCAAGGCTCCATATCCAAGTTATGATACTATTTGTTAATATGCAAATTAGGCCTTGCCTAGGTTCAAGGATGGCATCACCATCGCTCTTGTTGCACTCAAACTTAACTTCTTTCTGTGACCAGTCCCTCCCTTGTTGCTCTTCCACTGCCTGGTCCTGTCAATCAATGCAGTGAGGGAGGGGCTGGCTACAAAAAAAAACAAGAGCTTGGGTGCAACAAGAGCGAGGGTGATGCCCTTGTTGCACCAAAGGAACAATTTGCATATATTAACCCCTTAGTGACCAGCCTGTTTTGGGTCTTACTGACCAAGCGTTTTTCTTTTTTTTTCCATCTTTGCCTTCCAAGAGCTAGAACTTTTTTATTTTTCCGTCTATATAGCTTTATGAGGGCTTTTTTTTTTTTGCGGGAAAAGTTGTAATTTTCAATGGTGCCATTTTGGGGTACACACAACTTTCTGATTAACTTCTTCTGGGAGAGAGATGGGAAAAACAGCAATACTGCCACTGCATTTTTATGTTATAAATTTTACGGCGTTCATTTTAATAAATAAATAACATATCTTTATTTTCTGGGTCAGTACGATTACAGCGATACCAAATACATATAGTTTTTTTTTACTACTTTTTTGCAATAAAGCCCGTTTTTTAAAAAAGGAAAAAAATGTTTTTGCATTGCCGCTTTCCAAGACCCATAACTTTACTTTTCTTTCTATGGAGTTGTGTGAGGGCTTGATTTTTACAGGACGACTTGTATTTTTCATTGGTATCAGTTTGGAGTAAATTACGCTTTTTGATTGATTAATTTTTTTATTTCTGTGGCAACTAAGAATAAATTAGCAATTCTGTCTTTTTTTTTTATGGCGTTCACTGTAGGGTATAATTTACATGATATTCATGTAGTCCGGGTCATTACGGACACGGTAATACCAAACCTATGGGGAGATTAATTTTGTTTTGCATTTCTTTTATTGAAAATAGTATTTTCAATGGGAAAAAAAAGCTTATTTTTTTAATCAAATTTTTTTTTCTTAATAAATGTGTTTTGTTTTACCACTTAATAGTCCTACAAGGAGACTATAACAGACAATATTCAAATTTTAAAATGCAATGCAATATCCCTATAGTTATAGAAAGTCAAATTGCAGCACTCACCTGCGAATCGTATCAGAGCCACGGATGTGGCCAGGACAAAGCCAACATAAACTGTGTAAAGAGTAGAAGGGTCCAGCTTCTGATAAAACAATATCCTTTATTCGATGCGGTAAAATCCATACAAAACAAGACAGATGCAAAATCGACACGTTTCGGATCTCAAGTTAGCGATCCTTACTCATGATATAAAATGCCATCTGTGACTCTCCCATATAAATAGATTTCCTCCAATCGCATGCATAGAAACAACATCACATGATAATCAGGTGTGGGCAAATCACAAAACATGGAATGACAAATCCAACATGTGCAGGAAAAAAAAAACTTTACTAATTCATTGATACTGTAAAATCAAGTCATGTTTTTTGTTCATGCCTGTGGGGAAGCAACTACCAAGTTCGAACATCCAATATGTCTCTCTACTTAGTAGTTTGCGTCTATGGTCACCCCCCCCCCCCCCCAACTGGGAGCGTATTCTGGTTTTAATCGGTGACCATAGACGCAAACTACTAAGTAGAGAGGCATATTGGATGTTCGAACTTGGTAGTTGCTTCCCCACAGGCATGAACAAAAAACATGACTTGATTTTACAGTATCAATGAATTAGTAAAGTTTTTTTTTTTCCTGCACATGTTGGATTTGTCATTCCATGTTTTGTGATTTGCCCACACCTGATCATGTGATTGGAGGAAGTGTATTTATATGGGAGAGTCACAGATGGCATTTTATATGAGTAAGGATCGTTAACTTAACATCCGAAACGCGTCGATTTTGCATCTGGCTTGTTTTATATGGATTTTACTGCATCAAATAAAGGATATCGTTTTATCAGAAGCTGGACCCTTCTATTTTTTACACATTATCCCTATAGTGCATTGCATTTTAATGTCAGTGCTATATTGACATTGACCAGCAGGCTGCACCAGAGAGGCACAGCTTGCTGGAATCTACTCAAGGCAGGCTTGGGGCCCTCATAAGACCCCAGCCTGCCTTTACACACATCGGCACCCCGCAATCGCATTTGCGGGGTGCCAATGGGAGGCTGTTAGAGCCGCGGTCCTGCTCTCGTGTGAGCCGGAGACCCGTGCAGTGCTTAGACTGGGCCGCCATAAAAAAGCAGAGACCCAGCCTAAGGCCCCTTAGTGACCGCCGTAAAAAGGCGTATGGGTGGTCACTAAGGGGTTAAGAAAAAAGTACTATAACTCGGGAACAGAGCCGCAGGTCAACAAAAGAAAAAAAAATTGATGTTTGTATTTAACGTAAATTCAGTTTTTCTTCTGTTCATTGGGGGGACACAGGCTTTGACCATGGGTGTAGCTATTGCCATTAGGAGGCGGACACTAAGCACACAAAGTGTAAGTTCCTCCCTCTTCAGCTATATCCCTTCCTGCAGGGACCAAGCTAAATCAGTTAGTGCAAAAGCAGTAGGAGAAGCCAGACACAAGAAAATCACACTATGTACAAACCCAGAACCACAAAAGGCCCGAAAAAGCCCTTAAAAACAAAAGAATGGGTGGGAGCCACGTCCCCCAATGAACGGAAGAGAAACAGATTGTGCGGCAAGTACAAAAATCTAGTTCTCTCATCCGTCTCATTGGGGGACACAGGCTTTGACCATGGGACGTTACAAAGCAGTCCCCAAGGGTGGGCATAACAAGCAACCCTCCCGTCAATCAGAGAACCGCCGTCTGCAAAACTCTCCGCCCCAGAGACGCGTTAGCAGATGCAAAGGTGTGAACTCTATAAAACTTGGAAAAAGTATGCAAAGACGACCAAGTAACCGCCCTGCACACCTGGAGGGCCAAAGCCCCGTGATGCACTGCCCAAGAGGCCCCCACTGCCCGAGCCAAATGAGCAGTCCCCCGGGAGGGCGGGGCCCGAGTCCTTAATAGCCAAATGAATCAATCGGGAAATGGAAGTCTTTGACGCTGCCAGCCCTCGCCTCGGTCCCTCTGGAATAACGAACAGGGAATCCGTTCGCCCGAAAGATGCCGTCTGGGACAGATGCACTTGAATGGCTCGTACCAAAACCAGGGTATGGAGCAACTGCTCCCGAGGATGAGACGGGTGCGGACAAAATGAAGGGAGAATAATCTAATTTAGATGGAATGCCGACACCACCTTCGGCAGGAAGGACTGCACAGGGAGAAGGACCAACTTATCCTGATGGAGGATCAGGAAGGGCGACCAACATAACAGAGCCACGAGTTCCGACACTTTACTGATAGAAGTAATTGCAACCAAAAAAAGCCACCTTATAAGACAGGAAGCGCAGCGACACCTACTGCAAAGGCTCAAATGGAGAAGATTAGAGAGCGTTGAGCACTAGATTACGATCCCAAGGATCCAATAGAGGACGGAAAGGGGGCGCAGCATGCGCCACCCCCTGCAGAAAAGTCCAAACCGCTGAAAGCGAAGCAAAATTCCACTGAAAAAGAATGGAGAGAGCCAACACTTGCCTTTTGAGGGAGCTAAGAGCAAGCCCCAAGTCCATGCCCGACTGCAGGAAAGCCAAAAGTCACGGCAAAGAAAAACAAACGCGAAACAGCTGTCACCACTCGCACCAACTAAAGAAGAACTTCCAGGTAGATTCTGAAAGACGACGGCTTCCTGCTCCGAATCATAGTCTGGACCACCGCATCCCAAAAAAAAAAAAAAAAACTAGCCTTCAGTACGGCGGCTTCAACAGCCATGCCGTTAAATGTAGCAACCCTAAATTTGGGTGAAAGATCGGCCCCTGTGAGAGCAGGTCCTCCTGTAGAGGAAGACGCCAAAGTTTGTCGGCGAGAAGGGCGACTAGGGACGCGTGCCACACCCTGTGCGGCCAATCTGGGACCACGAGAATGACGGGCAGTCCCTCTGACCTGATCTTCCGGAGAAGATGCAGAAACGTGAACCGACTCCACGGCATCACCAGCACGTCGTATGCCAGGGCCATGGGGTCCCTGGACCGCACGACGAAGTCCTCAACCTTGTTGTTGAACCGTGAGGCCATGAGATCCACATCAGGCCGACCCCACCTCTAGCAGATGGCCCGAAAGACCTGCGGGTGAAGAGCCCACTCGCTGGGATTGAGACGCTCCCGGCTGAGGAAGTCTGCGATCCAGTTGTCGACGCCGGGTATGTAAACTGCCGAGAGTCCTGGAACATGTTTCTCCGCCCCGCTGAGAATCAGCGTCATGACTGCCAGGTTCCGCCCTGGTGATTGATGTAAGCCACCGCCGTGGAGTTGTTGGACTGAACCCGCACCGGACAACCACTGAGATGGTCGGCCCAATGTCGCAGAGAGCCGAATAGCCCTCAACTCCAGAACATTGATTGGAAGGGAGCGCTCCTTGCGTGACCATACCACTTGAACATAGAGATTTTCCAATTTTCCTTGAGGCTTGCGTGCGTTGTTAACGCCTTTCAACGGAGAGGGAGGAACGAGCGACCCGACGTCAACATCGGAGAGACCATCCACCATCTGAATGCCCGGCGCACTGGGGCGCAATCCCAGCTGGACAGAATGGCTCGCTGAAGTGTTCTGGTATGGAATTTTTTTAAAATCAAAAATAATTTTTATTGATTTTTAAATAAACTATCAATAAAATACACATTTGTACATAATGATCAAAATCCTGTCAGTCATTTACATGGACAAAAATCTGATGCGATGACATAATAACATAGTACATAAGGCCGAAAAAAGACATTTGTCCATCCAGTTCGGCCTGTTATCCTGCAAGTTGATCCAGAGGAAGGCAAAAAAAAAAAACTGGAGTCGGGAGTTAATGGGGAAAATTGGCTTCTACCTCAATCAGGCAATCAGAATAACTCCCTGGATCAACGACCCCTCTCTAGTAGCTATAGCCTGTAATATTATTACGCTTTTCTAAAGTGAATTACCCTAATTATGATAATCTTTCAGGGTACTGTAGTCTCCCCATTCCAGTTATTACTTTAGTTGCCCTCCTCTGGACCTTCTCCAGCTCTGCTATGTCTGCCTTGTTTACAGGAGCCCAGAACTGTACACAGTACTCCATGTGTGGTCTGACTAGCGAGTGGTAGGACTATGATCTATGCCCCTTCTGATGCAACCCATTATCTTATTGGCCTTGGCAGCAGCTGCCTGACACTGTTTTTTGCCGATTAGTTTGCTGTTTATTAAAATTCCTAGATCCTTTTCCATGTCAGTGTTACCCAGTGTTTTACCATTTAGTATGTACGGGTGACTTGCATTATTCCTTCCCATGTGCATAACTTTACATTAGTCAGTGTTAAACCTCATCTGCCACTTATCTGCCCAAGCCTCCAATCTATCCAGATCCATCTGTAGTAGTATATTGTCCTCTTCAGTGTAAATTACTTTACACAGTTTAGTGTCATCTGCGAAAATTGATACTTTACTATGCAAGCCTTCTACAAAATCATTAATAAATATATTGAAGAAAATAGGGCCCAATACTGACCCCTGAGTTACCCCACTAGTGACAGTGACCCAATCTGAGAGTGTACCGTTAATAACCACCCTCTGTTTTCTATCACTCAGCCAGTTACTTACCCACATACAGATGTTTTCTCCCAGTCCAAGCATTCTCAGTTTATATACTAACCTTTTATGTGGTTACGGAGTTTGTTAAATAACAAATTTAACTTTCACCCAACTCCCCCCCCCCCCCCCTCCCTCCCTAGAGTTAGACTTGCAGAGAGATGATTACACTACCTTACCCTTACTGGTTCTGGTATGGAATTGAGCATAGGGAACCGCTTCGAAGGCACAGACCGTGTGCCCCAGAGCACACATGCAGCGACGAATGGGAACCGGAGCTGGCCACAACAAGGGGAGAATCTGAAGACGCTGAGCAGATAGTTTTTCTGGAGGCAAAAACACCTTGGCCTGACAAGTGTCCAGTACCATGCCGAGATAAGTCAACCGCTGCGATGGATAAAGACAAGACTTCTGCCTGTTCAGAATCCATCCAAAGCGCTCCAGGGTGTCTAGAACAATGTTCAAGCTGTCCATTTACCAGGGTGTCGTCTAAGTAAGGGATCGCCACGATCCCCCTGGCATGGAGCATGGCCATGACTTCCACCAGAACCTTCGTAAAGACCCTGGGAGCCGTGGCCAGGCCGAACAGGAGGGCTACAAACTGGTAGTGAAATGAACCCACTGCGAACCGGAGAAACCTCTGATGACTTGCGCATCTCTGAGGGCCCTCCCATCATCTCTGGCCGCCTCAACCCGCCCCCCGCCGCCCGCTCGCTGGAACACATGCCGGCATCCGAGGCCGAACCCAGACGCCAGCCAGGGAAAAATAAGCCGCGGGGGGGCCGTGCAGGCCGCACCAGGAAGGTCTGCCTCCTACAGACCCTATGCTAAAAAACGATTTAGCTTGGTCCCTGTAGGAAGGGTATAGCTGAAGAGGGAGGAGCTTACACTTTGTTTTCTTTAGTGTCCGCCTCCTAGCGGCAACAGCTATACCCATGGTCAAAGCCTGTGTCCCCCAATGAGACGGATGAGAAACAGCGTTTTAATCAGGTGAACCACAGCTATGTGTCCATGAAAACAGTTGGATAGGGAGGTCCCTGGTGACAGACTCTCTTTAAAGCAATTGTTCGGCCTAGGATCCAACACCTACAGTCCCTAACATCTACCCCATTAAAAAATAAATTAAAAAAATACGTCCAGTCATGCCCCGATGGACAAGCAAGTGGCTTGGGCCCATGACCACTGCAGCCAAATGCCTAAATGGTACATCGCTGCTAACGTACTGTTCAAGCAGCTGTGACTACCAAGGCCTGTGACTGGCTGCAGTGGTCATGGGACCAACCAAACCACTTCCTGGTCCTTCGAGGAATGGAAATGGCTGGGAACAGGGCATGGTAGGGACACAGAGGTGTTTCTCGTGCATGGCATTGGGGGACACAGCACCATGGGTATATGTCCAACTACCACTAGGAGGCACTAGACACAAAAAGTGTTGGCTCCTCCCCGTTGGGCTATACCCTCTCCACAGGCACAAGGCTATTCAGTTTTTGTCTAGTGTCCGTAGGAGGCAGACCTGTCCTGCTTTTTTGCAGGTCCTGCTGTTTATTTTTTATTTTATTCTTTATTCTTTTTTTCTCTCTTCTGCAGGTCTCGGTGATCTCCACCGTTATACCTGCTGCAGGCTGGGGCTCCATCGTGTTCCACCTTAGTTGCCCCCCCCCTGCGGGCGCGTACTTCTGTACCATCGCCGGTCACCCAGTCCCCACAGACTGCATCCGCAGTGGCTTGCCGGCATTCCCACGGTTCCCGTGTTGAGTCTGCCGAAGGGGTGACCCTGCGGCGCCCGAAGACATCAGATGGTGAGTATAGTGAGTATACTCCCCTGTCCCTGCCCCAGGGTTAGGTTCCCTCCTGTGGCCAGGGGGGTGGGATCCACCTTAGCTGGGGGTCCTGGGAAGCTTCCATATTCCTCCACCTTTCTCTTCCCCCTTGGTTGGTCTTTTCTCTCCTCCCTGGCCACACAGTCCAGGCGTCGCTTCTCCTGGGCCTTCCCCGCTACTTTAGTCCCCGGCTTTTGCAGGGACTAGGCCTCATCTTCCATGGCCCGTTCCCGGCTCCCAGGTGCTCTGTTTGCCCTGTTCCGCCCACCCCCAGGCGTCGCTCCCCCCCCCCCACCCTCCTCACCTAGTTTTGTGGGTCCGGAGGCCCCTCGGTCGGCCGCGATTCGTCCCGCCCCCCTCGCTCCATTCCCGGCCGCCTCATAAATCGAGGCCCCGGCTTTTGGGCCTGCTAGGCCGCGATCTTCCCGGCCCCTCCTCCTGGCTTCCCGGGCTTTTCTGACCCCGCCCGGCCCTCGGGAGGGGCTATCTCCTCCACCCTTTACTGGTCTAACGTGGGTTATCTAGTGAGGGGAGACCTTCCAGTGGATAGATCCTCAGTTTAAAAGAACTGCAGACCCCCTTTAGGTCATTGTCCTATGTACTGTGTGCAGGCAGCTAATGCTGTACATAGGGATCACTCAAGGTTCCCCCCCACCCCTCCTCAATTGCTTTATTTCTCCTGCAGCCTCTATAGCTGCTGCAGCACCCCTTTGGGGAACATGGCATCCGGGTCCAGATATGACAGCCTCTGCTGGCTGCTCTATGAGGGTCGCCTCTCCTCGGATCGCCACGTCTTTTCACGTGCGTCCGCTGTCTACGAAGACTGCCATGCGGTCGGCCTGTCCCTGCTTGTGTGCAGTACCTCTTTCCAGACCCTATTGTGTCCCCTGACCAAATCCTTTTGTGTAGGTCCCTTCTGAATGGTCTCCCTCTTTGTCAAAGCCATGGGAACCTTGTCCGACTCTCCCAATCCTGGCGGAGTTGCTGGACCGCTACCTACCCAATTGCGGCCACCTATGCCCTCCCAGGGTCCTCCCTGCAGATGAGGCATGCTCAGATACCGGGTCCGACAAGGGGTAGCTCACAGTACAACCTCGGGTGGTCTCAACAGGATTCCACCCCTCCTCGGCATCCTCGGGTCCTCCCCAGGACAGGCCTGAGGCTGGTGACGAATCCTTTCCCGTCACCCCATCCGTTGCCTCGGGGGACACCTCTGCACCGATTCCCTCGGAACAGAGCATCAGGCGGTCTTCCTCCATACAGAAGCCTCTGGGAGGTCAAGACTAACGTGCACGGAGGAACCTCTCCTACCCAGGGTTGGTATCCCCTCTAGTGGATTTTCGGATGGCGCTCCCCTGACTGCACAGGTATTCAACCGCACAGGTAAGGCAGCCGTCCCCGTTTTTAGCATAAAGAGTCACCTACTGGTGTCTCTGGTACGTACGCCTTCTCCTTAACAGGGGGGTACCTGCACCACTGCCATAGGCTGTACCTGACAAGCCTTCCTGGTTCCCCTATACCAGGGGCTATGCTCTACACATTTGAGAGTGTTTCCACCGGGTCCCCATCCTGGTGCTGGTGTTCGCCACTCTACCTCATAACAGGGGGTCCCTGTGCTTGGCAAGCGCCTCCTGTTGGTTGGTAAGGAAAAGCAATTATATATGGCTGTTTCCATCCGCCTTGCTCTTTTTCATAGGTAGAGTACCTACACCTACTCCAGATGCTGAAGCCATTACTCCTGGCTGGCTCTATGGTGTTCCATGCGGCACTATTTCTCCCTTCCGGGCGAGATACACAGGCCGCCTTCAATTGCCTTGGCAATTGCACCTGTCTGTTCCCAGCCACTTTGCTCCTTTCATAGGTAGAGTACCTACACCATCTCCTGATGCTGTAGCCGATACCTCTGGCTGGCTCTATGGTGTTCCATGCGGCACTATTTTTCCCTTCCGGGCGGGATATACAGGCCGCATTCAATTGCCGTTGCAATTGCTCCTGTCTGTTCCCAGACTTTTTTTGCTCCCTTTCTTAGGCAGAGTACCCACACCATCTCCGATGCTGTAGCCAATACCCCTGGCGGGCTCTATTGTGTTCCATGCGGCAACATTTCTCCCTACGGGCGAGATATAGAGGCCACTTTCAATTGCCGTAGAATTGCCTCTGTCTGGTTCTAGTCGGCACCAAGCTGCCACCTTGGTCCCTTCATGGTAGAGTACCTGCACCATTTCCTGATGCTGTAGCTGTTGCTCCTATCTGGCTTTATGGTGTACCATGTGGCATTTTCTCTCCCTTACCGGACGAGATATTGAGGCCTTCTCCAATTGCCGTGGTCTTTGCACCTACCTCATCATAGTGTGCACCAAACGGCCATCTTACTCCCTTCATAGGTAGAGTTCCTGCACCGTCTCTGATGCTGCAGCCGTTACACCTGTCTGGCTCTATGGTGTACTATGCGGCCCTGTTTCCCTTTTTTTCAGGCGAAATAGAGGGCCTCCTTCAGTTGCCATTTCACCTACCTGATTGTAGTGTGCACCTGTCTTGTTCTTTGTGGTACCGTGCGGCCCTATTTTCCCCTTCCCGGGCGGAATATAGGTACCATTGCTAACGCGGTGCTGTTGCACCTCTCTGGTTCTAGGGTGCACCTTGTGGCCACATTGCTCCGATCTTAAAGGTAGTACCTCTACCATCTCCAGATGCTGTACCCATTACACCTTTCTGGTCGTTTTCTGCACTACGCAGCCATATTTCTACTTTACAGGTTGAGTACCTGTACCCTCCAAATGCAGTAGCATTCCCAGATTCTGTGGCTATGTTTCCACTCTCCTTAGACATGCAGCCACTTTCCCTATATTTTAGGCGTGTGGTTGTATTACTCAAGGTGCTGGGCCCTATGGTGCAATCTGTGGCCCATACAGTTTCTGTATTACTGGGTGCTTTCTGCCCCCAGGTTCTAATCTGTGCTGCGGATGTTGGTTTCACCCTTTTGGTTCTTCCATACATCTCCACTCCGTTTCTGTCGTGCTCAATGGTCTCCTTGTACTTCTCAGGGCACTGTCTACAACAGGCCATCCTGGTTCTGCATGTGCATGGTTACCATATCTGGCAGGGGTGGGCCAGCCCAACCCCCACCTTGTCGGTCTAGTGCTACTTATTGTAGCTCCAGTATATGGCTGATCTGTTCTGATCTGGCGGGTGGTCCACATACAACCATGCTCCCTACACCATGGCCAGGTGGTTGTTGGCCTTTGTGCTAGGGTTGCTCTTGCCATCTCTATAAGGTACTACGGTTTGCTGCGCTTCGCGTTACCCAATGTTATAGAGGAGTACTCGCGTGGTTTCCTATTACAGAGTGGCCCATTCCTGGTGGAGTACAGGGATCTCCACTGGATCTTCTACCTTGTTGGGGCACGTAGCTGGTGAGCATCGGCCGCTGCAGCAGTTTTCGGTCATCGCTGGATGTCCTCTGCCACATGGAATCCTTCTGGGGTCATCAGCATTTTTCATCGCTGGCCGTCCTCCCTGACGGGTCAGGGACAGGACCACTGGGCGCCACACATCTGCCTGGTAGGTAATTTTTCAGCTGGTTGCTCTGGCATCGGACAGGGTCCCGTAGTTCCTTCTGGGTCCAGGTGTTCTCGGTATTCCCTTATATTCTCTGCTTAGTTGTACTTCATGACAGAGGGGCAGTCCCCTTGGACCTTGCCGTCGTTTGCACCTGTCAGGTACTTTCTCCCCCCCTGGGAGTTTTCAGTACGCCGGTCGCGGCTGGTTTCTACATTTCTGTGTAGTCTCACCTGGTTTTTTCATGGCGACTTCTGCATTCCTTATGCATATGGATGTCTGTCAATTTAGTGGTACTTCCCGAGCTGCTGTACTTGTCCTCTCTGGGACAATGTATACAGTTTGCTAGTCACTGTTCTTGGAATGGGTAGTTGTCCATGGCCAATGTCCCTTCCCCTATGGTAGTTTCATCTCTCCTTTCCTGGATATTCTGGCTTGCGTTGTCTTCTGGTGGTTCAGCTCCTGGTTCCTTGTGAGCCCATCCCGGGTACTCCTTCTGGAGTCCCTGGTCCCCGTTTGTTTGACCACTCAGGTTCTGCATGGCAATCTTTCTTTTGGGGGGATCGGGGCCTGGGTTGATTGTTCCCCTTATGGGTTCCAATAACCTTGTGGCCTTCTTGGGATTCGTGTCTCTTTTCCCATCCTCCCACGTCAAGTACCTGGTATTGAGTGGCTTAGCACAACGGTTTGCAATTCCGCCGTATGGTC
Source organism: Bufo bufo (assembly GCF_905171765.1). NCBI lineage: Eukaryota > Metazoa > Chordata > Amphibia > Anura > Bufonidae > Bufo > Bufo bufo. The sequence goes on from NC_053391.1 coordinate 622,063,860, forward strand.
TCCTTCGGGAGGGACCTCCTCCTGTTGTAGAACCTTTCCTCCTTAGGCGGTTGGAGTACTCTCCTTCTACTTCCATGTCTTTCAGTCCAGTGTGTCCTGCTGAGATTTCCTGGGCCTGTATCTGGTTCCTTTTTTCCCCTGATGCTTCACATGCCCAGAGTTCCCTCTGGTCTTACGCTTCACAGTGATATCTTGTTTTCCGAGGCTCGGGCCTCATCTCCTGTTTTTGGGACGCAGGTCTTACTCTTTTTTCCTGGCTTTTACCTACAACCCCCTCCTTCTCCAAGGGTTGGTGGTTTCCTCTAGCAGCCTTGGGTTTTCGCCTTTTAAATAGGGCGCATAACTTCATCATCTGCCTTGCGATGAGGGGAGACCTGCTCCCTTCACATGTGAGCCTTGCTACGGCTTCACTCACTCGTTTGGCTTCCAGTACTTGTTTCCTTTCTCCCCTGGCCTGTCAAGGGTTGGCCACAGGTTTTTTCGCTCTTTGGGTCTGAGACAATTTAGAGCGTTAGGTAGTCCCAACACGCGGTGCTGTCCTAATTTTTTCTCCAGCCCTTGGCTGAGCTCGGTGTTCCCTTTTGCCACCTTCGTGCATTTGGGATTTTCTTCCAGGCATTTTTCCTGGGGTGCTGACAGTCTTCTCTGATTCTTCCTTGAGGTTTCTTCCTTGTTATGGAACCTCTTGCCCATTCCGTGTTTTCTACTGTTGGGTCACATGGTTCTCCTGCACCTGTATACCCAACCGGTGGCATGGCTGTTCTTTTCCCACCCTCGGGGACTGCTTTGGGACGTCCCATGGTGCTGTGTCCCCCAATGCCATGCACGAGAAAATTGGATTTTTTGTACTCACCGTAAAATCCTTTTCTCGTAGTAGGCATTGGGGGACACAGATCCCACCCTATGTTTTTACTTCCGATTTTCCGGGCTGGTCTCTTGATCTTTCCCGGTACGGGAGTTGTTGGTTCCTTGCTTTTTTTTCTCTCTCCTACTGCTTTTTGTACAAACTGAATAGCCTTGTGCCTGTGGAGAGGGTATAGCCCAACGGGGAGGAGCCAACACTTTTTGTGTCTAGTGCCTCCTAGTGGTAGTTGGACATATACCCATGGTGCTGTGTCCCCCAATGCCTACTACGAGAAAAGGATTTTACGGTGAGTACAAAAAATCCAATTTTTGTTTTTGGTTGTCTTGATAGGGTACACATTAGGACTCAAGAGTCGCTGGGATATGGACCCATATTACCATAACTTGACTTTTTTGTTTTTGTTTCCTTTTATTCTTGGGATTTTCATATGTGAATCCTTATAGTAGTTGGGATGAGTGTGCATTACCTGGTTTCCGAATAGTACATAACTTCCCATCCTCGTCTATTACAACAGTCAGAAGTCCAGTGGCTAAACTCTCTTCTTCATCAGTTGGGTCCACAACAACGTACGTGCTGTAAATTAAACAAAAGTGAACAGGGCTGGTCTCTAATAAGACAAGGTGCCGGCCAGTGCCAATATATGTATGTATATAATAAATGTTATTAGCCGCTTTCCTATGTTCCAGTTCAACATTTGCAGTACATCCACATAGTGGTAAATGCATATGCAGAAAAAGGACAACGTCTTGTTCATGTTGGATCTGATCAGCTTTTTTTTGTCTTTTGGTGACAGTATATGTACAGTTTATTGCTTTGGGTCTGATTAGCATATTAACACTTTAAATGGGTTGTCCCGTTAAGACAACTTACTCCCTATTCACAGGATAGGGAGATAAGTAACTGATCGGCAGGATCTGACCATTTTGGCCCGTCACCACGCGCGCTGCTGCTGGATTCAGCTCAATGGAGCTGCTGGAGATAGCCGAGTGCGAATCTGCCTCTCCATTCAAACGGGGAATACGGGCACCTGTTCTCACGACTAGCGAGGGCCCCAGTGGTCAGACTCCCGCCAATAAGACACAGAATTTGTCTTAATGGGATAACTCATTTGATAACTGCAAAAAAAAAAAAAAAAAACATACAAGCTTTAAGTGCAGCTATAATGTCATAAGATCAGTCATCAGCCGCTAAGCACCTGCGCTTCACTGTAAAGCAATATTAATCAAAAGTGACTTACTGTAAAGGGGCTTCATACAGAATTTTATCTGGTCACATACCGGAGTACCTCTGACCTTCTATAGCTCTGTGCACATTGCACTGGTATACATTGGCCTACAGTGGTAAATGTCACCCATGGGGTCCCATTATTTAAAAATACACATGCACAGTTAGTTCTCCATTTACTGCTATTGGACTCCTTAACTTCTGGAGACAGGAGCAGGTCCCAGAGATGAGACCCACACCTATATGACGGGAATGGCACACACTGTGACAGATGGGAATACCCATATAAAATGAGTTTTCTTTCTTTTTTTTTTTTTTACCGATGACCTATCCTCTGGAGGTCTAACACCCGGAATCGATAAGCTGTTCGAGAAGGCAGCCTTCTTGCTGCTTTTTCTAGGCCAGTAACACCACGTTCACGTGGCTAGGGGCAGCTCAGCCCCATTCAAGTGAATGGGGCTGAGCTGCAATACCAAGCATAACTGCCATACAGTGTACAGCTCTGTGCTTGGTGAGCAGCGAGAAAGAAGTGTGAGTGCCTTCTCAAAAAAGCTGATCGGCGGGGGTCCCGGGTGACTGAGGCTAGGTCATCAGTAGGGATGAGCGAATCGACTTCGGATGAAACATCCAAAGTCGATTCGCATAATACTTAGTTTGAATACTGTATGAAGCGAGCGCTCCGTACAGTATTAGAATGTATAGGCTCAGATCAGCCGAAGTTATTTCTTCGCAAAGTCTTGCGAGACTTCTCATAACTTCATAAATTAACTTCTACTGTAAAAAAAAACTATTTCCCGAACTCGTGTGGTACATTGGAACCGAACCCAAGTTAGGGAAATTATTTATTTTTTACAGTAGAAATAAATTTATGAAATTATGCGAAGTAATAACTTCGGCTCATCTGAGCCTATACATTCAATACTGTACATCCAAAGTCGATTCGCTCATCCCTAGTCATCAGTATTAACATCTCGGAAAACCCGTTTAATGCTATGGCACCTTTTACAACATGGTGGGCACATTTATTAAAGCGTCACTAACCTTACAGCATGTGTATATGAGGAATAACGCTATTTGTGGCCATTATCTCACTTGTATCTGGCATGTTTCAGCAGTGTTTTTTTAGTTTGCAGTTCTCCCAGATCTGGCGAGTGGAAAAAATCTGCTTCCTAACTTTCTCTCACTCAGAAGCAACACCAGGATCACGGAGGATGTTATAGAGAAATACTCATTTGACATGGATGTGCATATAGCACTTGGGCTGAGACACAAACTGTCGGTTTAATTGCGCAGTATCTCTTTCCATGCTTGTGTCTTCCTTGGTTCCTTCCTCTCCCCTTAAGTGAGCAGAAGCCATCTAATACAAATTTCTCATAATCCTTGGTTGAACTTGATGGACTAATGTATTTTTTTCAACAGTTTTAACTATAACTATGTAACTATAATTGTCAGTCAAAGTTATTTTAGAAAGAAGACTGTTTTAGAAGGGAGACGGGGAGGGGAAGAAACAGCTGATAACTTTAAAACAAGGCAATTTTCTCTGATAAGATCAATGGCAAACTTTCTTATGGTCGCTTGTACTACTGATTTATGTAAAGTTGTGTGATAAGTTAGAGGCACACACCATAATTTGCGCCGTTGGAGGCGCGTTGCCTCCAACGGCCCATCATATTTACTGCAATCTACGTACGTAAGAAACCGCTGCATTTTGCATCAAATGACTTTATACTAAGACTGTAATATATAATGCCAGTCTTATTATATCTGCTCCGGTGCCTTTTAAAAGGGGCTGTCTCACTTCAGCAAATAGTCTTCATCATGTAGACAAATTTAATACAAGGCACCTTACTAATGTATTGTTATTATCCCTATCGCTTTCTTTGCTGGCTGGATTCCTTTTCCCATCACATTATATACTGCTCGTTTCCAAGGTTACAACCACCCTGCAATCCATCAGTGGTGGTCGTGCCTGCACACTATAGGAAAAAGCGTCGGCCTATTTGCTCTGTGGGAGCGCACATAGGCTAGTGCTTGTTCCTATAGTGTGCAAGCACAGCCACACTGCTGAACTGCGGAGTGGTCGTAACCATGGAAACAAGCAGTGTATAATGTGATGGGAAAATTAACCCAGCCAGCAAAGGAAGCAATATGGACAATCACAATACATTAGTAAGTGCCTTGTATTCACTTTGTCTACATGATAAATACCCCTTTAAGGCTCACTTCATTCTTACATAGGAGCCTGTTGGGTGTTACGTCAGCCTTTCCAGTAAGTTTTACATCAAGTACAGCAGCACTAGTTTTGTACCAATAAATAATAATATGGAACCCCCAGATTGACCCAATTGAAGTCAGCAGAGTTAATCAGTGACTGGATCCATGAGACAACAAAATCGCAACAGCGTCATGGACTCCAGTCACATCAAAGACCTCAGCACAACACCTCATTCTTTTCATGAAATGGACAGAAGATACTTACTCATCAAATACAGCAAACGATGTAGACACTGGGTGCTTCAAAAGGTTCAGCGGACTTTTAGATGATAACTGGACTGCCGCCAAGCCTGTATCTTCACTTATTTTAACAGAAGGCAATTGTACTGTGTATGGAGAGACCAAGAATGTCAGCACATACTAATAATGTCTATTATGTCTAAGTACTATTGTTTTAGGGTCCATTCACACGTACGTATGTGTTTTGCAGATCCGCAAAACACAGACACTGGCAATGTGCGTTCCGCATTTTACGGACCGCACATCGCCGGCACTCTCATAGAAAATGCCTTTTCTTGTCCGCAATTGCAGACAAGAATAGGACATGTTCTATTTTCTTTGCGGAACGGAAGTGCGGATCCACAAATGCAGATAGCACTTTCCGGCCCCATTGAAAATGAACGCAAAATTGCGGAACGGATGCAGACCCATTTTGTGGACTTGTGAATAGACCCTTATTCTACAGTCATAGGCCTCTTGCACACAAACGTATTTTCATTCCGTGTCCGATCATTTATTTTTTCATTTCAATGGGTCCGCAAAAAAAAAAAAAAAAAAAGTTTTCAGATTTCCGTTCCGCAAAAACAAGATTTTTGTAAAACTTACCAGTAAAATCTCTTTCTCGCTCTTGATTGAGGGACACAGAGACCGTGGGTATAGCTATGTCCTCTAGGAGGCGTTGACACTAGTAAACGCTGTTAGCTCTTTCCCTGGCAGCTATACCCCCTCCAGCCTGGAGAGAGAGCTTCAGTTTGTGAGAAGCAGTAGTAGAGGCAAGTAAACCAATGAAAAAACGTGTAACAGCGACAATGTCAAGAACCGAACCAGGTTCTAACCAGCAACAGCCACAACTGTGGCCGAACAACAATACTGGGTGGGTGCTGTGTCCCCCAATGAAGAGCAAGAAAGAGATTTTACTGGTAAGTTTTACAAAAATCTCGTTTTCTCGCCCATATTCATTGGGGGACACAGACCATGGGACGTCCAAGAGCAGTCCACAGGAAGGGAAAACCACAGACCCATGGAGCAAGCACCCCTGCAGGCAACTAAGAACTGCCGCCTGCAAGACTATGCGGCCCAAAGCGGCGCCCGCCGATGCATAAGTGTGCACCTGGCAAAATTTTGTGAATGTGCGTAAGGAGAACAGTAGCCGCCCTGCACAACTGCGCGGCCGAACCTTGATTCCTCCAAGCCTAAGGGCGCCCGCTGCTCTGGTGGAGTGAGCCGTGACACCGAAGGGCGGGACCCTGCCCCGGGTGCAGTATGTTTAAGCAAATGCAGACGTGCAATTGCCACCCTGGAGGCCGCCAATGCCTTGCAAGGACCCTCCAGGATGACAAAAAAAGGAGAGTCCGTACTCCGCAAGGAACTGGAGGCTGGCAAATAAATCGCCAGAGCCCTGACAACCTCCAAATGACCTAACTCCCTTTCCCTAGGGTGTGAAGGGGAGGGACACAGTGATGGAAGGACAGTTTCTTCATTGAAATGGAAATCAGAGACCACCGTCGGGAGAAAGGAATGAACGTGCCGGGGAACCGCTTATGCCTGTCAGAACCAGGAGGTTCTCTGCAAGAGAGCGCCCCAACCCGGACACCCATCTGATGGATGTGATAGCCACAAGAAAAAACACCTTCCAGGACAGGAGTCGGAGTGACATCTCCTGCAAGGGTTGAAGGGGAGAATTCCGGAGCGCTGAAAGGACCAAGGCCAGATCCCAAGGCGGTAAAGGAGGACGGTATAGAGGAATCGTATGTGCCATTCCCCGAAGGAAGGTATTATGGGCCCCGGGTGAGTCAGAGGACGTTGAAAAAGGATACACAGCACTGAACCTGACACAGCAAGGAACTAATGGCCAAACCAAAAACCCAGGACCGCAGGATCCACCCCTGCTAAAGGGAAGCGCTCCACGGAAACGATAAGTGGTCCACCAATGTCCCCCCGGGCCGAAGAGGCTTGTGGGGAGACTGAGAAGCTGGCTAATAAACTACAGAGAAAAAAACGCCTGAATGAGGCATGTCCAACCGCAAGCCAAGGAATCAACACATTGGATAGGTAAAAGTAGAGGCGATATGAGAACCACCGGCGGTGGAGTTCCGTCAGCGACCGTGTATTGACTATGTAGCAACACTGCTCAATGGAAATTTCGACCAGACCAAGATGAGAGAAACAAACTCCTGCCTCGAGGAGGAAGGATAGAAAGGGTGTTCCGCTCCACGGAACGAAACTCCATCAACAGTCGTGACAGCACCCCCGCTCAGCCTGGCGTGGTGAGTCTCGTAGTCTAGCCACGGAATGTGCAGTGAAAAGGCATGACTACATCGGACTGACATGGCAGTCACTAGTCAAGTCTTGAGAGAGGTAGTTGTAGATACGGGTAGTACACCCAGGACCAACGGGTAGGATTTGGAAAAACGTCACCGCCCAACAGTCGGTCCGGAACAAGACTTGGAAGAAAAAAAAACACAGAACCAATACCCTGCATCAACATAGATGAGGGGAAGTAGTAACGTAGGAGCTACCATGGTTTGCGGCGTGGCCGTAAACCCTGAGCCAGATGGAAAAGTGGTAGGGCGAAGCCCATTCCCCATCTGAGACTGGCACTACATAGAAGTAGCCACCGGATGATAGTGGCGATGCCATACTTCGCCTAAGGGGTAGGCCATGCAGCATACGCCACCGAATTCGGCTTTAGAAGAATCCGTCACCTGACGAAGGAGCCAGAGTATGCAATGGCTACTCCAGGACCCCTGTACCGTAGGAGCCGCAGCGTGCCCCGCCAGCACAAACTGAGGGGCAGACTAGAGGAAACCAGTAGAAGCCACGGTTACTTACTGCCCCAGGGAAGGAGAGCTAATCTTAAACCCTCCACCTGGGAAGGGCGTTGAACAGGAACAACTGCCAAGCCAGCGTTGGGGTAGAACCCCTACCTGATGGAATGCCACACTGCAGCCACTGCGAACGCTAGTACTAGCGTAAAATCCGCACCAGCGGAGGAGAACACACTGCAAAGCTGAACCAGAGTGCCAACACAACCACTTCCCACATCAGGAATGGTGGATAGAGAATATAGAGTCAGTTTAACACTCTACTTGCTGGAACGTAATCACAATATTACGTGCCATGGTGTACGCACTACACATTGTTGAAGACACATATTGGTTCAATGGATGACCATGGAGATAGGGGGCGCTAGGACACGAGTGGCGCTGGGCAACCCAGTGAGGAGAGAGGTTGTCATATTCATGCCCCAAACCAACACCGAAGAAAAAAAGACACAACGTGGAAACAGCCACAGTATCCACTGGCGGCACCGAAATACAATTAGAAGAAGAGTACAGGGCACCAGCATGTATCGATACTCGCTACGCTCCACTTGTAGAAGCGGCTAAGGCATCTATAGCCGTGGCGTAGTTGAAGTGCAACATCCAAGATGTGTACTCATTCCCCACGGTAGTGGATCACTTGTGGAAAGGGCAATGTTACAATTATCCCACCAAAGAAAGGGGGTAATGCCTACGGCAAGCACTGCACTCAGTGGTAGTGCAATACTCCACCATGAAGGGTGGCAATGCAGTAATGCATCTAGCAGGAACTAAATCCAAGTAGAGAGAGTACGCCTCTTACGGAAAGGGCAAGGCATATGGAGGGTCCCGTATCAATACCCCACCTACGTAAAGGGGGTAAGACATACAGTAAACACTGAAGCAGGGATAATGCCATAGCGCCACCTATGGAAGAGGCTAATGCATACAGTAAGTACTGCCCCTAGTGGGAATGCAGTTCCGCCACCTACTAAAAGGGGGAACGCCGACTGCCGGCACTGAAGCGGTTATAGTGCGGTTAGACCCCATGGAGGGAGGTAATATCCAAGGGAGTACTGTATCCAGTAGTAGTGCAAATACTCCGCCTAAAGAAGGGGGTAATGCATATGACAAGTACTGCTTTCTACCTCGGACGCCATCTTGGAAGATTGCACCGGATCACGGCAGAGACCCCCTTCGGACCGAACCTCTCCAGGGAGAGGAGAGTGCGTCTGAGAGTGACCCTAGGGAGGAAGGGTGGGGGTGACCGAGGAGGAATATATCCTGCTCTGGCCCGTTGTGTGCAGTCTTAACTCTGAGAATCTTGTCCACGGCAGTCGCAGGCTCGCCGGAGGGAGTTATCTACCAAACTACCCCGGGGTGGAATGGGAACTTCTAGGGGTTCACTCTCCGGATTGCACAGGCGGTGCTTTTTTCAACCAAACGACCCCAGAGGGAGATTGGGAAGTCCAGAGGTCCACCTGTGGATTGCGCAGGTAGTGCTCATCAACCAAACGACCCCGGAGGGTGATTGGAATGGTCCGGAGGTCCACCATTGGATTGCGCAGGTGGTGCCTATCAACCACACGGCCCAGAGGGTGATTGAGAAGGTCCGGAGGTCCACCATTGGATTACGCAGGTGGAGAATACCAATCAAGCGAAACCGGAGGGTGGATTGGGAAATGAGAGGTTCTTCTCCGTCCGTGTTAGGACACTGGCCCAGTATGGTACAGACAGGGCGGACCCGCGGTGATTAGGTCTGAGGGGGCAGGACCCGAAATTGACTTTTATCCTTTTTTTTTATATATAAAACTGTGATGCCCAGCCGCAGGTGACAAGGGCAGAAAGGGGTTAAATTAGCGCCATTAAACCCATTGCCTTGCAGATAGGCATAATCCTGCGCCAGCCTCAAGAGATGGCTGGCCAGGAAGGGTTAATTGCCTTGAAAACCGAGGGTGCCATACCCGGGGATGAAAGATTGCGCCTAGTAGGCCGCGAAGCCAGGGCCTAAGTTATGGACACGGCCGACCGGAATGCACCCCCGCTCTACTGACAGACCGGCCGGGTCACAGAGGGGGAAGTGCGCCACCCGAGAAGTAGTGACATCAGAATGCGCCCTTCGGCCATGGAGAACGCTGCGTGGGCCGGAGGAAGAAGGAAGGGGTAGGCCCAAAGTAAGGCCAGGGCCTAAATGAAACGGCCCCCGGACACATCGCTGGCGGTTCTCTTCTGGAGCAGCGCGCTTAGCGCTTGCTCCCTGGAAGGGCGGATTATGGCGCTGGGGAGCGGGAACCTCCTCCGCTCCCCTCCTGTAGCGAGGTAAAAAAATTCAGAGCACAGCGGTGCGTTCGGCCGCCCGCTGTGCGTAACAGTGCCTGCAGGAGATAGGGCCGTTAACCCCCTATGTGCCCATGCAGTGTCGGCACAGGGGGAGGGGGGAGTAAATCCACCAGAGGTCCAGGGTTAGGATAAATGAAGCCCGGTGTCTGGCCCAGTGATCGTGGGGAGGGAGGGGGGGGGGGGGGGAGAAGGGAGCCCGATGCTTTGCCAAATAGGGAGGGAGGGAAAGGGTCAACATACTCACCTAGTCCCTACTCACCTTATCTTCCTCCTCTTCTCTTCACCCTCCCTAAGTGGGCCCATAATGGTACCTTCTCCAGCAGAGTTACCTCCTCAGCAGCTGGCACCGGAGTGGCAGGAGTCTGGTATGGCGGTAGGGTCTTCTCTTTGGCGGACCTAGGTGACCCCTTGGCTGGCGGGAGCAGGGGAGCGAGGCTGCCCTGGTCCACCTTGTCTTCTGTGGGGGAGGCAGCAGTGCGGATGACCGGCACTGGCGCAACTCGACCCCGGGAGAACAGGGAGGCGAGGCGACCACTGTTGTCCCATCTGAAAAAGAAGGAAAAAAATAAACTAAAATAAAAAATCTGCAGGAGAATCTGCAGAGCAGGGAGGTCTTGCCTCCTATTGACACTAGAAAAAACGGAAGCTCTCTCTCCAGGCTGGAGGCGGTATAGCTGCCAGGGGAGGAGCTAACAGCTTTTACTAGTCTCAACGCCTCCTAGAGGACATAGCTATACCCACGGTCTCTGTGTCCCCCAATAAATATGGGCAAGAAAAAATAGAAACATTATTGTCTTACGGACAAGGATAGCACTGTTCCGTTCCACAAAATACGTAATGCACACGGATGTCATCCGTATTTTTTGCAGATCCGTTTTTTGCAAACAGCAAAATACAAACGGTCGTGTGCAAGAAGTCCTTAAGGTGTGAAGTATGTAGGATGTGAACATGCTGGATTGTCTGTTTCACAAGCTCTGACAATAATGGACCCCTAATAAAACAGGGTCCTATAAACACAGAGGGTGGGCCCTCAATCATGTCCTTCAGTGGGTCCAAGGAACTTCAGACCAACGCTGGGTCTGACGTCTTGGGTCTTAATTCATTTTGCTATATCATATATTATTGTCTTGAAAAAAATTAATTTCTAGTGGTTCTGCAAGATAGAAATTGGCTTCCAGGGGTTCCAAAATACTAAAATGGTTGTGAAAACTATTCTATCAGGAGCCCAAGCAGCTGAGAATGAAGAGATTAGATCAGTGTACGACATGTCAAGCAATGCATTTCCACAGTTACTCCTCAACTTTTTATGCAAATTATTTCTATGAACTAGAAAACGGTGTCGGCACATACATTAACTGTAATCGATAGCTTACCATTTCTTAAAGCAGCTACCAGTGCACATACACAGGCGTCAAGGAGGTTCCCGTCATAATCCAGACATATGAGATCACAGTACAAAACCCATGCCAGCTACAAAAAAAAAAATAATAAATAAAAAGCATATCCAGAATTATTAGAAGTAAAGCATGGACTTCCTTGTCCCGTGAATATTCTTCTCATCTGCAAACCATCACTACATTCGACTACAAAGAAAATTTTATACGCTGGAAATTCTATGGAAATTGGATATTTAGAAACAATAGTAGAAACAGCTGGTAAACCTGGCTTCTGTCATAAAGGCTGCCCGTAGATATCACACTATTTCTACGGGACATTCAAACACCTATAATGCAGAGCAAAGAAATATTAATATTGTGGCGTGACAACGCCACAAAAAAGCGCGCAGCTACACAGTGACGTGTCGTGCAACTTCTTGCCGCAGAAAAGGTGCGCAATATTTTTTGTAACGTCAGTCAATGGTGTCGCACTGACGCAACAGAAGCACAAAAATCCAACTTGGATGCGCAACGTTACAGCGACACATGTCGCAGTGTAGCTTTGCCTAAGGATGGGTTCACACAAGAGTTGTCACAATACCAACATTTTTATTCAGTTTTAAAACCAAGAACAAGATACCAAACTTGTAGTAAAATATTTTTTTTGTTTTACTTTAAAAAAAAATAAAAACCTTTGAAGATTTTTTTATTTTATTTTACTTAGGGGGCTAGAACCTGGGAACTTTTGATCCCTTGTCGCATTCACCATAATAGAGACCTATTATGGTGAATAGGATTCTGTCGCTCTACCTGCTGAGTTGTGCCTTGTGCGCAGCTTAGCAGGCAGATAACCATGGCAGGCCGGGGAAGCTTCAGCGTCACCCAGGCTGCCATGGTAAGGATCAGAGCCATGCAATTTCACTGCGGGGGCTCCAATTGGAAGGCAGAGGGAGCTATCTCCTTCTGCATAACCTCACAAATGCTTCAATTGCTGTTAAACAAGGCATCTGTGGGGTTAATTGACCTGTTTGGGCATGATCGCTGTTCCCAGTCACTGCAGTCAGGTACCTGCTGTATTATACAGCCAGTGCCCACAGCGTATGGAGCGCAGCAGCTGCTCCATACAATTCCCTGCGCATGCTGCCATACATGTACGGCATTATGCGTTAAAGGGTTAATGGGAGGCACATCATGTTAGTAATTTTAAAATCTCCATGTGCCTCATGTTAATAGTAAGTGACACCATCACATTAATACATGCACACAGCATAAAGCACATACTTTTAAAAGTGCAGGAAACCTCCTACAGCAATTTACAGGTCACATGGCGATGACATCTTTAAAAGTCCTTTCCCTTTCCCCTGCACTCCTATTCTCCCCCTTCTTCATCAAGGCACTCAATTATTTTATTGCTGGCAGTGGGTGGCCGTATCAGTGAGGCGGGAGGGAAACTCTCCCTCCTTCTAGACTGTGCGGCTGCTTATGAGAGCACGGCGTGCACTGCACTCTGCGCGCGCCATGGTCTCTGGTAGGGACTAATACTACTGCAAAAATGACAAATCTGGTATAGTATTGAACAGGTATCAAAGTATTGAAAAAGTATAGAGACTTCAGCGGTACAACCCTAGGTCACACAGTGTTTTTTGGAAAATGCCACTGCAGGTTTTGATGCAGATTTTGCGCCCGTTCACCACGTACTCCACCACTGTCGCGGTTGTTAACTTTGAATGCCACAGACCAGCTTGAGATTTAGCTGACCGGACAGACACTGTGCCAAGAAGGGACATGTCCCTTCTTGGGGTGATTATGGTTTTAAACCACCAGCTGGCAAGCTGCAGCACTGCCTCCCACTGAAAACAATGGGAAATAGGCACCACATGGCCAGCGGCGGAATTTTGGCATGGTGTCCACCAGCAAATTCCGTGTTGTGAACAGATCCTTCGAGCCAAAACCAGAAATGGATAAAAAAAACAAAACAAAAAAAAAAACACAACGAGAATCAAAGGAAGCACCAATATGTTTTATTCTTGCTGAATCCAATTCTGGCTCAAAAAACAGCAGCTTGTATCCCCCAAAAAACGCTAAGTGAAAACACCATAAGGGACCCCATACATATGAATTTCATCATGAATTCCATCTGCCCGGTGATGAACAGCCCAGTACCGCGTGTGCACCGAAGGCATTGCCGCACAATTTCAGAACCAAGAGTTATTACATCTACAGTGCCTGGAACTGTCAAAGTGGTGGGGGCGTAGCTGGCAAGGAAAAGGAGCAGAGCTTTTGGGTGCAACAGCAATGCCCTCATTAGTATAAACTAAATGGGTTATTTCGCTGAACAGGGGCCACAGATCAAGATGGCATAAAGTGTACTGGAATCAGCAGAGAAGAGCACATCTATACAGGGAGAAGGCTTTGTTGGAAGGCCCAAGATTGCTGTAGAAACTGAATGGCGCCCCACAATTTTGCAACAGAGCTCAGATCAGAGGACAGAGAGAACCCCCCTCCCCTGTCTCCCCGTAGTAGCTACTGACCACAGCATCTGAGGGTTTAAATGACCAGAATAAGATTTCTCTCTGATACCAGTTATTGCGGCCAAGTGTCAGCTGTATAAGGCTACTTTCACACTAGCGTTCGGGTGTCCGCTCGTGCGCACCGTTTGAAGGGGCTCACGAGCGGCCCCGAACGCATCCGTCTGGCCCCAATGCATTCTCAGTGGAGGCGGATCCACTGAGAATGCATCCGCCTGCCAGCGTTCAGCCTCCGCTCCGCTCAGTGAGCGGACACCTGAACGCTGCTTGCAGCGTTCGGGTGTCCGCCTGGCCGTGCGGAGGCGAGCGGATCCGTCCAGACTTACAATGTAAGTCAATGGGGACGGATCCGCTTGAAGATGACACTATATGGCTCAATCTTCAAGCGGATCCGTTCCCCATTGACTTTCAATGTAAAGTCTGAACGGATCCGCTCAGACAACTTTCACACTTAGAAAATTTTCTAAGTTTTAATGCAGACGCATCCGTTCTGAACGGATGCGAACGTCTGCATTATCGGAGCGGATCCGTCTGATGAAACATCAGACGGATCCGCTCCGAACGCAAGTGTGAAAGTAGCCTTACACAACTGGCACCCAGCACATATGGAGCAGTCTCCATACACTACTCAAGCACCTCAGACGTTCTGGCAAGCCTGGGGTTGTGAACCAGTTAAGATCTTCTAATGCGGCATACAATATGAAACAGAATAAATTAATATAAAAAAAATAATTTTTTAAAAAAGTGTAAAAAAGTGATATCCCTACTTTGCCACTTGCTATGCACAGGTCTTCTTTCTGTATTATCTGTGAACTAAACATACAAAATAAAGGTCATTTATGGTTCATTTATGTCCAACTTAAAGGGGTTCTCGGGGCTTTTAATACTGATGAGCTATCCTTAGGATAAGTCATCAATATCAGATCGACAGGGGTCCGACTCCTGGCACCCCCGCCAATCACCTGTATGGAGGAGACGGCGCACGCAATGCACGTGTCATCTCCCTCCTCTCTTTCTGCTCGCTGCTGCTTTGCCACAGACATACAGCGGAGAGCAGAGAGAGAAGGGATACGTCAAGAGCACACTGCACGTGCCTTCCCTTCATACAGCTGATTGGCGGGGGTGCCGGATATTGATGATTTATCCTGAGCATAGGTCATCAATATTAAAAGCATGGAGAACCCCTTTAAAGCGCTTGGCCACTTTATCAATTTTTTTTAATTAAAATATGCCATGAATGTATGATTAGTGGGGCGACCACCAGAGGCTGCACTCCCTAATGTCACTTTCACAGAGTCAGTATTCTGCATCAGTATTCGTAAGTCTAAAACAGAAGTGGACCCAAATAAAACAGAATAGGCGCAAATATTTCAATTTTAACGTTTGCCTAGGTTCCACTCTTGGTTTTGGCTTTCTAACACAGATGCAAAGTACTGATCTAAATACTGCGATATGAAAGTGGATTTATGCTTTTTTTTCTATACTGCAGCACTCCTGACACTAGATCGGCAGAAAAGCTAAAGTCTGCTCTAAGCAGCAGAAGAGGTAGAAATTTCACTAGGCAGATATTGATGGTACAAAAGCTGTCTGCAGATGAGATGCTGGCTTATTTATTATCCAAGTCATGTCTCAAGGCCTATTTAAAAAGTCAAACACTGACTTATAGGATAGCTGCCTTACATCTAGTGGCATTCGGAGCAGAGTTTGCCAAGAGCTCATTTGTATTCGTTATTTCGTAGAATTCCAAAGGAGCATGTATGGTTTATAAGCCTCCTGATGCCAATTAAGGCGCTCCAAGGAGAGATAGTACCCGCCAAATCCTGATATACACCCATCCATTTCAAAATCCCCCTAGTGGACATGTAGAGTAAATGCACCCATCTCCTGTAGCTTGGATGGTAGTACACACTAATCACTGGCATATCTGAAATGACAGCGACAAATAGGAATTTTCCTCTTCTAACCTCCTTGTATCTCTGCCTTGTAGGTAGATCTCAGAGCGAGACCACTTAACACATTTCATTTCCTTTTAGATTACACTCAGAGTATCCATAACTAAGGGCTCATGCACACGACCGTATGGCTTTTTCAGTGTTTTGCGGTCCGTTTTTTACAAATCCGTTGTTCCGTTTTTTGTTTCCGTTTCCTTTCCGTTTTTCCGTATGCCATATACATTATACAGTAATTACATAGAAAAAATTGGACCGGGCATAACATTTTCAATAGATAAAAGAAAGTTCAGCAGCTCTCACCTGTGAGCACGGAGGACCTGTGTCAGGACGGGTAACGGATTGCAATATGGTTCAAGAAAATCCAGCTCCACTTCGGTAAATGAAAAATTTATTTTGCTTGCGGTAAAATCACATCCAGTTACAGTTACAAAGTCGTTGTCTACGCGTTTCGGGCTACTGAAGACAATTCGCGCCCTTACTCATGACAATACAACATTAAAAAGTGGCAGTGTTTATAGAGGGCCTGCACCTGTTTTCACCGATTGTGGTCACATGACTGCAGACACCCTCTAAAACATGCCACACCTATGAACAAGACTTCTCATGAGAAAAAACCACACAATGAACAAAAAAGCCTATACAAAAAATGCACAATATATGTACTGGCTATAGGAAACAATTAAAGGAGAGAGTTTTTAAGTTTTTTGGCTTGCCGCGTGTTCAATGCAAAAATCCAAAAGGATTATCTATTTAATAATTTTCTTTTGTAATCCCCTCCTCTTTTTGGCAAAAAAAACCCTTTATATACCCTGTACCACTAGATCCGATGTGTCACCACCATGGCAGAGAGCAAAATGCAGACTAGCTGCAGATATATTGCGGCTGCCATGGTGGGGCACATCGGAAATGTGCCTGCGTATTCTAGTTTTTATGGCATTGGTGGTGCAACCTACATATTGCAGTTTGCATTTTCTGCATGTGATTAAATAAACTGCAAAGGTTGTGTTACAATTAAGATATGTTTTCATTTGAAAAATCCTGCCAGTTGAAGCTGAAACAAAAGTATTGGTTATCGACATGTGGGTGCAGCATATGCACCTATAGTGTCCGCATCTATAGCTTCCTTTGGTCGTGAGCCAGACAGGCTGCGATTTTTTCTTGTCCTGATACAGGCTAGGACTGACATAGTTAGCTATAGTGGGCGCTGTATCAGGACAAGAAAAATAATCGCAGCCTGTCTGGCTCACGACCAAAGGAAGCTATAGATGCGGACACTATAGGTGCATATGCTGCACCCACATGTCGATAACCAATACTTTTGTTTCAGCTTCAACTGGCAGGATTTTTCAAATGAAAACATATCTTAATTGTAACACAACCTTTGCAGTTTATTTAATCACATGCAGAAAATGCAAACTGCAATATGTAGGTTGCACCACTAATACCATAAAAACTAGAATACACAGGCACATTTCCGATGTGCCCCACCATGGCAGCCGCAATATATCTGCAGCTAGTCTGCATTTTGCGGTCTGCTATGGTGGTGACACATCGGATCTAGTGGTACAGGGTATATAAAGGGTTTTTTTGCCAAAAAGAGGAGGGGATTACAAAAGAAAATTATTAAATAGATAATCCTTTTGGATTTTTGCATTGAACACGCGGCAAGCCAAAAAACTTAAAAACTCTCTCCTTTAATTATGTTTCCTATAGCCAGTACATATATTGTGCATTTTTTGTATAGGCTTTTTTGTTCATTGTGTGGTTTTTTCTCATGAGAAGTCTTGTTCATAGGTGTGGCATGTTTTAGAGGATGTCTGCAGTCATGTGACCACAATCAGTGAAAACAGGTGCAGGCCCTCTATAAACACTGCCACTTTTTAATGTTGTATTGTGTCATGAGTAAGGGCGCGAATTGTCTTCAGTAGCCCGAAACGTGTAGACAACGACTTTGTAACTGTAACTGGATGTGATTTTACCGCAAGCAAAAATTGGATTTTTTGTACTCACCGTAAAATCCTTTTCTCGTAGTAGGCATTGGGGGACACAGCACCATGGGTATATGTCCAACTACCACTAGGAGGCGACACTAGACATAAAAAAAGTGTTGGCTCCTCCCCGTTGGGCTATACCCTCTCCACAGACACTAGGCAGCTCAGTTTGTACCAAAAGCAGTAGGAGAGAGAAGAAAGGCAAGGAACCAACAACTCCCGTACCGGGAAAGATCAAGAGACCAGCCCGGAGAAGCGGAAGTAAAACAACATAGGGTGGGATCTGTGTCCCCCAATGCCTACTACGAGAAAAGGATTTTACGGTGAGTACAAAAAATCCAATTTTCTCGTGCATGGCATTGGGGGACACAGCACCATGGGACGTCCCAAAGC
The DNA here is from genome assembly GCF_905171765.1 of Bufo bufo. Taxonomy (NCBI): domain Eukaryota; kingdom Metazoa; phylum Chordata; class Amphibia; order Anura; family Bufonidae; genus Bufo; species Bufo bufo. The sequence continues at coordinate 622,081,823 of NC_053391.1, forward strand.
AGTCCCCGAGGGTGGGAAAAGGACAGCCATGCCACCGGTTGGGCATACAGGTGCGGGAGAACCATGTGACCCAACAGGGGGAAAGCACAGAATAGGCAAGAAGCCTCATAATAATGTAGAAACCCCAATGAAGCAACAGCGAAGACTGCCCGCACCCCAGGACAAATGCCTGGGAGAAGGACCCAAATGCAAGAAGGCGGCAAAAGGGAAGCACCGAGCTCAGCCAAAGGCTGGAGAGAGAAAGTAGGACAGCACCACGTAGTGGAGCTACCCAACATTCTAATTGACTCAGGCAAAAGCACAAACACCCTGAGGTCAACCCCTGACAGGCCAGGGGAACAAGGGAAGATGGACTCATTGAAGGCCAAACGAGTGAGGGAAGCCATAGCAAGGCTCACATGAGAAGGGAGCAGGCCTCCCCTCAGCGCAAAACAGGTGATGAAGATAAGCGCCCTATTGAAAGGAAAAAAAAACAAAGACGATAACGGAAACCGACAACCCTTGTAAAGGGAAGGGGTTGTAAGTAAATGCCAGGAAAATAGAAAAGATGAGGCCAGCATCACAAAATCAGGAGACGAGGAACGAGCCCCTGAAACCAAAATATCGCTGAGAAGCGCAAGACCGGAGAAACTCTGGCCAAAAGAAGTATCAGGGAAAAAAGAGGACCAGATGCAGGCCCCGGAAATCAGCAGGGACCCCCTGGAGTGAGAGAAGCCATAGCAAGGCTCACAATGAAGTGAGCAGGACTCCCCCCACCGCAAGGCAGGTGATGAAGTTAAGCGCCCTATTGAAAGGTTGAAACCCCAAAGGCGCCAAGGGAAACCGCCAACCCTTGGAAAGGGAGGGGGTTGCAAGTAAAGGCCAGGAAAAAAAAGATAAGATAAGACCTGCATCCCACAACCAGGAGACGAGGAACGAGCCTCTGAAAACAAAATATCGCTGAAAAGCGCAAGACCGGAGAAACTCCGGCCAAATGAAGTATCAGGGAGATGCAGGCCCAGGAAATCTCAGCAGGGACACACTGGACTGAGAGGCAAGGGAGGAGAAGGAGAGTACTCCCAACAATCTAAGGAGGAAGATTCTAAAAACAACGATCATCATACAGAATCTGCGTGGTCCCTGAACGGGGACAGGGACTCCAGAAAGGAGTACCCGGTATGGGCTCACAAGGAACCAGGAACTGAACCACCAGAGGACAACGAAAGGCAGAATAACCAAGAAAAAATTAAAAGAACCGCTACATGGGAAGAGATTGGTCATGGACAACTAACCATTCTAAGAATAGTGGCTAGCAATCTATATACATTGTCCCGGAGAGGACAAGTACAGCGGCTTGGGTTGTACCACAAAATCGACAAACACCCAAACGCATAAGGAATAGCGAAGTCGTTATAAAGAAGCTGGGAGTGACTACACGAAATGTAGAAACCAGTTGCAACCGACACACAGAAGACTCCCAGGGGTAGAAAGTACCTGACAGGCGCAGACAATAGCAAGGTCCAAGGGAACTGCCCTCTGTCATATAGTACAACTAAGCAGAGAATATAAGGGAACACCCGGACCCAGAAGGAACTACGGAACCCTGTCCGATGCCAGAGCAATCAGCAGAAAATTCACCTACCAGGCAGGTGTGTGACGCTCAGTGTTTCCGTCCTTGACCCTTAGGAAGGACGTCCAACGAGGAAAAACGGTGACCCCAGAAGGATTCCGTGTGGCGGAGGACATCCAGTGATGGCCGAAAACCACTGCAGCGGCCGGAGCTCACCAAGCCCGTACCCCAACAAGGAAAAAGATCCAGTGGAGATGACTGTACTCCACCAGGAGTGGTCCGCCCTGTAACAGAAAACAACACGGGTACTCCTTATGATATGGGGTAACGCGGAGTGCCGCAGACAGAAGTACTTTATAGGGATGGCAAGAGCAACCCTAGCACGAAAGCCAACAACCACCTGGCCATGGTGTAGGGAGCGTGGTTGTATGTGGACCACCCACCAGATCAGAACAGATCAGCCATATACTGGGTACACCAGAAGTAGCAGTAGACCGACAAGGTGGAGGTGGGGGTTGGGCTGGCCCACCCCTGCCAGATATGGTTACCGTGTACATGCTGAACCAGGATGGCCTGCAGTAGACAGTGCTTTAAGAAAACACAAGAAGACCATAGAGCACGACAGTAGATGTCTGGAGTATAGAATAGAGTCCAGGGAAAGAAGCACCCCGTAATACAGAAACTGTATGGGCCACAGATTGCACCCTAGGGCCCAGCACGTGGGCTAAAAATACACGCCTAAAACAGAGCTAAAGTGGCAGCATGTTGCACACTAAGGAGAGTGGAAACAAAGCCACAGCATCCGGAAATGCAACCGCATTTGGAGGGTACAGGTCTACAACCTGGTAAAGTAGCAATACGGCTGTGTAGTGCAGAGATACAACCAGACAGGTGCAATGGGTACAGCATCTGGAGATGGTAGCGGTACTAGATTTAAAATTAGAGCAATGTGGCCGCATGGTGCCCCCTAGGACCGGAGAAGTCCAGCGGCTACCGCGTTAGCAATGCTACCTAGATTCCGCTCGGGAGGGGGAAAATAGGGCCACACGGTACCACAAAGAACGACAGGTGCACACCACAATTAAGTAAGTGCAATGGCAACTGAAGGAGGCCCTCTATTTCACCAGAGGGAAACAGGGCCGCATAGTACTCCATAGAGCCAGACAGGTGTAACGGTTGCAGGAATCTACCTAAGAAGAGAGTAAGATGGCTGTTTGGTGCACACTATGATGAGGTAGGTGCAATGGCCACGGCAATTGGAGGAGGCCTCAATATCTCGTCCGGTAAGGGAGAGAAAATGCCACATGGTAAACCATAAAGCCAGACAGGAGTAACGGCTACAGCATCCGGAGATGGTGCAGGTACTCTACCTATGAAGGGATCAAGGTGGCAACATGGTGCCCACTAGACCCAGAGAGGGGCAATTCTATGGCAATTGAAAGTGGCCTCTATATCTCGCCCGTAGGGAGAAATGTTGCCGCATGGAACACAATAGAGCCCGCCAGGGGTATTGGCTACAGCCTCAGGAGATGGTGTAGGAACTCTACCTATGAAGGGAGCAAGGTGGCTGGAAACAGACAGGGGCAATTGCTACGGCAATTGAAGGCGGCCTGTATATCTCACCCGGCAGGGGGAAATAGTGCCACGTGGAACACCATAGAGCCAACCAGGGGTAATGGCTACAGCATCTGGAGTAAGTGTAGGAATTAATCCACGGCCATAAAAGCCGGCCTGTATTCACTGATACAGGCTACTACAAAATAACCTTTAGAGGCCGAGGAGGGTTACCAACCCTACAAGAGGCGTTTGCCTGAATTATCAGCTTGCCTGGAACATAGCCCCTGGTGAGGGGAACCAGGAAGGTCTGTCGTGTACAGCCTACGAGGGCGCACGTACCAGAGACACCACGTAGGTGTCCCAGTTGCTAAGCACGGAGACGGCTGGCTTACCAGTGCAGTAATTACCTGTGCAGGTAGGAGAGCGCCATCCGAAAGTCCACTAGAGGGACACCGAAACCTGGGTAGGGTAGGTTCCTCCGTGCACATTTGTCTTGACCTCAGAGGGCTTCTGTATGGTGGAAGACCGCCTGATGCTCTGTTCCGAGAGAATCGGTGCAGAGTGTTCGCCCTTAGAGGCAACTGACAGAGAAGTGCTTCTGTCACCAGCCTCAGGCCTGTCCTGGGGAGGATATTGGGGGGGGGGGGAGAAGGAGACCCCGGATGCCGAGGAGGGTGGAAGCTTAGTCAAGACCATCCAGAGGGTTGGTCCGTTGTGCTACTCCTTGCGTGACCCTGTTATCGACGTGAGCCTAGGGGGGAGAGGAGGCCGCAATTCGTAGGTAAGCGCTCAGCGACTCCGCCTCGGGGATTGGGCGAGTCAGGCCAGGTTTCCCATGGTTCGAAAAGGAGGGTGGACCTAAACAAAAGGGCAAGGCGACTCACATGGAAACCTCCGTAAGACAACCGGTCACACGTGAAGATACGTGGCGAGCCGATGAGGATGGCTGGGAGAGGAGGGCCCTCATAGAGCAGCCAGGGCTGACACTATCTGTCCCCGGAGCCACTGTTCCAAAGAGGGTGGCAGCTGCAATAGATCAGGTGGCAGGGCTGCAGGAGAATGCATAAAGTTGAGAGGAAGGAGCGGGGGGAGGGGGGGAGCCCTGCAGAGCAAATCAGCCAGAGGCTGCCTACCCGACCCCAGGAGCTGTGTCAGCGCGCCCATGCGGGGAGAAGATGGACCGGTGAAGAGAAAGAAGCCGGCAGCCGGAGGAAGAAACCGCCCCTCTGACAGAGCAGGGCAGCTGGAGCTGGATTGGGCAAGGAGCAGAGGCCCCTCCCACGGAGGGAGGGAGAATGAGAGAGCCCGGAAGCCAGGAGTGGGCGGAGAGAGAGGCTCCGCCCCACGTGACGCTGGATTGGGCAAGGAGCAGAGGTCCCTCCCAGGCTCCTCCCACAGAGGGAGGGAGAATGAGAGAGCCCGGGAAACCAGGAGTGGGCGGAGAGAAGGCTCCGCCCCACGTGACCTGCGGCCTAGTCGGCCGAAAAGCCGGGGCCTAGATTAGGAAAGTGCAGCCGGAAACGGACACTTGCGATCGCGGAGGCGTCCTGAAGCCGGGAGGAACACAGGGCCGAGGGGAATTGAGGAAGCCCTCTCAGAAAAAACACCCGAAAATGACCCCCATTAATGCTGCGACTTCGTGGAAGTGCCGGACCCAGAAGAGACATGGGCCTCTCTGCAGGTATCTTGGCCCCAAAATAACCCCCTTCATGGTGATAGGGGAGATAAAGTGGGTGGACCACCCGGCAAAGTGCCCCAGACCCTAAGAGGCCATGGGAGGGAGCTGGGGAAGGAGGGAGGGAGAAGGGGACTACAGGGCCCCCACAATGGATCCGGATCTCTACTTACCTTCCGATGTCTTCAGGCGCAGCAATGACCACCCCCTCGGCGGACTCAACACGGGAGCCGTGGGTCTACCGGAATTCCACTGCGGAAGCAGTTACCAGTGGGGACTGGGTGGCTGCCAGGTACCTGAGTACGCGCCCGCAGGGGGGGCAACTAAAGTGGAACACGATGGAGCCACCCCTGCCGCAGGCCGAAACCTGCAGAGAAAGAAAAAATGATTGAAGAAAAAAATAAAATAAAAAAGTAGCAGGATGACCTGCACAAAAAAGCAGGTCAGGTCTGCCTCCATGGACACTAGAACAAGACTGGCTGCCTAGTGTCTGTGGAGAGGGTATAGCCCAACGGGGAGGAGCCAACACTTTTTTTATGTCTAGTGTCGCCTCCTAGTGGTAGTTGGACATATACCCATGGTGCTGTGTCCCCCAATGCCATGCACGAGAAATAAAAATTTTCCTTTACCGAAGTGGAGCTGGATTTTCTTGAACCATATTGCAATTTTCAATAGATGGTTACACAAAAACCAAACGGATACGGAAGCCATACGGATGCATTTCCGTATGCATTCCGTTTTTTTTTTTGCGGACCCATTGACTTAAATGGAGCCAAGCACCGTGATTTGCAGACAAGAATAGGACATGTTCTATCTTTCACGGTACGGAAATACTGAAACGGAATGCACACGGAGGACACTTCAGTATTTTTGCTGAACCATTGAAATGAGTGGTTCAGTATATGTACCACATACTGAACTAAAAAAACAGCCAGTATACTGAACGCAAAACACTGTCATGTGCATGAGTCCCAAGTCAATGTAAATAGACTGATATAAACATCTTATCCCAAAAAAATTAAAATTAAAAAAAATTTGTACATTAGACTTAGTCTTACTTCTCAATAACATCAGCTATGAACTGACTGGCGACCTGTGCCTCTTCTCCTGGTGGTCCGATCCGGAACCGTGAAGAACACAATGGTGTCAGGTCCACATTAGGAACTAAAAAGAAGACATTGTATTAGCCTTATCATAGTCATGAAACATTTGTAACTGCTTTACTACAGTCTACTGAAATATCAGCCTCCGCTTATTTCTCAACAAGCACTTTATGCCCGCACTGGCGGAGAAAGGCCTCAGGCTCAGTCAAAAAAAAGGCGCACCGCCGGCAATCCCTGCACCTGGTGTAGCCCAAATGGAGTCGTTTCTCTCAAAAAAGTTTACACTGAAAACTGGTGTGGTGTAGTGCAGTTCGTAAATGACCCTCAATATGTTAGGGTTCCTCAATGGGGTCTCTAGCTGGTTTGGGGTTCCCTGCCCTAAAGGCATATTAGAAGACAACCAAATAGTGTGCTCATGTTGTTGTTGCGATGCGGCCCGCTGCGATCGAGTACTGTGCGATCGTACGAGCTGGACTCTATTTAAACTAGGATTGTACTGTAAATGGCTTCCTGGTATAACTGATGATGTGCAGCCATTAATAATGCAGACCAACTAAACAGTGTGGTCCTAACTGGTTTAATTAGAGCCTGCCGCAGCTGGTATGGCCATGCAATAGTCGACCACGTCGCAGCTGCAACACAACCACGCAATGTGAAACCCTAATGATACGTTCAGACGGAGGATTATGTCTGCAATAAAATCTGCTACGCGTCCCACAGCAAAAACCACTGTGCGGTGGTTCTCTGGACGTGGGTTTTTATGCAAACCCGCTGTGGGTTTATCTCCATTGAATGGAGCTGAACCGCGAGCAGGCTCCCGCTGCGGCTTTGTGAGAGGTCTGCGCGGTAACCGCGCCAAGAATGGACCTCAGGATAGGTCCTCAATATCCGATCGGCAGCGGTACGACACCTGGCACCCCTTGCTCGCTTCTGCTATGTATTTGGCGAGCAGGAAGAGAGAAGGGAGATGGAATGCGCACACCTTTCCTTCATACAGCCGAGCGGTAGGGGTGCTGGGTGTTGGACCCCGTTAATCTGATATTGATGACCTATCCTGAGGATAGTTGATTGTAGCCTGCTAATAGTGCTAGAAGTAGGATTCCCACCCTGTTGTAGTATATTCAAATAACTTCAGCATGTGGAAGTTTTGTTGCAAAGCAGAGATAATTTTATCCAAATGCGGCTGTAGACATTAGTGTGACGTTTCGGCCTTCTTCAGACTAATGCCGCTAGTAGAATCAGGATAAGTAACAGGCAAGTGCCCTGGAGTATGGGTGTAGTAAACGCAAGTTACCTCAATGTATTACTACACCCATACTCCAGCGCACTCACCTGTTACCTTTCCTGATTCCGCTAGCGACACTAGTCTGAAGAAGGCCGAAACATCACACTAATGTACACAGCCACATTTGGATAAAATATATCTCTACTTTGCAACAAAACTTCCACGTGCTGAAGTTATTTGAATATACTATCCGGCAATAGGTCATCAATATTAATAGCCCGGAGAACCCCTTTAAAGAATTTAGCCTGCTAAAAATAGTTGAATCATTCAGATGATTTCTTCTTTGCAGAACTCCAGTGTTAATTCGATGCTAAACTGGGCATATTCTAGAGCTGCATTGTGAAAGGACGTTAGTGATGCAGTGACTGCGATGGGAGGCAGAACCCTAAATTTTAAGGTTGCACAGAAAAAGTGACTGCTAAGTAACTGCTAATAAAAATCAGAGTAACAGTTACTAACCAACATATCCTTTATTGGGAGCATCTGTTGGAGGGGTTGAAAATTCCTAAAATAAGAGCAAATGAAATCCAATGAGTACATGATGTTTATGGAACATAGTTCTTAAGAAAAGCACAATATGGAAGATTACTATAGCCTCCCTTCCTTCAGAAGGTCTCTGACGAGACCGCACTCCCTCGGCCACACTTTATAGGACTTACTGCTTTAATGCCACAGATTACTGTGCAGTTCCCAAGCTTTACTAGAGCTGAACCATCTGCTGTGGTAATAGACCCTGCAACAAAAGGAAATATCAGATAAAGTATGGAAGAATAAAAGAGAAATAACATAAAAACACACAGTAATAAGCCCTGGACCACAGAGGTCTCATATTCTTATTAACATGACCAATAAATGAGCAGCATCTTCATCTCCTACGTGACCCATCTACACCAGCTTCAGAGATCAAGCCTCCAAGTCGAGGGAGGTCACATCCAGGGTAGCACAAAAGGTCACAGGGTTTCTCCATATAAATTATTAATATGCTTAAATGGAGTTGTCTCAGTTCAGTAAATGGCATTTATCATGTAGAGAAAGTTAATACAAGGCACTTACATATACATCCGCCGAACCCGTGCGGCACCTAAGGGGGTTAATTGCCATGGTTCAGCAGATCGCCGCACCCTGTCATAGAGGCCGGGTATGTGATACCTTCAGCACTGCCGCCTATATTTATATTCTAGGGATAAATTATATTAATTGGTGGCAGCAGCAGCCGCGTCACAGTGGGGGGGGGGGGGGGGGGACCTATTCCTTTTCCACTGTGCTGCTGTGAGAACATGGTGCGCGCTGAGAGCGGCGTGTGCCATGCTCTCTAACAGATACCAGGCTAGTATCGTAAAAAAGTTAAACCCATATTGTATCGATCCGGGTATAAAACGAGATTTTTGTATAACTTACCAGTAAAATCTCTTTCTCGCTCTTCCTTGGGGGACACAGGAAACCTTGGGTATAGCTCTGCTCCCTAGGAGGCGTGACACTAAGTGAAAGACTGTTAAGCCCCTCCTCCAGCAGCTATACCCTCAGCCTGGAGAGAGAGACTTCCAGTTATGTGCCCAAGTAGTTAAAACAAAGGCAAGGATCAACCAAAATAACACCAACAAGTCAAAACACCCGTCAGGGCAACCAAAACAATGGGTGGGTGCTGTGTCCCCCAAGGAAGAGCGAGAAAGAGATTTTACTGGTAAGTTATACAAAAATCTCGTTTTCTCGCCCAATTCCTTGGGGGACACAGGAAACCTTGGGACATTCAAAAGCAGTCCAAAAATAGGGAGGGACCACAAACCCAAGATGCATTAAAACACCATAGGCATTAAGGCACCGCCGCCTGCAAGACCAGGCGGCCCAAAGCAGCATCCGCCGATGCATAAGTGTTCACCCTGTAGAACTTGGTGAAAGTGTGCAAAGAAGACCAGGTGGCCGCCTTACACAATTGTTCAGCCGAAGCTCGATTTCGCTGAGCCCAGGAAGCCCCGACCGCTCTGGTAGAATGAGCGGTAACACCAAAGGGCGGCTCCCTGCCCTTAGCACGGTAAGCCTCAGCAATAGCCATCGTGATGAAGCGGGCAATAACCACTTTAGATGCCGCCAGCCCCCTGCGCGGACCCTCCGGAACCACAAATAGAGAATCCGAGCGCCGAAAGGGTCTAGTTACATCCAAGTAGATCCTCAGAGCCATAACAACATCCAGACGGTGAAGATCCCGTTCCCGAGGATGAGACGGGGACGGGCACAGAGAAGGAAGGACAATATCTTCATTTAGGTGAAAAGCGGACACCACCTTCGGAAGGAAATCCGGAACCGGGCGGAGAACCACCTTGTCCTGGTGAAAAACCAAGAGGGGTTCTACGCAAGAAAGTGCCGCCAATTCAGATACACGCCGAAGAGACGTGATGGCAACGAGGAAAAAAACTTTGCAAGACAACAAGCGAAGGGAAACCCTACGCAGAGGCTCGAAAGGAGAAGATTGGAGAGCCGTTAGCACAACATTAAGATCCCAAGATGGAACGGAAGCGCGATACGGGGGAGCATAGTGAGCAACCCCCTGAAGAAAGGTCTTAACTGGACCGAGCGGAGCCAGAGGGCGCTGGAAGAGGATCGAAAGCGCTGAGATCTGACCCTTTAGGGTACTGAGACCCAAACCCAAGTCCAGACCAGACTGCAAGAAGGATAAAATCGTGGGGAGAGAAAACCGAAGGGGATGAACATCCAAGGTCTCACAGAAGTTCAAATAGGCCCGCCAGGTTCGGTAATAAATCCTGGACGATGCCGGTTTTCCGCGCACGAATCATGGTACGGACCACGTCAGCAGAAAACCCCCGCCGCGTTAGGACTGCGGTTTCAATAGCCACGCCGCTAAACGTAGCGACCCTAAATGCTGGTGGAAGATCGGCCCTTGAGAGAGGAGATCTTCTCTTAGAGGCAGAGGCAAGGGAGCGTCTGCCAGGAGCAGCATAAGGTCGGCGTACCAAGGACGACGAGGCCAATCCGGGGCTATTAGGATCGCAGGCGTGCCTTCCGCCGCGATCTTCCGAAGGACTCGTGGAAGAAGAGGCAGGGGCGGAGAAACGTAGAGGAGAGAGAACCCTGTCCAGGGAAGGACGAGCACGTCCGTGCCGTAAGCGTCCGGATCCTTGGCTCTGGCCATGAAGGTGGGAAGCTTGTGGTTAAATCTGGAGGCCATGAGATCCACGTCCGGACGACCCCAACGAAGGCAAAGAGACTCGAAGACGTCGGGGTGCAGAGACCACTCGCCCGGGTCGATCGTCGTCCGGCTGAGGAAATCCGCCGCCCAATTGTCCACCCCCGGGATGTAAATGGCCGAAAGGGCTGGAACATGAACTTCCGCCCAGCGAAGGATTAGAGACACCTCCCTCATCGCCGCCGCGCTGCGAGTGCCCCCCTGATGATTTATGTATGCCACAGCCGTGGCATTGTCCGATTGGACACGAACAGGGTGACCTTGAAGCAGCGAAGTCCAATGCCGGAGTGAGAGGAGAACCGCCCTCAGCTCCAGAACGTTGATCGGCAGTTTGGACTCCGATGGAGACCAAGTGCCTTGTACGGACCGAGGAGGAAACACCCCCCCCCCCCCAACCCCGCAGACTGGCATCGGTGGTAATCACCAACCAAGTTATCGGCAAGAAGGACTTCCCCTGGAGAGGGGTCCGCAACCACCAGAGGAGAGAGGAGCGAACCTGGGGGGGGGGAAGGGGAAAATGCCGATCCAGACTCTCCTGGGACTTGTCCCAGGCGGACAGAATGGCAGTCTGAAAGGTGCGGGAGTGATACTGCGTGTAGGGGATTGCTTCGAAACAGGACACCATCTGTCCCAAGACCCGCATGCTGAACCGGAAAGAAGAAGGATGGCGGTGGGTCAGAAGGCTCCGAACCGACCGATGAAGGAGCTGGCGCTTTTCTGACGGAAGCCGAACCTCCGCTGCCTCTGTATCCAGCAGCATCCCCAGAAAGATTAGTTGCTTGGATGGAACAAGAGAGGATTTGGGAAGATTGATAATCCAACCGAACCGGCGTAAGGTTTGTAGCGAGAGGTCCACACTGGCAGATGTCAGTGACAGAGAGGATGCCTTGATAAGGAGATCGTCCAAATATGAAAGAAGAAAAACTCCCCTGGAACGAAGTAAGGCGAGGACAGGGGCTAGGACCTTTGTGAAAACGCGAGGGGCCGTCGCCAGCCCGAAGGGGAGGGCAATGAACTGGTAGTGGTCGGACCCCACTGCAAAGCGCGGAAAGCACTGATGACACCGAGCGATTGGAATATGAAGGTAGGCGTCCTGGATGTCGATAGAGGCCAGGAACTCCCCTTTTTCCAGAGAGGCCACCACCGACCTGAGAGACTCCATCCGGAACCGCTGAAGACAAAGGAAACTGTTTAACCGTTTTAGATCCAGAATGGGACGAACCGAGCCTTCTTTTTTGGGGACCACAAAAAGGTTTGAATAGAACCCCTTGAATCTTTCTTCCATAGGAACCGGAGCGATGACCCCTTTGTCCAGAAGGGTACGAGTGGCAGTAAAGAAAATCGGCCGCCCCTTGGGGATCCCGGGGAACCCGGGAGCGAAAGAACCGAACTGGGGGGAGGGACGCAAACTCGAGTTTGTACCCGGAAGACACCACCTCGAGAGCCCAGGCGTCGGAGACATGCGCCTGCCAGAAGTCCCTGAACAGGAGGAGACGTCCCCCCACCCGGGTGGGTGGGGGCGCACCTTCAGGTAGGGTTCTGCTTGGTCGCGGGAGGGCGAGCAGGCTGTGACTTGCGCCAGGAGGGCTGGGTCCGAAAAAAAGGTTTCTTACGTCTGTCTTGGACAGGGTTAGAGGATGGACCTGAAGTGGTGCGAGGTGTGGGAACCCTGCGGGAAGACCTGAAGCGAGAAAAGGTGGGACGGCCTCGAGTGGTGCTCCTAGTCCTGGATTGTGGAAGATGTGTACTCTTCCCTCCCGTGGCTTCGGAGATGATTTCTTACTGGCCTTCGAGAACCAGTGAAGGGAAGGCCAGTAAGAGACCGCTTTGACGTGGCGTCCGCCGTCCAAACCTTTAACCAAAGCTCCCTCCTAGCCGAAACGGCCAGGGCAGACGAACGGGCTATGAGAGCCCCCGCATCCAGGGATGCCTCACAGACAAATTTGCCGGCTTGAACGATAAGTTGGGCTAGAGCACGGAGGTCCTGAATAGGGACGTTGGATTCAAGCTCCTGATCCAGCTGAGACGCCCACTCTGAAACCGCTTTCCCAGCCCAAGCGGAGGCAAAGACCGGCCTGAGGGCGGAACCGGAGGCTGCAAAGATACCCTTTGTAATGGCCTCTATCCGGCGATCTTCAGTGGATTGTAAGGAAGAACCATCTGCAACGGGAATAGCCGTGCTTTTGGACAAACAGGCCACAGGGGGGTCGACTTTAGGTGGTGACGCCCAGTTTGTAATGCAATCCGCCGGGAATGGATAACAGATATCCAACTTCTTAGGCGGGGTAAACGGGCATCAGGACGGGCCCAGGCCTTAGAAACCACCGACGAGAAGTCAGCGTGGAGGGGAAAAACCGCAGACGCCTGTTTTTGGCGAAAAAAGGAAACACTTTTTTTCAGAATTAGGAGGGTCATCGTGAATCTTAAAGGTATCACGGATATTGTTAATAAGATGGCCCACGGCAGAAGCCAGCTTTGAAGGCAAGGCCGAGTCCATATCCCAATCAGAATCAGCTAGTTCCCCTTCAGAGGGCATATCCTGTAATGAGGAAGGGCCCGACTGAGGGCGCACCCTTGGGGGTGATACCGAAGCATCCGAGGATGATAGGTGCTCCGCCCTGGACCGCTTCTGGGGTTGACGGGCTCTGGAGGTGTCGCCTGGAGAGAGAGACTCAGACGGGTCAGCTAAGGTAGCGGACCCGGAGGGCCCAGCAGGGGAATTATCCGGCTGCGGTAAGGGCAATGCATCTGCAAGGCGGCCCACAACGTTAGTGAGACTGACCACAGCCTGGGAAAGGGATCTAGCCCAGTCAGGGGGATCCAAGAGGCCAGGGGGTGACACAGCAGATGGCGGACCCTGTAATGGGGCTTTGCAAGCCGAGCAATGCGGGTCAGGCTGCCCTTGAGGAAGGGGCGCCTTACATGCGGTGCAGGTATGATACCAAGGACCAGCAGGCACTGAGGGGTCAGACATGTTGGCTGGAAGTAATATACAAAAACGTCCAGGCCAGAGGGCTGCAGAGCTAGAAGGGGTCAACAGTCCTACCGGGTCACAGTGGGAGCAGACGGCACAGCAGCGGCAACAGCAGCGGCAAAACGGCAGCGGCAACACCTGAGGTAAAAATGATCCGTCCTGAGAGCAGGCAGGCACGAAGAGGAGGCGGGCTAGTGAGGAGCGGGAAGAAGAGACGTCCGCCCCTTGACTGAAGCCTAACATGCACAAGGGAAGCGGAACGAAGCTCCGCCACCGATGAAACTCTTCGCGCGCGCGATTCAAAAAAAATACATAAAGAAAATGACTGGGCACACCTAAGGATACTTAGTTGCTAATGTTTATTGGATAAAAGGACAATAAATGTAGTGAGTAAATAATATTCAATATAAACTTGCGACAGTAAAATTATGTGGCAACACTTCATATAAAGTTCTATATGTTTGTAGTTGACGTGCGCATTAATCACTATTGCAATAAAATAGCGGTACAATCTGTGACTAAAAGCTGCACTCCAGATACAAAATAGAAATAAATAAATAGATGGGATTAATGCATAGAAGACAACCTCATATAAAAGCAACAATGTATATAAGTGAAATATAATATAATATAGACAAGTATAATTTAGATATGAGTGTTGTCTTGATAAAAATAAGAGCCGCAAATTGAAGGTAAAATACAATAGGATATATTCTCCTAAAATGTGTGGACTAAAAAGTAGAAATTCACTGTCCTGGAAAAATCATGAAGTTCCAGGTAAGGCAGGTGTCAGTTCAATATATCAAAAACGGACCCTGACAGGGCAAAGATGCAGTTTATAGTGAATGGTGTCTTACACTGTAGGTGACTCGGCGGCGTCCCGCTTTCAGTCAGAGAGGAATCCCTTAGAGGGATGGTAAATAAGTTTAGGAACAGTCTTACCGGTTTTTGGAGGTTCCTCACGTGTGGAAGGAGCCTCAGCTGTCTATCGGAACTTTGCTGTTTTTCGCTGTAATCAGGTAGAACCCCCAATAGATGTTTTGGGTCACCTGTTAGTTATTAGTTTGCTGCACGCGGTCCCGCTTGTTTCATGCGGTTGCGATGTCGCAGCTCCAGATGAGAAGTTTCAGACCAGCTTTTTAAAGACGGTATAGACTTGTTCCTCAATAAGGTCGGTGTGGTGCACTCACACAAAAGTAGAGCTTGGGGGGTCAGACCAGACGCGTTTCGGGGCTAAGGTATCCCCTTCTTCAGTGGCTATCCGACCTCCCCAAAAGACCTTTCTTTTATGCTCCACAACGGAGCTTTGCAAAACCCGGTTCGTGTTCTGATTCCGGAAGTCCTATAGAAGTGATTGTTCCATCAAACATTATGTGTTTTCTTTTCGATATAGTAAAGCGGCTTATCTTGTTCCATTTATTTCAACCATTAGTTGTGTATGTCCACATCTATAAATATCATATTTAGTTATTGTGTTAAAGAGCATTAAGATAACCTTGCGGTTTATTTTAAATATATGTTGGGACTGCAGAGCCGACTAAACGAGTAGTGTCTGCATGTATAAAATACAAGGAAACGTTCCATAAACATTACCAGTACATATATAATATCTATATAGTAAATGTGTTATTTTTATCAAGACCAACACTCATATCTAAATTATACTTGTCTATATTATATTATATTTCACATATACATTGTTGCTTTTATATGAGGTTGTCTTCTATGCATTAATTCATCTATTTATTATTTCTATTTTGTATCTGGAGTGCAGCTTTTAGTCACAGATTGTACCGCTATTTTATTGCAATAGTGATTAATGCGCACGTCAACTACAAACATATAGAACTTTATATGAAGTGTTGCCACATAATTTTACTGTCGCAAGTTTATATTGAATATTATTTACTCCACTACATTTATTGTCCTTTTATCCAATAAACATTAGCAACTAAGTATCCTTAGGTGTGCCCAGTCATTTTCTTTATATCCAATTGCCTTTCAACAGCGGGGTGACGCTGTAGGACTGAGAGCACCCTTTTTTGGTGTGTCTACCACCCTGTGCATCCGACTTATATATTTATTCAAAAAAATACATGCCGCCGAAAACCCCACAGAATATTGTCCCCCGTCCACCTCCATATAAGCGGAGGCGAACGCACACCGGTGGCCGGACAAGAGCGTGCGCTTGTCAGAATGTCAGCCGGCAGTTGAACACAGCCGCAGTACTAGCCGAGATAACGAAAGGCGGCCCCACGGCCGCCGCACCTGAGGTAAACTGCGCTGTAACCCTCCCCCTCGAGCATCGCTCAGCTCTGCCCCACACACAAAGGAGCCGCAGGACTCACAGCTATGAGAGCTGTATATTGTAATCGACAATGAAGGTCAGGCAGAGGGGACAGCAGGATCAGGGCCCTAACAGGGGGGGGGAGGGGGGGGGGGGGGGGGGGTAGGAAAGGCTGCACAGCCACCTCACCATTCGACGTTTTCACCCTCTGTCCATCCAGCAGGGACGCCCCTTCAGCCACTGGCACCGAAGTGGCAGGGAGCTGGAGAGGGGCTTGCAGGTGGGCGACCCTTGTGCTGGCGGGATGCAGGGGAGCTGGGCTGCCCTGGTCCTCCTTTTCTTCTGTGGGGGAGGCAGCAGTGCGGATAGCCGGCACTGGCACGGCTCAACCCCGGGAAAACAGAGAGGTCTATTGCGACTCTGTTGTCCCTGTTGAAAAAAAAAGCAAAAAAAAAATAAATTTGAAAATAAAAAATTAAAATCTTTAGCAAAGACAGCTCTGCAGTGCAGAGAGTGTCTTGCCTCCTTGACACTAAGCAAAAAACTGGAAGTCTCTCTCTCCAGGCTGAGGGTATAGCTGCTGGAGGAGGGGCTTAACAGTCTTTCACTTAGTGTCACGCCTCCTATGGAGATGAGCTATACCCAAGGTTTCCTGTGTCCCCCAAGGAATTGGGCGAGAAAGTATCGATTGGGTTTTCAATAATACGATACCAGGTGCAACCCTAATCACGAGTCTGGAAACCCCCAATAATGGCTTATTTAGCAATATTCCAATAATTTTGTATCACCAGACCTACTCCATTTACAAGTGGGTGTGACAATCAGGTAGCACGAATGGGGAAATCAAATTCCGTGCTTAAATCCAGCTTGCCTGCCGCATCACAGGCTGACAAAAACTGCACCGCAAGCTACTGTATTATTCCTAATACTTACCAACATTTATTGTGGTCGTCCTAAACTCACTCAGATCTCGTCCATCCGGCCGACAATTCTGCTTCTGTAAGACAATACAGAAAATAAAATACAGGTAAATAAGGAAGCGATGGACTCCGCAAAATCTTCCATTTATTACAGGGTGGGTTCTGATCAGTTACATTCCAGCTTCCTATTAGACAGTCTCTGTAACCAGAATACAGGCGGCCGCAAACAGCAAGTATATTCTGCCCACAGATTTACCAAAGTGCAAAAGTAAAGCCACTTTAAAATAAGGCTGGGTTCACTCATGAGGCGCATTTTCCTTTTCTCTGTGCCGGTGTAGGATGCGCCAGACGCCCACCGCACCCAAATGACCATAATGGGGTCTTTGTTGGGTTTTCCTTATGGTTCCATAATATGCTATACACTATGTGCTACTACTACTCGTCTGCACACATTGTGGTGAATGACATAGATAAAATGCCTGCACCTGCGCCCTCAAAGCAAGCATAAGCATTCATACATGCAGGAGTAGTGGTGCTTCAGACCCCTGTACAAGACTGCAATAAAGCAAAGGCTAGATTAAAGGAAGTCCATCAGCAGGTCTGCCCTCTAAAAACTGCTGACAGCACTAGATATGAAACAGAGAGAGCAGTTTCCACATATCTTGGGTGATGGTCATGCAGATTGCATGACTAAGAAATCCATATTATAATGGATGGCCCCTACTACAAGAAAATTTAGACTAAAACCTTCAGAATCACGGGTGCATATCCATCAAGCAAACATAATTGATAAAAACGAGATTTTTGTATAACTTACCAGTAAAATCTCTTTCTCGCTCTTTCCTTGGGGGACACAGAAGACCTTGGGTATAGCTCATCTCCATAGGAGGCGTGACACTAAGTGAAGACTGTTAAGCCCCTCCTCCACAGCTATACCCTCAGCCTGGAGAGAAAGGCAGCCAGTTGCGTGTCCAAGCAGTGAGAAAAGGCAAAGTCCAACAAGGAACCAACAAGCCAACTACCCAACGGGTAACACAAACTCGGAAACCGTGTAGAGAAAAACAACGAATGGGTGGGTGCTGTGTCCCCCAAGGAAAGAGCGAGAAAGAGATTTTACTGGTAAGTTATACAAAAATCTCGTTTTCTCGCCCAGTTTCCTTGGGGGACACAGAAGACCTTGGGACGTTCAAAAGCAGTCCAAAAGGGGAGGGACCACAGCTCCAAGGCGAAGCACCCGAAGGCATCAAGGAACCGCCGCCTGCAGACCCAGGCGGACCAAGGCAGCATACGCCGAAGCCAGAGTATGCACCCTGTAGAATTCTGTAAAGCGTGCAAGGAAGACCTGTGGCCGCCTTGCTCAAATGCATGGCCGAAGCCCAAAGCCTCCGGCCCAGGAGGCACCGACCGCTCTGGTGAAATGAACGGTGACAGTAAAGGCAGAATCCTGCCCTCGGTGCGGTAACCTCAGCAATAGCCAATCTGATAAAGCGGAGGAAAACCACCCTGGAGTCCGTCAACTCTAAGCGCGGACCTCCAGGAAACCCAAGAGACCGAACGTCGACAAGAGTCGGAGATCTCCAAGTAAAAACTGCAAGGCCCAAACAACGTCCAAATTGGTGAAGTGTTGAGCGAAAGGCAAACACCACCTTCAGAAGGAAGGAACGGGATGTAGAACAGCCCTGTCCTGGGAAAAGACAGAAGGCTCAGAACAAAAAGGGGGCCATTCAGGCACCCGTCAGAGACACGACTGATACAGAAACACAACCGTACAGGACAGGAGGGGTAGAGAGAACTTCTGTAACGGCTCCAAGGACAAGATTGGAGCGCCGAGAACTCAGTATGTAGTTCCCAGGGCGGTACCGAAGGACAGTACAGAGGAACCAAAGAGCCATTTCGAGTAAGAAGGTCTTGACAGGCCCAGAGGGCCGGGGAACGCGGGAAGAGGAAGAACAGCGCTGACACTGATACCTCAAGTAAAGGAATCCCAGTCCCAGGTCCAGGCCGGACTGGAAAAAAGACAGAACCATGGGGAGAGAAAAGTCAGAGTGGGGAATGCACAGCTTCCCACAGAACCCCAGATAAAAAAAAAAACCATAAATCTTACGACAGATCCTGGACGAAATACAGCCAGGAGCGGGCAGTAGCGAAACCGCTGGAGTCGCCTGGCAAGCGGGCGAAAAACCAAATGTGATCAGGCGCAGACCAGTAACACGGGCAGAAGTTGACAAACTGGTCCCGTCGGCCCCCGAGCAACGTTGTCCCGTATCCACCCGAGTGGGGGAGCAGAAGGACAGACGGAAAGGAACCAAAAGGGTCCGCCCAGCATCCGCCAGATGCCAGGACAAGACAGGCTATAGTCCATGCTGATGTAGCCATGTTCTACAGTCCCGGTGTAGGAGATCAAAGGATAATCTGGACCGAAAGGTAGTCCCCCCAAGTTACCGAGAAGGTAAGTCTACAGCAGGACCATTGTCTTAGAATGGACCACACACTCTGCACTCAGCGGGAGGACAGAACGCGGTAGACTCGATAAATCGGCACAGCTAATACAGCCAGTGTGAACAAGGGAGACAGTACGAGGCCAAAAGGAACACTGGAACCATCCACATGAACAACCATGCTCTCCCCAGAGGGGAGGACAGTGAAGGAACAACCTCTGAAGTCTGGCGGGACAGAAGCCACATCAGAGTGATCTGTACCGAGCGGCGGCCAAACAGAGCCGGCAAGATAAGGTAGTCGAGACAAAGGCCGGCATAACACCCTCCAACCGAACGGAGGAGTGGGCAACAGGGAAGCCATAGGACAGCTCAAAAGCAGAACCCTGCTACACTGTGAGATGCCCGGTTCACCGCCTCGCAGAGGAGAATACCCTGAAGAACCCAAGGCGGAGGTCCTCCGGACCTGGGTAATCGAGCACCCAAGAGAATTTGGGTGACCTTCCCGAGAAAAGCGGCCCGCACCTGGTAGCAGATCAGACTGTAGCGTAGAGGCGCCAAGAGGAAGGACTCATACCACACTACATCCGAAGAGGAGGAAATTGCAGCAGGCAAGGGAACCGCAGTCCTGCCAGAGCCAACGAAGAATTCAAGGGGCGATCCAGACAACCGCACTCTCGACCATGTGACCACTAGCGCAGGGAAGCAATACCGCGGAAGGACGAATGGGCACGCATCTAGGAACCACGAACATTCCCTGGGATGAAGGGCCAACTAAATGAATGAGTACCACCCAGCTCCGTGCAGCAGAGAGCAAGTAGAGCCCGTCCGGGTCAGGTGGACAGAATGAACTCCTTAGAGACGAGTGCAAGGTTTGTGGCAGGCATCGTATCCCAAGAAAACAAAAGTATGCCGCAGGAAGTAGATGAGGCATACGTACGAGCAGCCCGTAAGCAGTGAGAAGGCCAACCCACCTACAGGAGGAGAAGGCATACACGGCCCAAACAACGCACAAGAACGTCCGCTCACTGCAAAAGGTTAATTTAGCGAGAAAGGGGGGGGCTCGCCACAGAGTGCCACAGCATGTACGGAATTGCAAAGTGCAACCTGAAAGGGAGTTATGCACAAGCCTAGTATAGCATGCGATGGAACGCAAGCAGTCCGCCCCGAAAAGGGGGGAAATTGTATCTGGCAAACTACAGTCGGCAAGAGTGCAAAGGCCGGTCCCAAAAGGGAGTGATGCCTAAGGCCGTACCTACTTCAGAGAAGCAGGACATACCCTATAATCCAGCAGGAACGCAGAAGGTCCACCTAGTGAAAGGGGAACATGCACAGGGGTATCCTAGCATTAAGTGAATGTGCAATAATACACCAACACTGAACTTAGCGAGAGTGCAACTACTCTGCCAATGAAGGGGGACATGTACAAGTCCAGCACAGCCATACAAGGACAGCCGTGAATCTCATGAGCGTGCCAAACTCTGCTCATGGGATGAGGGGTGGTCACGCACAAGGCCAGCACCGTATCCCAATGGAAGCGCAAGCATTCCACCCATATTAGAGGGCCATTCTCATGGGCAGCAATGTATCCGGTGAGAGTGTAGCATGCCGCCCAGAAAAAAGGGGGGTAAAGCACATGGCCAGCATCTCATCCAGGGAGAGTGCGAGCACACCGCCATGCATGGGAGTCATACACATGGCCAGCAACGTACTGGCGAAAGACAAACACAGTCAGTAAGAATGTGTGCATGTCGCCTGAGGAAGGAAGGCATGCCCCTGGCTGGCAGCGAATCCAGCAAGAGTGCGTACACCGCCCACGGAAGAGGGGTCATGCATATGGCCGACAGCGGATCCAGCGAGAGTGCAAGCACCCTGCCATGTATGGGGTACATGCACATGGCCAGCAACGTACCTGCGAGGAAACAACCACAGACAGAGGGATGTATGTATGCTGCCTGAGGGAAGGAGGCATACCCAAGGCCGGCAGGAATCCAATGAGACTGTAGCATACCACCTATGAAATGGCCGGCAGCGAAACCAGTGAGAGTGCAGCATAGTAACATAGTACATAAGTGCATCATAGCACATCAGTGAGAGTGCAGCATTCCGCCTATGGAAGGGGGTCGTGCACATAGCCAGTACCGTATCCGGTGAGAGTGCAGTATTCCGCCTAAAAAGGGGGGTCATGCACATGATCGGCAACAGATCCAGTGAGAGTGCTGCGTTCCGCCCAGGAAGGGAGTCACACACACATGGCTGGCTCACGCACATGGCCGGCAGCGAATCCAGTGAGTGCTGCGTTCCGCCCATGGAAGGGGGTCACGCACATGGCCGGCAGCAAATCCAGAGAGAGTGCAGCGTTCCGCTTATGGAAGGGAGTCGTGCACATGGCCAGCACCGTATCCGGTGAAGGTGCAGTATTCCGCCTAAGAAGGGGGTCATGCACATGGCCAGCCGGCAGCCAGGGAGAGTGCAGTATCCCGCCTAGGAGGGGGGGGGGGATGCACATGGCAGGCACCATAACTGGAGAGAAGATGAATGCTGCCTACGGAAGGGCCGCATGCACTTGGCCAGCGCCGTATCCTGGAAGATGCAAGAAAACCGCCTAAAAGGGGAAATGCCCTAGCAGCGACGCAGGCTGGGAGCGCAACACCATGCCGCCTGTGGAAAGAGGTCATGCAGACATGCAGCACTACTGATGAGGCTGCAGCGTCCTGCGCAGTCCAATAGAAATCAGTGATCTATTATTATTTATTTTATTATTATAATTATAATTTTTTTTTTTTTTTTTTTTATATATATATATATTTAAAACACAGCCTCTCCAAGGCTAAAGGGGAGCCACCATATATGGGCACCTGAGAAAAAAAGGGGGGCCAACTTTACAGACCCATTTGGGAGCCGGCCTGTACCCAAAGGGTTAACAGGGATCCGGCCTGGAGGGCGGCGTGCGATCCCCTGGGGGCGGAGGAACCTCCAGGCGGGAAGAATTCGCGCCTGGAGAGGTTCCCGCCCCCTCCACCAGAGACCGGAATATTGCGGCCTAGTAGGCCGCGAAGCCGGGGGCTAAATTTGCGGCGCCCGGCCCGTTATACCGCCGGGACCTGAGGCGGAATGGCGCTTTAAACCGGCCGCGGGAGCCCACCCCGCGGGTCGGTCGGAATTGCGGCCCAGCAGGCCGCGAAGCCTAGGACCAAATTTGCTGAGCCCTGGCGACCGGCACCGATGGTCGGACGGGGCCTGCTGGGGCATAGTCAAGCCCAATGCCGGCCGCGGGAGCCCACCCCGCCGGCCGGAAGAGACAGGGACCCGAAAAGGCGGTTTGCCGGCCGCGGGAGCCCACCCCGCCGGCCGGAAGAGACAGGGACCCGGAATGGCGGTTTGCCGGCCGCGGGGGCCCACCCCGCCGGCCGGAAGAGACAGGGACCCGGAATGGCGGTTTGCCGGCCGACTCGGCCGCACCGGAATATTAGTGCTGTCCGGAGGCGAGGCCTTACTCCACTGCAGCGTCCTGCACTCTCCGGTAAGGCCCAATGTGATCAGGCGAGATGGGGGGGGACCCAAAGACGGGGTGCCCGTGAGGAGAAGGCAGGCGACGGCTGACAGCCACTAGCTGCATGTACTATGAGGGCCAGGAAAAAAGGGGGGAGGGGAGGCAGGGAGCAGATTGCCGCTCTGCGGCACCCCAGGAGCCAGCCTAGATCCAGCAGGGGACTAGAGGCCCAGTATGGGGGTCAGGCACGCAGGAGACCAGGGTGGGGGACGTAGGGCTGGAGAAGCCTCTCTCTTACCACAGCCGTCTTCACCCTCGGTCCATTCCAGCAGAGTCGCCCCTTCAGCTACTGGCACCGTAGTGGCAGGACGCTGGAAGAGGGACTTGGCGTGCGGGCGACCCTTGCGCTGGCGGGATGTGGGGGAGCGAGGCTGCCCTGATCCACCTTGCCTTCTGTGGGGGAGGCAGCAGTGCGGATGACCGGCACTGGCGCAGCTCAACCCCGGGAGAACAGAGAGGTCTAGTGCGACTCTGTTATCCCTGATGATCTGGAACAAAAAGAAATAAAAAAGTAAAAATCTAAAATTTAAACAAGGAGAAACCAGCCCTGCAGAGCAGGGAGTGTCTTGCCTCCTTGGACACTAAGCAAAAAACTGGCTGCCTTTCTCTCCAGGCTGAGGGTATAGCTGTGGAGGAGGGGCTTAACAGTCTTCACTTAGTGTCACGCCTCCTATGGAGATGAGCTATACCCAAGGTCTTCTGTGTCCCCCAAGGAAACTGGGCGAGAAAAAGAAAATGGCTGCACACCATTATACATACAAACAATAGAGCTAACAAATGGGGATCATTCTAAATAAAAGTGGCACAATACCTACTATAAATGAGTCAATGGAAGCTCTTAGCGCACATATTTGATCAAACGTGTGTCGGGCCCATCTACCATGCGCCAAGGTGGCTTCTGCAGATGGGTCCCTAACACTAGTATACAGCCTCTCTTGGACTTACCCAAGCCTACAATATTCAGGGCAGTGTAGGAACCAGCTAGTGCTACATAAGTACTCTGCTCAGAAGTCCCAGCTAGATGGGCGTGTTCAGTCTAAACGCCTGGTAGATGGGCCCGACACACGTTTGATCAAATATGTGCGCTAAGAGCTTCCATTGACTCATTTATAGTCGGTATGATACCACTTATTTAGAATGATCCCCACTGCTTAGCTTTATTATTTTTAATGGATGGCCCCTTCATGTGCGGTATCCCCTACCTTCATCTCCTCTAGCAGTCTGCTGATTGGATGCAGGAGCTGTCACTCACAGCAGGGGTTGAGGTTGGAGAGCACTCAGGGCACTGCACATGAAAGGACCACCTCCATGTGATTTCGGCACTGGGGGAACAAAACTTGCGGACTCCTCGGTCAGGTAACCTGCATGCCCATCTTATGAAGCATATTTACAGCGCTCCCCATGTCATCTATATGGTGCTAATGATGGCCAGAGGGTAGAGAAAGGCGCTCATAGGGTGAGTATGTTCAATCTGGAAAATCCACTAAAAAAGGTTTTGTTTGCTCACCTGTTGTGATTGCACCTAATTGGGTGCAACCCTAGTGACAGTTGTTTCTAGTGACAGTTCACAGTTGGTGCAGCCCAGATCTCTCCAAATCCCTTGGGTGGGAGCCACCCCACCACTCGGGTTTGACAGTGGGAACAAGAAGAAAGGACGCTTGACTATTTCGGTCTAACGTATAGACAGTAGGAGGCGCACTATCACAACTGGATAATTAGTATTTTTCAGGTTTATTGGTAGACAACGTGTTTCAGGGTACTTCTGACCCCTTTATCAAGGCGGAGGTTTTTAGGTTGTTGGTCAAAAACCTTATGTTGGCGGTGCCGGCGGCACGGCTGGTGTATCGGCAGCATGAGGAGAACGCGGACACACCTTGGTGTGTCAGCGTTCACCTCGTGCTGCCGATACACCAGCCGTGCCGCCGGCGCCGCCAACATAAGGTTTTTGACCAACAACCTAAAAACCTCCGCCTTGATAAAGGGGTCAGAAGTACCCTGAAACACGTTGTCTACCAATAAACCTGAAAAATACTAAATTATCCAGTTGTGATAGTGCACCTCCTACTGTCCATACGTTCGACCAAAATAGTCAAGCGTCCTTTTTTCTTGTTCCCATCTATATAGTGCTATCAGAAGATTTGTATGGCCAACCTGCTGACAGACTCCCTCCGGGCTTCCAGCACACCACTTTCTCAAGATCCATTTGCCCGTACACTTGCCGTCTACAGCGACCTCTTTGGCGTTAATGTAGAAGACAGCAGGGAGAGCTTCCCTAAGTGCTCCTGTTCTTACAGCAGACCGATCGGCCATTTAACCCTTTGATCAATGTGGTCCATGGCTCCCCTTTCGATGGAGTCACAGAGTTTCCCAGTGACTCAATCGGATTTTAGTGAACCTTTCCGCCGTCAACCTTGTTCAGTTGCCCTTACAGCAGCCTGACCATAATGCATTAGCACACAGGCACAAGGCTGCGGCTACACTGTGATCTTGGTTGCGACACCCGTCAATGGCAGGCATTGAACTGAATGGGGTCGCAGAGAAACTTGCAATTTGCTGTCACCAATACTCTAGCAGCGCTGTAGTAGCGCTGTGGTCCCGTTAAGTCTACTTTCACACTCGCATTTTGGTTTTCCGTTTGTGAGATCAGTCATGGGCTCTCACAAGCGGTCCAAAACGGATCAGTTTGCATTCTAATGCATTCTGAATGGAAAAGGATCCGCTCAGTTTGCATCAGTTCAGTCTCCATTCCGCTTTGGAGGCGGACACCAAAACACTGCTTACAGCGTTTTGGTGTCAGTCTGATGAAACCGAGTCAAACGGATCCGTCCTGGCACACAATGTAAGTCAATGGGGACGAATCAGTTTTCTCTGACACAATCTGGCACAATCGAAAACGGGTCCGTCCTCCATTGACTTTCAATAGTGTTCAAGATCCGTCTTGGCTATGTTACAGATAATACAAACGGATCCGTTCTGAACGGATGCAGACGTTTGTATTAGGCCTCTTTCACACTTGCGTTGTCCGGATCCGTCGTGCACTCCATTTGCCGGAGGTGCCCGCCGGATCCGTAACAACGCAAGTGAACTGAAAGCATTTGAAGACGGATCCGTCTTCAAAATGCTTTCATTGTTACTATGGCACCCAGGATGCTATTAAAGTCCTGGCTGCCATAGTAGTAGTGGGGAGCGGTATACTTACAGTCCGTGCGGCTCCCGGGGCGCTCCAGAATGACATCAGAGCGCCCCATGCACATGGAAGACGTGATCCATGCGACATGTCATCCATGCGCGTGGGGCTCCCTGACGTCACTCTGAAGCTCCCCGGGAGCCGCACAGACGGTAAGTATACTGCTCCCCCGCTCCCCACTACACTTTACCATGGCAAACAGGACTTTGGTTACCATGGCCTCCAGGACGCTATTCAGAAAAAGCTAAACGTCGGATCCGGTAATGCGCCGAAACGACGTTTAGCTTAAGGCCGGATCCGGATTAATGCCTTTCAATGGGCATTAATTCCGGATCCGGCCTTGCGGCAAGTGTTCAGGATTTTTGGCCGGAGCAAAAAGCGCAGCATGCTGCGGTATTTTCTCCGGCCAAAAAACGTTCCGTTCCGGAACTGAAGGCATCCTGATGCATCCTGAACGGATTTCTCTCCATTCAGAATGCATGGGGATAATCCTGATCAGGATTCTTCCAGCATAGAGCCCCGACGACGGAACTCTATGCCGGAAGAAAAGAACGCAAGTGTGAAAGAGCCCTAATCTGAACGGATCCATCCATGACAGATCCACACAAAACGGGAGTGTGAAAGCAGCCAAACTTGTCGTGCTGCACTTCCCTTGAGTTCAACGGATGCACTGCTACACAGTGATCTCGTATCTCTGCTAAGATCGCTATGTTGCCCCAGTCTTAATATACTATAATTAAAGAGTAATCCTTTGAGATCCTAAATGAGATTAAAATGTAATAAAAAAAAAAAAATAAGGATTTAAAAAGGGGTTGTCTCATCTCGGCATTACTAAGGCGGTAACCCCTGACCACAGGTGGTGGGGAAATAGTGGAGCGGCCCAGCGCTGTGCTGTTTCAGCAGCTCCCGTTGCAGTGAATGGGAACTAGAGAAATAGCGTAGCACAGCAGGCTATACCGTGTCCGAGTTAGGGGAGCAGCATAGCCTGCTGTGCTACGCTGTTTCTCTAGTTCCCATTCACTGCAACGGGAGCTGCTGAAACAGCTGAGCGCTGGGCCGCTGCCCTGTTCCCGGCCGGGAGGTGGTTGGGACTTAGTCTCATGCGCCTTAGTAATGGCGAGATGAGACAACCCACATCATGCATATTGTGCACAAAAACACGGATAGGCTAATGGGCCTCCCATGAAATAATCCCCAATGTGTGTCTGACATGGAAAATAGATTGTGGGACAGGAAATAATGTGAGATGACGATCGCTGTACTGCGCTGCACAATATGTTGGCGTTATATACGCAGCAGGAACTGAAAATACATTTTACTTACTAGAAACTTCCTGTAATATTCTAGCGGTTCCACTGTCCTGTTGGAAAGAAGACAATGATGTCAGAAGGTTAGAAAGTCAATGCCCATCTCTGCAGGACAGGAACATCCCTTTACTTCCCCCTGCAACGCACTGGATCAGTCACATATAGACAGACACCAAGACAACACCTGGTTTTACTGGAAATCAGAGCAGTCCAGGGTTCGAAAAATATGGCCGCTTTATTCCAAAAACAGCGCCACACCTGTCCATGGGTTCTGCCAGCTCCTGCAGCCCAGCTCCATTGAAGTGAATAGGGCTGAGCTGCAATACCACACACAACCAGGTGTGGTGCTGTTTTTGCAAGGCAGCCATCTTCTTGTAGCCATGGACAACCCCTCTCATGTCTGCACCTAAATCCGTCAGCACAGTTCATTACAGCGGAGGTCGGGCAGAAACCCACAGCATTATAAATCATTGGAATGGCGCAAGTCCCTGTCACAAGAGTAGCGTTCAGGCCGGGAAATGACGCTTACTCATGGAGCGTGTTTCCCAGAATGAACACGCTCCATGAAACTGGCCTAAGGGTCTGACCACGCAGCGCGGTCATGTGGGGTTTGGGACGTGGCTGAACTGGTCCCTAATTAAACCAATGAGGTCACACTGTTTGGCCGGTTTGCAGTGTTAATAGCAGCACGGCCCCTGCAATACCGCCTGGTCATTAACAATGCAGGCCGGCCTAAACAGTGCAGTCTCAGTTTAATTAGGCACTAGTGCCGCCTGTACGGCCACGCAATTTTTGGTCGCGCCCCGACCACCACATAACCGTGCTGTGTGGTCGGACCCTAAGACCTATTTCACACGAGCGCGGCGGATTGGTTCAGGATGCGTTCAGTGAAACTCGCACCATTTTGAAAGCAAGTTCAGTCAGTTTTGTCTGCGATTGCGTTCAGTTTTTTCAGCGCGGGTGCAATGCGTTTTGAGGCTTTTTTTTAATGCGCGTGATAAAAAAAACTAAAAAACAAACCATCAGTAAAAAAACGCATCACATCCGCACTTGCTTGCGGATGCAATGTGTTTTTCACTGAAGCCTCATTCACTTCTATGGGGCCAGGGCTGCGTGAAAAACGCAGAATATAGAACATGCTGCATTTTTCACGCAACGCAGAAGTGATGTGTGAAAGAAAAAGAAAAAGAAAAAAAACACTCATGTACACAGACCCATTGAAATGAATGGGTCAGGATTCAGTGCGGGTGCTGTGCCTTCATTTCACGCATTGCACCCGCGCAGGAAAACTCGCTCGTGTGAAACAGGCCTAAAGGTCCTTTTTCCTAACGACAATCAGGCAGATAACCAGGAATGAGAGAGTTTGTAGAAACGCTTGTTCCTGATAATTGCCCGTGTAGAGCTTCTTTTACGCAGACCAATATACCAGGCAATTATCGTGAATGCACTAAACAACCCTATCACCCCAATAATTACCTGAGGGTCCGAGGGGATAAGAGCTGCATTTACATCATGGGGACAAGCCAACACTAGAGCGATCACTTGTCCCCATAGAGGATCACTGTTCCTGGGCAGCAGATGGCGGTTTACACAGTACAATCTGCTGCACAGGGACGATGATTTTGATGCCAAGCAATTTTCCTATTACTCTTTTTAAGTAGGAAAAAAAAATGCAGCTACTTGCGAACTAGAGGGGTACGACCACACGGTCAGATTTCCTGAAGTCGTATCTGTCCTTTCTCACCTTTTATGATGCACTCCTGATTTTTGCTTCCAAAACTGCATCAGGAAACCTGACCACATGGTCGTACTCTAGTAGCGGCCTGAGGGAACGCGAAAACCCACCGCTTATATTCCAGCAAATTCGGAAGGCGTGCCACGCAGATTTGGATTTACAATTCCACACTGCAGATTTATATACGGGAAATCCACAGCACATCTGCTCTGTGTAATCCTGTCCCCTACAATGCAGCACTTCACCGCTGCAGCCTGGCTGTCTAGATCACCTGGGCACGGATGGGGCACTTATCAGAAGATCCTGGTACCCATGACTGGTTAAGTGGGATCACTAGGACAAAGCACGGTGGCCCAGAGGTTCGTTCTGTCTGCAGGACTGGGGTCCGAATCCAACCAAGGGCAACATCTGCATGGAGTTTATAGGTTAGCCATTATTGACAACTTTTCAGATTAGTGACCTGTGAGGGGAAGGGTCACGGGAAGGGTCACGGTGCGCGCAGCTAGATTTTTTTTCAAGTGGTAAACCCGCCCCTTTTTATATGCCACACCCCTACAGTACAGTAAACTCTCCGATCATGTCCCATTTTGACATTGGCACACCCTTTTAAGCCTCTTTCACACTACCGTATTTTTTTTCCGTTTTGCGGGCCGTTTTTTGCGGTCCGTATACGGAACCATTCATTTCAATGGGTCCGCAAAAAAACTTAATGTACTCTGTATGCATTCTTTTTCCGTGTTTCTGTATCTCCGTTCAAAGATAGAACATGTCCTATATTTGGCCGCAAATCACGTTCCGTAGCTCCATTAAAGTCAATGGGTTCGCAAAAAAAACTGAATGCCTACAGAAATGCATCCGTATGTCTTCCGTATCCGTTCAGTTTTTTGCAGAACCATCTATTGAAAATGTTATGCCCAGCCCAATTTGTTCTATGTAATTACTGTATAGTGTATATGCCAAACGGAAAAATGGAACGGAAAAACGGAACGGAAACACAACGGCAGATTTGGCAAGTATGATGAGTTTCCTATGGGGTACTCCAGTTCTCCCACTCTCAAAAAAAATTGGATTTTTTGTGCTTACCTTTAAAATCCTTTTCTCGCTGAGTTCATTGGGAGACACAGGAGACCATGGGTATAGCTGCTGCTGCCACTAGGAGGCGACGTTTAGCAAAAAAGTGTTAGCGCCTCCTCTCAGCTATACCCCTCCTGCATACAATGAGCTAATCAGTTTTGTACAAAAGCAGTAGGAGCAGCCAGGAGAAGCCAACCGAAAGCAAGAACCAGAACAGAAGTGAAGATGGGTCAGAATGAGGACAGGTGGGACCCATCTGGAAGATCCAGCAATGTACTTACTGGGTGGGTGCTGTGTCCCCCAATTAACTCAACAAGAAAAGTATTTTACAGGAAAGCAGAAAAAAAATCTGATTTTCTCGCTCATATCATTGGGGGACACAGGATATTAGGGGACAATCTAAAGCAGAACCATGGGGAGGGAACAAAAGATCAAAAGCTATGGCTGGCCATGAGGTTCCGCGCAGAAATGCAGGGAAAGGATGCACAGGAACCTAGAAAAGGACAGGAAGAGCATGAACCAGGACGGCCAGCCAGAGAGGGTAAAGGATGCTGTGACTTAGACTGGGCAGAAGAGAAACGCCCAGTTAAATGAAGCCAACGGGCTGGAGATACTTCAGAAGATGTGGATAGTAGAACAGAATATCCATAAGAAGGATATGGCTCTTTGACGAATGAACATGATGTCTGGGAAGTACCTCTGGGTATTGAGGACCACAGAACTGGTGTTGAAGTCCGGAATGGAAGGCCAGGGCAGTTTGCATGACAATAGGCCCCATGGAAAGTGAGGGAGGTTCACCCAATAGAGAAATGGGTCTGCCGAATCCGGGTACATATGAGACCCGGCCACAAAGCGACAGAAGGACCCAGACAACACTCAACCAAATCTTTAAGTACCAGGAAGGCAGATTTCAAAACACAGAAAAAACATGGTAGCCAGGAAGGAACCAGCTGGGCAGAAGACAGAGGACCAGTCCTGGAGAGGCCTCCTAAGTAGGCGAGGAGACCTCTAAGGAATGGCCACAGTAGATATAAGCCACAATGGAACCTACTGGAGGAACCTACTAGAAAAAAAAACATGCTCAAACGGTGAGAGGACTGAAAGGAAAAAAACTGCGTCTTCAGGGACCAGTAAGATCCCAGCCATGCTACAGAGAGAAATGTTGCATAAGAGTACAGCCACGTGAATGTCCATCACTAGACAAAAGGGAGACTGCCAGATGCTGGCTCAAGGACAATATCATGAACGACACTAGACAGGCTAAGGAAGCAAAGCAGAGAGAGAGCAGCTGCACTGGGAAAAGAGAGCAGGCTACAACCAGTGAGAGCGTAGACGCTCCCCAGGAACATCTAGGGATGTAGCTATGAGTACACCCCTGGAAGCAGATTAGGAACAGCTCTGCAAAAAGAGAAAAAAACTCCAGAAGAAGTAATATGGTAGGAGGATGGCCCCAGGGCCGCAGAGGCTTGTTGTAAGAGAAGCCGTCTGACACACCGCAGACCAACCTTGCTGGACTGGCCAAAACTAACAGTAGGCTGCAGCAATGCCTACGCCAGAAACGTTGGGGGTGCGAAGATTCGTCAGAGAGCAACTCCCACCCAGAGGAATGTCCAAAGTGGCCAGAGATAGGAGAATACTCCACCCTAAGGGAAGGATAGTGGTGATGTCCAACTCCATAGAAGTATCAGAGAAAAAACTGTCATATAGAAAAAAGAAGTGGCAGTGAAGGCGCTCCAGAGCAATAAGACGCCAACCCAAGGAATATGGATACTAGTCAGGTAGACGGAAAACAGTAGCTTGGGTGCGAGTAACTAATCGCTTTGTGAAAAGGCACAGAGTAGAAAGGGTGTGGCGTTCCAGCCACGAATCCTCCATTAGGGTCCATTCATATGTCCGCAAAATGGGTCCGGATCTATTCCGCAGTAAATAGAACATGTCCTATTCTTGTCCGCAGGCACGGACAAGAAAAGGTATTTCTATTTAAAGTGCCGGCCATGTGTGGTCCGCAAAATGAAGAACGCACATGGCCGGTGTCCGTGTTTTGCGGATCCACAATTTTCAGATTGCAAAACACTTACGGATGTGTGAATGGACCCTTAGCGGTGACAACGAGTGACAGCACAACCGCTCATCTGGAGGGGAAAAACGTAGTCAATTCACAGTAAGTGCGCTGAATAGGTATGTCCGCTACAACTGGAAACGTCCGAGACAGTACATGATCTCCTAAGAGAGGCAATGCTGAAGCTGTTAGCGCCAATGATCCACTTGTGAAGGAAACAATACCATAGGTGAGCGTTACAGGAACAAGGGGGTTACACCAGCTGAAGAACCCCAGTCTAATGCCCACCAGAAGTGAGGTATGTATTAACTATAGCATCCTATGCTACTGCACAAACCCGGATTGGTGATGAACGCAATGCGGAAGAACATGCCATCATGAATGAATAAACGTGTAAGATGAGACACCGAGTGCCCGCAAATATGATGCCTGCCAGTGCCACGGCATCCACGGGTAGCAAAAAACGACTAGGAGAGCCGCCTGCGTGGAAATATATATACCATCACCACAACTAGTACCAACAGGCAAGTTCACCTATCAGGGTGGATAAAAATCAATGATTAAAAAAATAAAAATAAATCTGATTCTTTATTATATAAAATACTTTTTGGAGGAAAATATATTACCATCCAAAGGTTATTCCATCATGAAATAAAGATTATGTAGAATAAGGCTGTACAGTGATCCCTCAAGATACAATGGCCTCAGGATACAATATTTTCAACATACAACAGTCTTTTCTGACCCATCGTAAGTTGAAACCAGTCTCAGCATACAATGCCTCAGACCCAACGAATCTTGTCCACTTCTCTGGTACAATAGCTGTATTAGTTACTAGTTAGCAGCTATTCCAGACTGTTATATGTAAAGACTTGTTTTATCCGTCTTAGGCTACTTTCACACTAGCGTTCGGGGCTCCGCTTGTGAGCTCCGTTTGAAGGCTCTCACAAGCGGCCCCGAACGGATCCGTCCAGCCCTAATGCATTCTGAATGGATGCGGATCCGCTCAGAATTCATCAGTTTGGCACCGTTTGTCCTCCGCTCAGCAGGCGGACACCTGAACGCAGCTTGCAGCGTTCGGGTGTCCGCCTGGCCGTGCGGAGGCAAACGGATCCGTCCAGACTTACAATGTAAGTCAATGGGGACGGATCCGTTTGAAGTTGACACAATATGGCTCAATTTTCAAACGGATCCGTCTCCCATTGACTTTCAATGTAAAGTCAAAACGGATCCGTTTGCATTATCATGAAAAAAAAAAAAAAAAAAAAATTATATATATATTTTTTTTTTTTTTTTTTTTTTTTTTTGTTCATGGTAATGCAAACGGATCCGTTCTGAACGGATCTAAATGTTTGCATTATAGGTGCGGATCCGTCTGGGCACATACCAGACGGATCCGACCTAAACGCAGGTGTGAAAGTAGCCTTAGTTATCTGCTTATTTTTCTTAAATCTTAATTTTCTCTTATCTTGGACGACATTTTGGGGCTGTGGAACCAATTACTCAACTTATAATGGTTTCAACATACAATGGTCGTCCTGGAACCAATTAATATTGTAACTTGAAGGACCATTGTATATGTTTAATTGTTTTGGTAAATAAATTCCATTAGTCCATTCACAATGTCATGCTCTTCCAGAGGTTTTTGTAAGATTATTGGGCAGTGTCTCTGCCTACAAGTTATCACACCCACCAATTAAATACACCGGGTAGTAATAAAGTGAAAGGAGCCCTAAGGCTACTTTCACACTAGCGTTCGGAGCGGATCTGTCTGATGTTTCATCAGACGGATCCGCTCCGATAATGCAGACGTTCGCATCCGTTCAGAACGGATGCGTCTGCATTAAAACTTAGAAAATTTTCTAAGTGTGAAAGTAGCCTGAGCGGATCCGTTCAGACTTTACATTGAAAGTCAATGGGGAACGGATCCGCTTGAAGATTGAGCCATATTGTGTCATCTTCAAGCGGATCCGTCCCCATTGACTTACATTGTAAGTCTGGACGGATCCGCTCGCCTCCGCACGGCCAGGCGGACACCCGAACGCTGCAAGCAGCGTTCAGGTGTCCGCTCACTGAGCGGAGCGGAGGCTGAACGCTGGCAGGCGGATGCATTCTCAGCGGATCCGCCTCCACTGAGAATGCATTGGGGCCAGACGGATGCGTTCGGGGCCGCTCGTGAGCCCCTTCAAACGGTGCGCACGAGCGGACACCCGAACGCTAGTGTGAAAGTAGCCTAACACATTTTACAAAATTCGATACCCAAACAATAGAACTACGGCTCCAATTAGAAGTACAAAAATTCTCTTTATTAAATAAACACAATCACATGGTCATAAAAACAGCAGT
The DNA here is from genome assembly GCF_905171765.1 of Bufo bufo. Classification (NCBI taxonomy): domain Eukaryota; kingdom Metazoa; phylum Chordata; class Amphibia; order Anura; family Bufonidae; genus Bufo; species Bufo bufo. The sequence continues at coordinate 622,116,068 of NC_053391.1, forward strand.
AAACGGGTATGTTGTAGTGAGGAAAGACCCGAGGAGGACCGGGGGATCGACACACATGGGCTCACATAAGTTAGTAAGGAGCGTCGCAACAAAGCCAGAAAAAGAAAAGAAAAAGTAACTCTGGATGGTTGGATCCAATGAGAAATATACATAGGCAGTGTTGAAATAAAGACAAGCTCAGAAAAAGTACCCAATATTAGTGCACCGGTCCCTCAGTCTCCTTGTCCCAACGCCGTTTCGCAGGCAACCTGGCTTCTTCCAGGGATTTTTCTGAGCTTGTCTTTATTTTTTATTTAATAAAGAGAATTTTTGTACTTATAATTGGAGCCGTAGCTCTATTGTTTGGGTATCGAAGTTATTATCACAGATGCTTTGTTTACTTTTGCAGTTCTCAAAACTGAATTTGACTCAGCAGAGATCACATGCCTCTTCTTCACAGCAAAAATGTTATGTGATACCTAGTGACTAGGCCCTTTACTTACCCCTACATGACCCTAAGGTGCTAGCTCACAGTGGGCTGCTTGACGCGTTTCCCCAAGTAAAAGAACTTGGTTCGTCAGGGGACTTTATATTCCCATAGCCGAAGGATGGTGGCTAAAGATTCTGGCGGTGACAGAGGCTGATGATATGGCATATCATCAGCCTCTGTCACCGCCAGAATCTTGTGGAAACGCGTCAAGCAGCCCACTGTGAGCTAGCACCTTAGGGTCATGTAGGGGTAAGTAAAGGGCCTAGTCACTAGGTATCTATAAGGATATCCGACCTGCAGCTCGCACTGATAACACATCTATCTCTTAAGGATATCTTCTAACCGTAAGTGCAATATCCGTCTTACCTATTATTTATAAATTATTCTCCCACTACCCTAACTCCAGAGGTGGGCTTAGCCTCTTTTTGTCTGGCATACAAAAATATACTATCATGGAATATTTGGAATGATGCTTCTTTTAATATAATTTAGTAAAAGTTAAATTTTAAATTGGTAGCTATAACCTTCTGTGATATTATTTTCTTACTGACTAGTGATTTAAATCAAATCCACCCTGTCACCTATAGAAGGGAGGGGGGGGGGGGGATGCGGCAGAAACTACTGTATACAAAGATAGGGCCGAAACAAGGTTAGGAGTAGAAAGTACAGATCCAACATCCGGTGCAAATGCACCATGTGAGGTAGGAAGCAACAAGGGAGCCATGACAGCTTTCAAAGTGAACCTAGGCACTGCCCCAGAGAAAGGGACCATACAGTCGCAGACACAGAGTATAGGGCTACGGCAAATACTCCACCTGAAAACGGAGAGCATACAGTAGAGAGCACTGCATCTAGCGACTGTGCGCCACTCCACCCGAGGTGGAAGCCATGCAGTAGTAGCCACAGCGGCTACTACTGACGCACAAAACCCCTAACCGGGTGGATGTGGGAGCTATCACAGTGCAGATGCTCCACCTATTGGGGGCGACAACTACCACCATTGTAGAGTGGATTCCAATCGGGACTTAAAGCACAAGAAGGTCGTGTTGTAGGGAAAACACCCTGAGCAAGCAGAGGTCGCCATGTACGCGCTCAATGCCAACACACAAAATATCTAGCTAATGAGAGAGGGATAATGTGGACACAGCGCAGTAACCAGTGGCTGTCCCATATTCCACCTACCGAGGAGAATAAGGCAATAGTAGGTGCCGTCGCTGCCAATACTCCACCTGTGAAAGGGGAGGAATAGGACGGGAAGTACAGACGGAGCTAGGACAAAGACTACGCTACGGCATAGCAGGCAGTGGTCAACGTTTGTGCAATCACTCCACCCATTAGCATGAAAACGCTACTTGAAGAAGGAGGAAACGGGATAGGAGATACAGTGTCCAGTGGTAGCGACTGCACCTGTGGAAGGGGAGGAATACGACCAGAAGTACGGGAGCCGGTGCTAGGACCAATGCTGCACCGTGACCTAGCGGGCACAGTCAGTAATCCTTCCACCCGACAGTGTGATTACCCAAACTGTAAAAGGAGTTAGTGCCCAGCAGTAGAGCCATTAGTCCGCCTGTGGAGGGGGAGGAATATGATAGGAGGCCCCAGATTTGGCACTAGTAGCACCATTTTAGTGTGGCGTGGTAGTAGGGGTGGGCGATATAGACGATATAGGCGATATGCGATTTAAATTTGTGCCACGATATGGATTTTGAGCATATCGCCTATATCGCCGGACCGCGATATGATCCTGAGCCGGCACAGTGGAGAAGGAGAGAGTCCCTCCCTCCCCACTGTGCGCGGCTGCCGCTGACCACCAATGACAAAAGAGGAGGAGGGGAGGGACTGACAGTAAATCATTGAGTTTTCACGATCTCAGTGAGCGCGTGAAAACTCAAATCCGATGGTATATTCTAACCCCCAGGCGTTACCATGGTGACAGGGACGCTTGCCTGGGGGTTAGACTATACAGGGCCACGCCGCTGACAGTAGAACATTTAAAAACTAATCAGTAACTTTAACTTTATTAATTGGTGATCTCTTTACTGTATACCTTACTAGGTCTTAGCTCCGGTAACAGCAGGCAGTGCGGGCGGGCGGCGCTCACTCACTGACGTCACGCGCCTGCTCCTCCCACTAGGCGGCGCAGGCGCGTGACGTCAGTGAGTGAGCGCCGCCCCCCGCACTGCCTGCTGTTATCGGAGCTAAGACCTAGTAAGGTATACAGTAAAGAGATCACCAATGAATAAAGTTAAAGTTACTGATTAGTTTTTAAATGTATTCCTGTGAGCGTCGGGGGGGGTGGGATGGATCTGTGGATGGCACCGTTTAGGGGAATGTCTGTGGATGGCACCGTTTAGGGGAGGGGGGGTGCCTGTGGATGGCACCGGTTAAGGGAGGGTGGGGTGCCTGTGGATGGCACCGTTTAGGGGAGGAGGGGGGAATCTGTGGATGGCACCGTTTAGGGGAGGAGGGATCTGTGGATGGCACCGTTTAGGGGGGGGGGGGATCTGTGGATGGCACCGTTTAGGGGAGGGGGGGGATCTGTGGATGGCACCGTTTAGGGGAGGGGGGGATCTGTGGATGGCACCGTTTAGGGGAGGGGGGGGATCTGTGGATGGCACCGTTTAGGGGAGGGGGGGGTCTGTGGATGGCACCATTTAGGGGAGGGGGGGATCTGTGGATGGCACCATTTAGGGGAGGGGGGGATCTGTGGATGGCACCATTTAGGGGAGGGGGGGATCTGTGGATGGCACCGTTTAGGGGAGGGAGGGGATCTGTGGATGGCACCGTTTAGGGGAGGGAGGGGATCTGTGGATGGCACCGTTTAGGGGAGGGAGGGGATCTGTGGATGGCACCGTTTAGGGGAGGGAGGGGATCTGTGGATGGCACCGTTTAGGGGAGGGAGGGGATCTGTGGATGGCACCGTTTAGGGGAGGGAGGGGATCTGTGGATGGCACCGTTTAGGGGAGGGAGGGGATCTGTGGGTGGCACCGTTTAGGGGAGGGGGGGGGGGATCTGTGGATGGCACCGTTTAGGGGGGGGGGGGATCTGTGGATGGCACCGTTTAGGGGAGGGGGGGATCTGTGGATGGCACCGTTTAGGGGAGGGGGGGGGGATCTGTGGATGGCACCGTTTAGGGGAGGGGGGGGGATCTGTGGATGGCACCGTTTAGGGGAGGGGGGGGATCTGTGGATGGCACCGTTTAGGGGAGGGGGGGGATCTGTGGATGGCACCGTTTAGGGGAGGGGGGGGATCTGTGGATGGCACCGTTTAGGGGAGGGGGGGGGGATCTGGGGATGGCACCGTTTAGGGGAGGTGGGGGATCTGTGGATGGCACCGTTTAGGGGAGGGGGATCAGCTCCCTGCTGCTGTGTGCACAAAGCACAGGGCAGCAGGGAGAGTGTAAAGTCCTATTCACCTTAATAGAGCTCTATTAGGGTGAATATGACAAGGGTTCTACGTTCTAGCCCTTAAGGAGACTAATGGTTATTAAATAAAAAGTAAAAAAAAGTTTAAACACGCCCCCCCAAATATAGAAAACAATATATTGCGATATATATCGCACATGCTTAAAATTATATCGCAATATAGATTTTAGGCCATATCGCCCACCCCTACGTGGTAGTCACAATATGCAAATATAGGCGGCCGCACTACACTTGTGGAAGGAAGCAAAGAGGCAGGTTACAGAATCCAGTAGAAGTGCAACTATTCTGCAACAGTACCATGCCCAGTGATAATGCCATCACTCCAGGGGTCAGAACATCCAGTGGTAATGCAATTATTCCGAGGTAAGGTAATGCGACAGCATGTACTAGCAGCAGGGTGGTGGTGAGGCTGGAGTAGAGGGGTCAGCCGCAGACAGGCAGGTGACCCCAAGGCTGGTGGGAGGCAGGGGAGCTGGGCTGACCTGGTCCACTTTGCCTTCTTGGGGGAGGTCGGGCGGTGAGGGAACCGACACCAGCCTTCCTCCCCGGGTAAACAGAGAGGCTGGGCGTCTGTTCCCTGTACCTAAAGAGGAAAAAAGGTAAAATAAAATAGGCAGTTACGTGCCTAGTGTCACCACCTAGTGGCAGCAGCAGCTATACCCATGGTCTCCTGTGTCCCCTAATGATACGAGCGAGAAACTGCAAAAGTGCCGCCCCCCCCAAAGTGAATGTGATGAGTGACGGCAATCTCTGTACAGCGCTGCAGAATATGTAGGTGCTATATAAAATAAAATGGTAAATAAATGCCCGTTCAGTGGGGTTCAGACATTGGTACCCTACAAATGATGAGAAAGCAGGGCGCTGCACTCTAGACACATTGGGGGGCATTTACACATCTTTGAGTCCCCCCCCCCCCCCCCCGGTGCAGCCGAGGGAAGAGCCTAATTTATGAGCAGCTTCGCCAGTCCGTCCGTCTGGTGTACAACCTACTAAAGCCCCTGACCGGAGTATTTTTTCACCAACATTTACACCTGTTTCCTGCTGAAAATGTTAGAAAATTTGTCCGGGACGATGTTCCGACCCCTGTTATGCCCCTGCCACCGCCTGACCAATCCCAAGTAGCGAGGAAGGTGTAAAAACACCCATGCGACAAAATATTATCGCAAAGTCGCAAAAAGGGGTCTTACGCAAAAAGCTAGCAAAAAAATGTTAGCAAATGACCCCCATCGTCCAAAGTAGTATATGGTCCCAGTGCTCCACCATTCACTCATTTATTGTGATCTATCAGGGTCCCTGCAGTCAGACCCCCGCCATATAATGGTGCTGTATCCAAGCAGTCCATATGGAAAGGCCCCCTTTAAGCTGCCCCATGTGCCCACATAATGCCCCGCACACTGCACGTGGGTGGGGGTAAGAACTCACTTGTATCCGGCAGCCATTCCTTCACTTCCAACATGTGTCAGGGGAGAAGAAGACTACACACAGGGAACATACAAGAGGCGCTGCAGGGAACGTATGTACAGAGGCAATGGCTCCGGCCGCGCTCACAGGAAGTCGCGCACATGTGCTGCCTGGAAACACGCACTAAGCGTCCCATCTCCTGCTGCACTGCTCCCTCTGCCGGCCACACCAGGAACTGCGCTCCCACAGACCAAACACTGAATAGAAAAAAAGTAATAGTCCTGGAAAGTTATAATTTATATATATATATATATATATATATATATATATATATATATATATATATAATAGTAATTCATAATCCATGTTGTGAAACACTATCTTTGTAAACCTATATCTAGAACACTTCGCACCAATCAGATCTACAATAGGCAAAAAAGATCCTACTCATAATGAATAACATAAAATATTAAAAGGAGATGTCCACTTTGGACAATCCACTTTTGTTAAGAGTCCCCTGAATTTAGAAGAGCACAGGCTGTCCCCCATGCTAGGGCCTCAGCAGTAATTTGTAGGGGAACCTGTCGGCCATCGCTCAATTCACCCGAAACACCTGGCTACCTCCGTTAGTCCCATAGACATTGAGGGTCAATTATGAACCTTTTTACGCCAGTTTTTGGTATCAGAAATTCACAAGACCTCTTTTTGCCACTTTTTAAATGCCCGTGCGAAAATAATTTGATGCATGAGTGTTTTTGTGTCGTGCTCGCCACCGGGATATGGGCCCTGGTAAATTTACTAATGTAAATGTTAGTGAAAAACGACTCCAGTCAGGTGCAGAAGTCGTTTTTACTCCTGATGCACGGACTGCCAGAGGTGCGCCTAATTTAGGGCTCATGCACACGACCGTATGTATTTAGTGGTCCGCAAAACAAGGATCCGCAAAAAAAGGATGACATCTGTGTAGCGTCCGTGTTACATCCATTTTTTTTTTTTTTGGGCGGATTCATTGTAACAATGCCTGTCCTTGTCCGCAAAATGGACAAGAATAGGACATGTTCTATTTTTTTACGGAATGGACTTGAGGACGTACGGAGTAATTTCCGTTTTTTTGGAAATAGACAAAAATTACATTTGTGTGCACGAGCCCTTATGATGAGGTCCGTACTTGTAATAAAATAGACACTTCCTCTGGCAGTGTACGGGCTATCAAAGACTGACGTAAAAGTGGCTCTTTGATAAATGACAGGTTAACTGAACTAGACAACCCACTTTAGGCCTTATGCACACGAACATATTTTGTTTCCGTGTCCATTCCGTTTTTTTTGCGGATAGGATGCGGACCTATTCATTTCAATGGGTCCGCTAAAAATGCATCCGTATGTCCGTTCCGTAGCTCTGCAAAAAAAAAAAAATAGAACATGTCCTATTTTTGTCCGTTTTAGGCATTGTTACAATGGATCCGCAAAAAAAAAACAACAGATGGCCTTTTTTGCGGATCCGCAATTTGAGGACCGCAAAACACATACGGTTGTGTGCATGTAGCCTTAAAGAGGAGCTGTCCCTGTTCCTGACATGACTGTTTTAGTAACTACATGTGTTCCCCGTGTAATAACAATTCTGGAGCATCTATTCTATAAGAGTTAATTACCGGCAGTTTGCAATGAAGGTCCAGATGGGTGTCCCTGCACAGTCTGACACTCGCAGCACTGGCTGGATAGGGTTAGACTGTGCAGGGACACCCACCCCCAGGTTAGATTGTTTTGGCGGCAAGCAGATAGATTTCTGCAAGCCTCGTTCAGATAAATGGAAGTGATTTCCAGTTACAGAAACCCTGCAACAAAATATGACTCCTTACCCTTAGGGCTCATGCACATAAACTTATTTTTTGTCCATGTCCTCTCCAGTTTTTTGCAGCCCGTATGTGGAACCCTTCATTTCAATGGGGCCACAAAAAAATAGAAATTATTCCGCGTGCATTCCGTATCCATTTGTCCGTAAGTTCGTTCTGCAAAAAAATAGAACATGTCCTATTCTTGCCCATTTTGAGGACAAGCACAGGCTTTGTTACAATGGGTCAGCAAAAAAAAAAAAAAAAAACGGATGTTAAGAGGATGTCACACGGATCTCATCTGTTTTTTTTTTGTGGATCTGTGTTTTGTGGACCGCAAAATACATACGGTCGTGTGCATGAGCCCTTAGACTAGGTTCACATGTGACTGATTAGCTGTGTCACATGGCCTAGGAGGAGGCCGCAGCACTCACGGAGCGCAGGCCTCTTCTAACAGCTGATCAGCGGGGGTCCCGGGTGTTGGACCCTTGCTAATCTGATATTGACAACCTATCCTGAGGAGAAGTCATCAATATTAAATCCCGGATAAGCCTTTTAATGATACTGATGACCTATCCTCAGGATCAGCAGTTCCCTGCAGCCTCTGGTGACAAACCTGGGAGCACAGCTCCATTCAAAGTGTAGTGGTTGTGCCGGGTTGGGAGCTGAGCTGCGGTAACAGGCACAGGCACTACACTTGACTACTACACTGGATGGAGCTGTTCTTCTGGGTCCATTCTGTGTGCTTCAGGGAACAGCTGATTGTGGGGTGGCAGGAGTCAGCCCCCACCAATCTGATTTTGACTTATCCTGAGGGTAAGTCAGCAATATCATTAAAGGGGTTATCCCATCTCAGACAATGGGGGCATATCGCTAGGATATGCCCGCATTGTCTTATAGCTGGGACCCGCACCTATATGGAGAACGGAGCCCCCGAAAATGTTGGAGGGCGCACTGTGCATGCACAGCCGCCCCCCATTCATTTCTATGGGGCCGCTTAAAATAATTGAGCACTGGCTCGGCTATTTCCCTTGGGCCCATAGAAGTGACTGGGAGAGGTGTCCGGTCAAGCGCGGTGCGGAGAGCGCTTGGTGGTGGCCGGACCGGAGTCCTCCAGCCACCACGTTGACCCGCTCCGTTTTCGATATAGGTGCGGGTCCCAGCGGTGGGATCTACACCTATAAGACAATGGGGGCATATAGTAGCAATATGCCCCCATTGTCGCAGATGAGACAACCCCTTTAACCCAGAACCTAATAAGAACAATGGGCTGTATACGCAGCGTCGGACTGACCCACCAGGGTCCTCCTGTGGGCCCAGCTTCTGATACCATATTGGCCCCTAAGGTCCAGCCAATAACTTGCCACTAGGGTCAGTTTCATTTATTGATGATATGGGGTTTGGACCCTGAGAATAATTTCCTCTGGTGGGCCCAAGGAACCCCAGTCCGACACTGTGTATATGTAACACCTAGTCGTGTCAGGTCCTCCAGAGAAAAGGGTTTCTAAATGTGAGCCCAAGATGAGAGCAGCTCTGGTAAAGGAACGTCCACACCGTCAGGAGGGAATCATAAAAGGAGAGAAAGTATAAAGGGAAGATAGGACTTCTCCCAGGATACCTGGCCGTGGGACCATGCTCTATGACAGGAGGATAGACATGGGAGGTCGCTCTAAACCGACGTGAAGAAGACAACCAAGCAGAAATAAATATGCCATAAAAGTGTTTAATGGTTGAAAAGCTGACAAAAAAAAAAAGGAATTTACTCCATTTGTATTTTTCCTTTTTTCTACGTTAATAACCTGTATAATTTTTTGTCGACAGCGGAGATATTTATATTGGAGATTACGTCAGGATAGACCTAGTGAATACGCCGACCGGACAGAACGTATACGGCCGTGACCGAAGACTAGTTTAGGTCCTTTGTACGCTTTTTGATAACCACAATGTGGGTGACCGGGTTGGACGTCCATCAACAGGAAATCTCCAACTAAATGCACTTTCCAATGAGACCATAACATAGTGGCGTCTAGCAAGTGAAAAACCAAGCAATGATTACACGAATTAAAACCCGCAGGCTGCCTATTTATCTACTGTCATACACTATTTGTGTTTTATGTCTACAGTCCTACAATACGTCATCCCTATGTAAAAGTATAGGCAGCAATGGTAGAGGCCGCTATGCAGCCTCCGGGCGCACGGTGGCGCTCCTTACAGGACTGGACGCTCGCCTGTGACGTTCGCTCTTGAATTAGAAGGCGCAGCAGAGCAGTGACAGCCTCACTTCCGCATAGGTGTATGTGTGCTATAGGTTCCGGCAGATGCGGGGCTGGTGTGTGCCGGGTACCGGAAGAGAGTTGTTCCGGGCTGCAGACAGCGTTGACTGCTCCCCGTTTTAGCTGCCTGAGGCCGGGCATGGTGTGGGTATCATGCTGTGCTGCCTGTGTGATCTCCTGCAGCTGCTGGCTGCTCTGGCCGCTGCCCTGCTGCTCGCGGTGAGTCCAGAGATAACGTTAGTACATACGGGCAGCGTCTCCTCGGGGTGTACAATGTCTAACCGTGGCCATGCTTCTGCTAGCTTTGCAGATAGCCTTGATTAGAAAGTAAAGAAATCCACTGTTGTGTACACAGCTCTTGTACAGACCTATGCGTCTCCATGGTTACAGCAAACAAGCCCAGTGTAGTATCCTGCAGTAATCCCCCCATCTGTCTGGCTCCTGCTCCCTTCTAATGCACAGTTGATAGGTTTTGCCTTCAGGATTGGGGGACGCAGGTAACCATGGAGACGCATAGCTTTATAGGAGCTGTGTGCACCTAATGAGCTGTGGCTTCGTTTATAACAATGTATTACAGAGTAAAATAATGGTGGTTGCAAAGGTGGACATCCAAATATTCACCAGCTGTCCTCAGGATAGGTCGCCCGTTTCTGATTGGTCCCAGCAGCCCCGCCAACCAGCTGTTGGAAGAGCACTGTGACCTCTTCATATAATACCAAGCATGGCGCCGCACACTAGTGGCTGTGCTTGGTATTGCTGCTGAGTCCTAGTCACGTGAATGTGCTTGAGCGGCACGTAGCTCAGGTGATTGGTGGACGTGATGTCGCAGCTCGTGTCGAGCACGAATATTCGAATAGCAAATTTTTGTCGCGAATATTTATAATACAGTGCTATATATTCGTCATATCGCATATTCAGCTTTTTTTTTTTCCATCTGAACACGTGATTCCTCTCTGCTTCTTGCTTGTGGGCCAATGAGAAGGAAGCAATGTCAACAGTGATGGTCAGTTGGCAGTGTTTGCCAGCGAACACATGCGGGCTGCCATCTTTAGTAAGGTAGACTCACCCGTCCGGCAATGCACAGGTAAGCCCTTAAAGGGGTTATCCGAGTTAACTTAACCTTATCTTTATGGCTTTATTTCTCCTATACCTTAGTTTTCCTAAATCACTTACTGTACCTATCTTGTGCCGTTTCTCTGCTACACTAAACAGTCATGTGACCGCCCACGTCATCAGCTGTGACGTTCCGTTGACATGGAGCTCTCTGCTTGTCGGAGTGACTAAGCCATGTCAACGGAACGTCATCAGCCTTGGCCACGCCCCCACCTCTCTGCATTACAGTCCGTGCGGCTGTGAGTTGATCGCGCATGCGCGATCCTCAGGCTACTTTCACACTAGCGTTCGGAGCGGGTCCGTCTGATGTTTCATCAGACGGATCCGCTCCTATAATGCAAACGCTTGCATCCGTTCAGAACGGATCCGTTTGCATAACAGTTTATTTCAGATCTGATTTTTCACTTCGGAAAACTCAGATCCGACAGTATATTCTAAACACAGAAGCGTTCCCATGGTGATGGGGACGCTTCAAGTTAGAATATACTGAGAACTGTGTACATGACTGCCCCCTGCTGCCTGGCAGATGCTGCCAGGCAGCAGGGGGCAGACCCCCCCCCCCCCCCCCTCCTGTATTTAACTTATTGGTGGCCAGTGCAGCCCCCCCTCCCTCCCCAGTATTAATTGTAACCAGTGCGGCCCCCCTCCCTCTATATTCATCGGTGGCCAGTGCGGATATTAAATATGACCAGTGCGGCCCCCCCTCCCTCCCCAGTATTAAATATGAGCAGTGCGGTCTCCCCCTCCCTCCCCAGTATTAAATATGAGCAGTGCGGTCTCCCCCTCCCTCCCCAGTATTAAATATGAGCAGTGCGGTCTCCCCCTCCCTCCCCAGTATTAAATATGAGCAGTGCGGTCTCCCCCTCCCTCCCCAGTATTAAATATGAGCAGTGCGGCCTCCCCCTCCCTCTATTCATTGGTGGCCAGTGCGGATTCAAAGTATTGTGATCAGTGCGGCCTCTCCTCTCTTCCCCCCCCCCCCTCCCCCATCATTGGTGGCAGCGGAGAGTACCGATCGGAGTCCCAGTTTAAATCGCTGGGGCTCTGATCGGTTACCATGGCAGCCAAGACGCTATTGCAGTCTTGGCTGCCATGGTTACTTAGCAACAATTAGCAGCATTATACTTACCTGAAGAGCTGCGATGTCTGTGACCGGCCGGGAGCTCCTCCTACTGGTAAAGTGACAGGTCTGTGCGGCGCATTGCCTATAGACCTGTCACTTACCAGTAGGAGGAGCTCCCGGCCGGTCACATAGATCGCAGCTCTTCAGGTAAGTATAATGCTGCTATTTGTTGCTAAGTAACCATGGCAGCCAAGACTGCAATAGTGTCTTGGCTGCCATGGTAACCGATCGGAGCCCCAGCGATTTTAAACTGGGACTCCGATCGGTACTCTCCGCTGCCACCAATGATGGGGGGGGGGGGGGGGTCGAGAGGAGAGGCCGCACTGATCACAATACTTTGAATCCGCACTGGCCACCAATGAATAGAGGGAGGGGCAGGCCGCACTGCTCATATTTAATACTGGGGAGGGAGGGGGAGACCGCACTGCTCATATTTAATACTGGGGAGGGAGGGGGAGACCGCACTGCTCATATTTAATACTGGGGAGGGAGGGGGAGACCGCACTGCTCATATTTAATACTGGGGAGGGAGGGGGAGACCGCACTGGTCATATTCAATATCCGCACTGGCCACCGATGAATATAGAGGGAGGGGGGCCGCACTGGTTACAATTAATACTGGGGAGGGAGGGGGGGCCGCACTGGCCACCAATAAGTTAAATACAGGAGGAGGGGGGGGGGGTCTGCCCCCTGCTGCCTGGCAGCATCTGCTAGGCAGCAGGGGGCAGTCATGTACACAGTTCTCAGTATATTCTAACTTGAAGCGTCCCCATCACCATGGGAACGCTTCTGTGTTTAGAATATACTGTCGGATCTGAGTTTTCCGAAGTGAAAAATCAGATCTGAAATAAACTGTTATGCAAACGGATCCGTTCTGAACGGATGCAAGCGTTTGCATTATAGGAGCGGATCCGTCTGATGAAACATCAGACGGACCCGCTCCGAACGCTAGTGTGAAAGTAGCCTAACTGCGGCTAATAGCTCAACCCCTCCCACAAATATTCATGAGGGAGAGATGAGTCATTGTTACTGCTGCATGTAAACACAGCAATAACAGAACCTGGAAAAGTTGTAAGGATCGTTCTTTTTTCAAAAAATCAAGCTTGACTAATGTATATGTATATCCTGATTAATTTTGTTAGGTTTTATTTTTTTTCCCATAACTCGGATAACCCCTTTAACTGTGTCTGTGCTTGGGGGGCCTTCATCGGGCTGTTCTCCGAACTGCCTGCTCCCGGTGACTGCATTCGATTTCAGACCGGCTCCTGGCACAGGTAAGGGCTTACCTGTGCATCGCTGGATGGGTGAATCTACCTTACTAAAGATGGCAGCCCGCATGTGTTCACTGGCCAACACTGCCAACTGACCATCACTGAATGTCAAGTCACAACAATACTTAGTGCACCAATCAGTAATCTGTAGTCAGACCGCTAAAATGGGAAGTTGCACGTAGTGCGAAAAAATATTCTAATCCCTGCCGATTAGCGCTATTGGAGCACCCTATCTGCATAGAAAGCTATTGTAATGTTCTGCCGTGCCAACCATTTTCTCCAGTCTCAGGAAACTTATACCAGCTTGAAAAATGTAGCCAAAGTGACCCACGTCTGTATTTTGCGTTAGGAATTTGCATTACGCTATTTTTACATTGCTGATTTTTTGCATTCAATAAAATAATCTCAAATTCGCAAATATTCTACAAAATATTCGTGAAATATCACGAATTCGAATATAGCCCCAGCCGCTCATTACTACTGAGCACTACAGCTGATCCGTGGGGGGTGCTTGGAGTCGGACTTATCTGATATTGATGACCCCTCCCGAGGACAGATCATCAGTATTTAAAGGGGTTGTCTGACAAATTGGAACATGAATGGCAGCCAAGACAACCCCTTTAAATTGGGTATTGAGAATAGAAGCATGGGGCAGAAGGTTGTTAAAGACCTATGAAAGGCTGTGGGGAACAAAACTTAAAGGGGTTCTGCAGTTATTTTAAACGGATGATCTATCTTCTGGATAAATCATCAGCATCTGATCGGCGGGGGTCCGACACCGGGGACCCCCGCCGATCAGCTGTTTAACCACCTCCGGACCGCCTAACGCAGGATCGCGTTCCGGAGGTGGCAGCGCTGCGCACAGTCACGCATATACGCGTCATCTCGCGAGACGCGAGATTTCCTGTGAACGCGCGCACACAGGCGCGCGCGCTCACAGGAACGGAAGGTAAGAGAGTTGATCTCCAGCCTGCCAGCGGCGATCGTTCGCTGGCAGGCTGGAGATGTGTTTTTTTTAACCCCTAACAGGTATATTAGACGCTGTTTTGATAACAGCGTCTAATATACCTGCTACCTGGTCCTCTGGTGGTCCCCTTTGTTTGGATCGACCACCAGAGGACACAGGTAGCTCAGTAAAGTAGCACCAAGCACCACTACACTACACTACACCCCCCCCCCATCACTTATTAACCCCTTATTAGCCCCTGATCACCCCTAATCACCCCTGATCACCCCATATAGACTCCCTGATCACCCCCCTGTCATTGATTACCCCCCTGTCATTGATCAACCCCCTGTAAAGCTCCATTCAGACGTCCGCATGATTTTTACGGATCCACTGATAGATGGATCGGATCCGCAAAACGCATCCGGACGTCTGAATGAAGCCTTACAGGGGCATGATCAATGACTGTGGTGATCACCCCATATAGACTCCCTGATCACCCCCCTGTCATTGATTACCCCCCTGTAAAGCTCCATTCAGATGTCCGCATGATTTTTACGGATGCACTGATACATGGATCGGATCCGCAAAACGCATCCGGTCGTCTGAATGAAGCCTTACAGGGGCATGATCAATGACTGTGGTGATCACCCCCCTGTCATTGATTACCCCCCTGTAAAGCTCCATTCAGATGTCCGCATGATTTTTACGGATGCACTGATAGATGGATCGGATCCGCAAAACGCATCCGGACGTCTGAATGAAGCCATACAGGGGCATGATCAATGACTGTGGTGATCACCCCATATAGACTCCCTGATCACCCCCCTGTCATTGATTACCCCCCTGTCATTGATTACCCCCCTGTAAAGCTCCATTCAGATGTCCGCATGATTTTTACGGATGCACTGATAGATGGATCGGATCCGCAAAACGCATCCGGACGTCTGAATGAAGCCTTACAGGGGCATGATCAATGACTGTGGTGATCACCCCATATAGACTCCCTGATCACCCCCCTGTAAAGCTCCATTCAGATGTCCGCATGATTTTTACGGATGCACTGATACATGGATCGGATCCGCAAAACGCATCCGGTCGTCTGAATGAAGCCTTACAGGGGCATGATCAATGACTGTGGTGATCACCCCCCTGTCATTGATTACCCCCCTGTAAAGCTCCATTCAGATGTCCGCATGATTTTTACGGATGCACTGATAGATGGATCGGATCCGCAAAACGCATCCGGACGTCTGAATGAAGCCTTACAGGGGCATGATCAATGACTGTGGTGATCACCCCATATAGACTCCCTGATCACCCCCCTGTCATTGATCACCCCCCTGTCATTGATTACCCCCCTGTAAAGCTCCATTCAGATGTCCGCATGATTTTTACGGATGCACTGATAGATGGATCGGATCCGCAAAACGCATCCGGACGTCTGAATGAAGCCTTACACGGGCGTGATCAATGACTGTGGTTATCACCCCATATAGACTCCCTGATCACCCCCCTGTCATTGATCACCCCCCTGTCATTGATCAACCCCCCTGTCATTGATCACCCCTCTGTAAGGCTCCATTCAGATATTTTTTTGGCCCAAGTTAGCAGAATTTTTTTTTTTTTTTCTTACAAAGTCTCATATTCCACTAACTTGTGTCAAAAAATAAAATCTCACATGAACTCACCATACCCCTCACGGAATCCAAATGCGTAAAATTTTTTAGACATTTATATTCCAGACTTCTTCTCACGCTTTAGGGCCCCTAGAATGCCAGGGCAGTATAAATACCCCACATGTGACCCCATTTCGGAAAGAAGACACCCCCAGGTATTCCGTGAGGGGCATATTGAGTCCATGAAAGATTGAAATTTTTGTCCCAAGTTAGCGGAACGGGAGACTTTGTGAGAAAAAAATTAAAAATATCAATTTCCGCTAACTTGTGCCAAAAAAAAAAATATTCTATGAACTCGCCATGCCCCTCATTGAATACCTTGGGGTGTCTTCTTTCCAAAATGGGGTCACATGTGGGGTATTTATACTGCCCTGGCATTCTAGGGGCCCCAAAGCGTGAGAAGAAGTCTGGTATCCAAATGTCTAAAAATGCCCTCCTAAAAGGAATTTGGGCACCTTTGCGCATCTAGGCTGCAAAAAAGTGTCACACATCTGGTATCGCCGTACTCAGGAGAAGTTGGGGAATGTGTTTTGGGGTGTCATTTTACATATACCCATGCTGGGTGAGAGAAATATCTTGGTCAAATGCCAACTTTGTATAAAAAAATGGGAAAAGTTGTCTTTTGCCAAGATATTTCTCTCACCCAGCATGGGTATATGTAAAATGACACCCCAAAACACATTCCCCAACTTCTCCTGAATACGGCGATACCACATGTGTGACACTTTTTTGCAGCCTAGGTGGGCAAAGGGGCCCATATTCCAAAGAGCACCTTTAGGATTTCACAGGTCATTTACCTACTTACCACACATTAGGGCCCCTGGAAAATGCCAGGGCAGTATAACTACCCCACAAGTGACCCCATTTTGGAAAGAAGACACCCCAAGGTATTCCGTGAGGGGCATGGCGAGTTCCTAGAATTTTTTATTTTTTGTCACAAGTTAGTGGAAAATGCTTATTTTTTTTTTTTTTTTTTTTTTTCATACAAAGTCTCATATTCCACTAACTTGTGACAAAAAATAAAAACTTCCATGAACTCACTTTGCCCATCAGCGAATACCTTGGGGTCTCTTCTTTCCAAAATGGGGTCACTTGTGGGGTAGTTATACTGCCCTGGCATTCTAAGGGCCCAAATGTGTGGTAAGGAGTTTGAAATCAAATTCTGTAAAAAATGACCTGTGAAATCCGAAAGGTGCTCTTTTGAATATGGGCCCCTTTGCCCACCTCGGCTGCAAAAAAGTGTCACACATCTGGTATCTCCGTAATCGGGAGAAGTTGGGGAATGTGTTTTGGGGTGTCATTTTACATATACCCATGCTGGGTGAGAGAAATATCTTGGCAAAAGACAACTTTTCCCATTTTTTTATACAAAGTTGGCATTTGACCAAGATATTTATCTCACCCAGCATGGGTATATGTAAAAAGACACCCCAAAACACATTCCTCAACTTCTCCTGAATACAGAGATACCAGATGTGTGACACTTTTTTGCAGCCTAGGTGGGCAAAGGGGCCCACATTCCAAAGAGCACCTTTCGGATTTCACAGGTCATTTACCTACTTACCACACATTTGGGCCCCTAGAATGCCAGGGCAGTATAACTACCCCACAAGTGACCCCATTTTGGAAAGAAGAGACCCCAAGGTATTCGCTGATGGGCATAGTGAGTTCATGGAAGTTTTTATTTTTTGTCACAAGTTTGTGGAATATGAGACTTTGTATGAAAAAAAAAAAAAAAAATCATCATTTTCCACTAACTTGTGACAAAAAATAAAAAATTCTAGGAACTCGCCATGCCCCTCACGGAATACCTTGGGGTGTCTTCTTTCCAAAATGGGGTCACTTGTGGGGTAGTTATACTGCCCTGGTATTCTAGGGGCCCAAATGTGTGGTAAGGAGTTTGAAATCAAATTCAGGAAAAAATGAGGAGTGAAATCCGAAAGGTGCTCTTTGGAATATGGGCCCCTTTGCCCACCTAGGCTGCAAAAAAGTGTCACACATCTGGTATCCCCGTACTCAGGAGAAGTTGAGGAATGTGTTTTGGGGTGTCTTTTTACATATACCCATGCTGGGTGAGATAAATATCTTGGTCAAATGACAACTTTGTATAAAAAAATGGGAAAAGTTGTCTTTTGCCAAGATATTTCTCTCACCCAGCATGGGTATATATAAAATGACACCCCAAAACACATTCCCCACCTTCTCCTGAGTACGGAGATACCAGATGTGTGACACTTTTTTGCAGCCTAGGTGGGCAAAGGGGCCCATATTCCAAAGAGCACCTTTCGGATTTCACAGGTCATTTTTTACAGAATTTGATTTCAAACTCCTTACCACACATTTGGGCCCCTAGAATGCCAGGGCAGTATAACTACCCCACAAGTGACCCCATTTTGGAAAGAAGAGACCCCAAGGTATTCGCTGATGGGCATAGTGAGTTCATAGAAGTTTTTATTTTTTGTCACAAGTTAGTGGAACATGAGACTTTGTAAGGAAAAAAAAAAAAAAAAAAAAATCATCATTTTCCGCTAACTTGTGACAAAAAATAAAAAGTTCTATGAACTCACTATGCCCATCAGCGAATACCTTAGGGTGTGTACTTTCAGAAATGGGGTCATTTGTGGGGTGTTTGTACTGTCTGGGCATTGTAGAACCTCAGGAAACATGACAGGTGCTCAGAAAGTCAGAGCTGCTTCAAAAAGCGGAAATTCACATTTTTGTACCATAGTTTGTAAACGCTATAACTTTTACCCAAACATTTTTTTTTTATCAAAGACATGTAGAACTATAAATTTAGAGCAAAATTTCTATATGGATGTCGTTTTTTTTTGCAAAATTTTACAACTGAAAGTGAAAAATGTCATTTTTTTGCAAAAAAATCGTTAAATTTCGATTAATAACAAAAAAAGTAAAAATGTCAGCAGCAATGAAATACCACCAAATGAAAGCTCTATTAGTGAGAAGAAAAGGAGGTAAAATTCATTTGGGTGGTAAGTTGCATGACCGAGCAATAAACGGTGAAAGTAGTGTAGGTCAGAAGTGTAAAAAGTGGCCTGGTCTTTCAGGGTGTTTAAGCACTGGGGGCTGAGGTGGTTAAGAAGGCAGTAGCGCCGCGGCCTTCTCACTGTTTACTGCTGGCCCAGTGACGTCACGACTAGTATCAATGGCCTGGGCGGGGCTAAGCCCCACTCACGTGAACAGAGCTTAGCCCCGCCCAGGCCATTGATACAAGTCGTGACGTCACTGGGCCAGCAGTAAACAGCGAGAAGGCCACGGCGCTACTGCCAGCGCAGCTGCCTTCTCAAACAACTGATTGGCGAGGTCTCGGGTGTCGGACCCCCGCCTATCAGAAGCTGATGATCTATCCAGAGGATAGATCATCAGTTTAAAAAAAACTGCAGAACCCCTTTTAAAGGGGATTTTACCAAACGCAAGCCCTCTACTGTACAGAAGTTAAATGGTTTCTGTCATGAGAAATATCATTATGTAGCTGGCTGACATTAGCGATGTGGTAATGTCAGCAGAACATAACTGTATGACTTATATCTCCCTGCCTGCCGCCGTTTTCTTAAAATACAGACTTTTATAATATGCTAATGAGCCTCTAGGCGCTAGTGGGGCGTTGCTTCAGCACCTAGAGGCTCCATCTACGCACCCTTTAGCACGCCCAGGTCCAGTTGATTGACTTTCGAGTTCTCCTCATCGTTCCGTAAATTCCGCGCCGTCTCGTTTAGTATTCGCGCAGGGGCACTGGCTTCCTCACTGCGCATGCGCCGAAGGAAGGAAGCCTGCAGCAGGAGCGCGTCCTTCACTTACTGCGCCAGCGCCGAATACTAAACGGGATGGCGCAGGCACGGGATTTACAGGACACTGAGGAGAACTCGAAAGTCAATCAACTGGACCTGGGCGTGCCAAAGGGCGCATAGACGGAGCCTCTAGGTGCTGAAGCAACGCCCCACTAGCACCTAGAGGCTCATTAGCATATTATAAAAGTCAGTATTTTAAGAAAACAGCAGCAATATAAATGATACAGTTATGTTCTGCTGACATTACCACATCGCTAATGTCAGCCAGCTACATAACGATATTCCTCATGACCGAAACCATTTAAATATTCAAAACATCTCAACTTATTCAGTATAAGTGTCTTGTGCAGAAATACATGCCCTTTTGCAGGCCTTGGCATGCTATCGATGTGGTCATTAATGGTTGTCTGAGGAAAGTTCTGCCACACCAAATGCACTTGGAAACGGAGGCACTGCAGGCCATGGTAGCAGATTTCGGACACACAGGCTGCTCACAGTAGCACAAGCAATATGTGGCTGGACGTTGTCCTGTTGAAAAACGGCTCCTGGGACACTTTGGAGAAATGGGCGTCCCACTAGTTCAACGACCAAATCAATGAAACCCTGTGCTATTAGCGTGCCTGAAATGTGGACTAGAGGGGTTCGGCTATCATACATTGTGCCACCCCACATCCCTGGAGTGGGACCAGTGTGACGTTAGCCTTGTGAAGGCCTCTGCAGGAAGTTAGCCTCTGGAGACCACATGGGCATCATTGCTTCTGAGACAAAAGAAGGACTCATCGCTGAAGACGATAGACCTCCATTCCAGCCTCCATTGCCATCTTGCTGTGCATCATGATGGCCTATATGAATGGTGGTGTGAGATCAATACAACATCTTTAGCTGGCCATCTAGCTCATAGCCCAATGTCGTGCAAACCTCTTCTGATAGTTTGTATAGACACTGTTTGCCGCCTTAGGCTTGGGATGTGACGTTTAATTTTACTTGCCGTACAGAATGGATCACTATGCGCCATTGTTCTAATCAGGCGATCCGTCCATGCAGGGGTTCACCTCTGTGCATCTCTTGCTGTCATTCCAGTTTATCATTCCCATCCACCAGTACACACTGACCAGTGCTGACATCTCGGCCTAACCGTGTAGCAATCTGCCGGGGTGATAAACCAAGGTCTCCCAGTTCAAGGATTTTGTCCTTCCCGTTTGTGACAAGTGAGGATGACTGGCACATTGATGAACAGGGGGCATCACACAATCATCCCACACGACTTGATCTGATTTTGGAAGATTCATGTGGTGAAAAACTTTGACTAATATGCCCCTCCCACATTTCACTGATTGGAGCTAGGTGCTTGAAAATACGATCATCTGCAGATCTTAGCGACTCCTGCTAATTCCTTGATCTTCACAACCTTACGGCTTGTCCTTCTTGGTGTTGCTGTTTCAATGTTGAAGTGTGTAGATTATTGGGTGCTGCACCCCTCCAAGTGTGCTGTATACAGTTGTAGTGATCCATTTTAAGAGGAGGTGCCTTTACCACTTTCTTTTTGCTAATATCAGTGTTCGCTTATACGTGTTTCAAAAAGTAAATGGCCCATGGGTTGGGTTCCTACAAACGTCACATTACCAGTATGTGGGCGTATATAGAGTGTCACTGAGCCTCTCCGAAAAAACTGCCTGGCAGAGAAGCTCCCTGACTATATCTGCTCCGGCCTTCATCTTTAACTCTTTCCATAACTCAATACAAAATATGTGAATGTACATGACTAAACCAAGGAGGATAATCGATGAGAAATCTTCATTTGGCGCAAAGTGTTAAATGCAGTTTTATTAGAGCCTGATTTGTGAGAGGGACAAATGTGTATATAAAAAACAAAAAAAAGCCTTAATGGTCTGGAAACAGCACCACTGTAGTCCATGGGTTGTGTCTGGTATTGCAGTTCATCCTCATCCAAGTGGAAGGGTCTGAGCTGCAATACCAGGCACAGCCCATGGACAAGAGTGGCGCTTTTTCTGTGGGAATAACAGCAGCATCTGTTCATATTCTCTATTGGGGTGATGGACTTCATGAGGAGAAGGGTCCCCAATTTGGAACTCCTGTCTATGAGAACAGAGAGCTGCACTCTAATCAGTTTTGGACCCTGGAAGCGTTACATGGATATGTGATGCTGTTTGTGTCACACTAAGGCTACTTTCACACTAGCGCTTGATCGGATCCGTTCTGAACGGATCCGATCATATTAATGCAGACGGAGGCTCCGTTCAGTACGGATCCGTCTGCATTAATAACTTAGAAAAATTTCTAAGTGCGAAAGTAGCCTGAGCGGATCCGTTCAGACTTTCAATGTAAAGGCGGACACCCGAACGCTGCAAGCAGCGTTCAGCTGTCCGCCTGGCCGTGCGGAGGCGAGCGGAGCGGAGGCTGAACGCCGCCAGACTGATGCAGTCTGAGCGGATCCGCATCCATTCAGACTGCATCAGGGCTGGACGGAAGCGTTCTGCTCCGCTCGTGAGCCCCTTCAAACGGAGCTCACGAGCGGACAGCAGAACGCTAGTGTGAAAGTAGCCTTATCGTAGTGTGCCCATGACAATGGCCGTGGTTGTCGGATGCAATTTTAACATATTTGGCCTGTAAAACCTGTGTAACCGAAAGTGATGAGCGGATAGGCGATATTTTGTGAATTTTTTTTGCATTATATTCGCAGTGAATTCGTTCTCTCCAGTCATTATTTTAGCAATTGCACAAATCGACACTAATGATGCACAATACATGCAACTTCACATTTTATCAGGTCTGAGTAGTGTGGGGTTTGGCTCTGGTAGATAGGGTAAGCGGACGCAGTACAGAGGCAAAAGACAAGTTCTTAACGCAAAACTTCAGTGTTTATTCACACTTGAGGGAAATGCACAAAACAATGCGTTACTTTGCAGTCTTGGTGTTTACTTCACACAAAATGGAAAATTTATATAGGACAAGTCACCTTGATGTCAGTTCTGCCTCCAGCAGTCCAGGGCAGGCTTTAGGGGGCTTGTTTCCTCAGCCCATGGGTCTCAGCCCTCCAAACTGGCATCAAGCCTCAGATCCCAACACAGAGATCCTGCTGCTGAGCCCAGCTGCCTATTTAAGGACATCCAGGTGCTGCCAAAAACCCGGACCGGCATTCAAAATCCAGTCCGGTATTTGACCCCTCCAGGCTGCAAATCAGCCCAGCGGCACATGGTGGGAGGAAAATACCTGTTTTCCCAGACCATTCCCCTCACTGTGCCACAGTAAATATTACTAATTGGTGCACTAAGTATTGTCTGTAGCATGTAGGTTCTGCTGTCCATACTTATCAGCTACACTATCAATATCTAACCTACACTGACTATCTCACACTAACTATCTGTATTATATATATATATATATATATATAAATAACTACGGTAACTATCTAATGTAATTGGATAAGGAATATGATCCAGATGAGAGCACAGAGCACAGCAATGTCACTGCTCTCTCTCTCAGAACTGCAGGAAATGGCTGCTGGGGAGGTTCTTATATAGTAAGGGGTAGGCAACTTTCCTATTGGTTGTTAGGGATGTTGCTAAGCTCAGAAAAAGACATTGCAGCCTTCTCATTGGCCCACAAACAAGAAGGGAGGTTACTGATAAAAAAAAAATCTAGAATATTCGTGATTACGAATATATAGCACTATATTCTAGATTTTCGCGAATTGCTGATATTTGCGATAAAAATTTGCGATTAGAATATTCACAATCAACACTAGTAACCAATAACTACATTGCCAAACTGCAGCAATTCTTAGTAAAATACATGCAGTTTAGCCTCATGGTAATTGGTTGGGTGACACATTACCGCTATCTGTGACCCCAGTCTGTTGACAAGCTCAGCTCTTCGTGCTCTGCTATGTGTTGGATGCAGTGGCCCAGTGCTCCCATCTAACGTAATGTCTGAACACTCTCTTACCAGGTTGCAGTTATAGCCCATGTGACCGCCAGGAAAATGCCAAATCTGCATCGCCACGAGGCCGAGAAGTTCTTTATTGCCAGTAATGGAGAAAAGAAACCTTTCCCAAGTATTCATGACCGTCCCGAAAAAGACCTATCTGTGGTTGTCCCCGCATACAACGAAGAAGAGCGGTGTAAGTGCTACAAGGCAGGGCTTAACCCCTTAGGGACCAGGCTCATTTTCACCTTAAGGACCTGCCTTCCATGCCATCGGGTCCCCATTACAGCCGCACGGGGACCCGATGGCACCGCCCACTGCAACTCCCGTCATCGCCGCAAACCGCAGGTCTGAATTGACCTGCGGTTTGCTGCGATCGCCGACATGAGGGGGTCACAGAACCCCCCCCCCCCTGGGCATTGACCCAAGGTGCCTGCTCAATGATTTGAGCAGGCACCTTGTTCCGAACACCGCGTGGCGGTGATTGGAAATACACAGGACGTACAGTTACGCCCTGTGTCCTTAAAGGGAACCTGTCACCAGGAATTTGGGTATAGAGCTAAAGACATGGTTTGCTAGATCGCCGCTAGCACATCTGCAATACTCAGTCCCCATAGCTCTGTGTGCTTTTATTGAGTATAAAAACCGATTTGATACATATGCAAATGAACCTGAGATGAGTCAGAGCTTGAAAATATGACTCTTCTCTGGTCACACAAGTAAGATATGACTCCTATGTTAATTTGCATATGTATCAAATCGTTTTTTTTACACAATAAAAGCACACAGAGCTATGGGGACTGAATATTGCAGATGTGCTAGCGGCGATCTAGCAACCCATGTCCTCAGCACTATACCCAAAATCCCGGTGATAGGTTCCCTTTAAGTACCAGGACATCAGGGCGTACCTGTACACCCTGTGTCCTTAAGAGGTTAAAGGGGTCCTGCATCTTCACGTTACTGTTAGGGATGAGCGAATCGACTTCGCGAAGTAATAACTTTGGGTCATCGGAGCCAATACATTCTAATCCTGTACAGAGCGCTCGCTCCGTACAGTATTCTAACAAAGTTTTATGCGAATCGACTTCGGCTGTTTCATCCGAAGTGGATTCTCTCATCCCTAGTTACTGTGTTTGATCAGACACCCACTGAGCTGGAGGAAACCACCCCATGTACACGTAGTCAGGACAATGCTGTGTATATATGGGTATTCATGTGTAAGGAACTACATCTATGGACACCATGTATACATAGAGTCCATGTAGATCTAGAGGCAGCTGTATGGATTAGCATGTACACATACATGTGCAAATACTATATTTCTCTGCTTGTCCAAGTGATCACAAGCGTAGCATGCTAAGCCACGGGTCTAACCCCACCCAGTGCATATCTATACACGCCCTATCATGCTCAGTCCTCTTAGTGCCTCCATCCAGCAATTATTACCCACTAGTGCGCTCATACAGTAGAATGCCCCCACACATTAGTTATTCCCTCTTTGTGCCCCCACACAGTAATTATGCCCCCTTAGTGCCCCACTCACGGTCAGAATGCCCCCACGAAGTAGTTAAGCCCCATTTACGGTTATGCTGCCCCCTTACAATAATGTTGCCCCCTTAGTGCTCCCCTCTTACAGTAGTGAAGTCCCTTAGTGTTCTGAAGATAGGTGTGGGTCCAGGGGCGGACTGGCCATAGACCCTACAGCGAAATTTCCCAGTGGACCGATGCCTAAGGGGCCGCCCAAGCCCTCCTCACAGCCATCGGCTGGGTACATAACGTTCTGATGCTCTCAGCAAATGGTAATGATGACCTATCCTCAGAACAGGTCACCATTATCGGATCACCGGAGGTCCGAGTCTCAGCACCCGCACCGATCAGCTGTGTCAGGGAGCCGTCGCGCTGTGCTTGGTATTGCAAGTCAACCATCGGTCATCTCTGCCTACTCGTGTCGCTCCGCCTTCTGTCAATCTCCACACGTTTACAACATGGGGCCACTTTCTCCCCCCCCCATGGCCACTTTAAGATCCTAGTCCACCCCTGTTAGTGGCATATCCTACCAACGTCTAAATAAGTTATGATTGGAGTTGAGGTAGGTGCACGAGTTGAGGTAGGTGCACGACTTATGTCATTGCTTATATCTTACCCACTGATTACTGTGTTTGTCTTTCTTCCAGTGCCGGTTATGATGG